>NC_084584.2:14090000-14212500 GCF_033978685.3 Nerophis lumbriciformis | reverse complement strand
CATTTTGACCAGTTTCACAAATTATAGAAAACAATGGGAGCCGCAAATTTTTTTTGAAATTTTTAAATGAAATAACACTGCATACACAGTATTTTTTTTTTGCTTTGTGCTATGTATAAACCAGGGATCTCAGACACGCTGCCCACACCTTTTATATGGAATTTGAAAGCTGGTGCGTCACACAGGTTCAAAATGAATGGCGCTTGTCAGCGTCATGCGTGCCATGATGGTACAGCATATAACACCCACTACAATCAGCGTGCCTGATCAGCCACACGTTGTTTGAGGCTTCCGCTGGCTCACGTAGGTGACAGCAAGGCATACTTGTTCAACAACCACACAGGCTACACTGACGGTGGCGGTATAAAAAATAAAAACTTTAACACTCTTACTAATAATGCGCCACACTGTGAACCCACACCAAACAAGAATGACAAACACATTTCGGGAGAACATCTGCACCGTAACACAACATAAACACAACAGGACAAATACCCAGAATCCCATGCAGCCCTAACTCTCCCGGGATACATTATACTCCACCGCTACCAAACCCCGCCCACCTCAACCGACGCACAGAGGGGGGGGTGGTTGATGTGTGAGGGAGCAGGGTTGGGGTGGGGGCGGGGTTTGGTGGTAGCAGGGGTGTATAATATAGCCCGGAAGAGTCAGGGCTGCATGGGATTCTGGGTGTTTGTTCTGTTGTGTTTATGTTGTGTTAAGGTGCAGATGTTCTCCCGAAATGTGTTTGTCATTCTTGTTTGGTTTTGGTTCAAAGTGTGGCGCATTATTAGTAAGAGTGTTAAAGTTGTGTTATATGGTCACCGTCAGTGTAACCTGTGTGGCTGTTGACCAAGTATGCCTTGCTGTCACATACGTGTGCAAACAGAAGATGTATAGCGTATAACAAGTGTTGGGCTGGTACGCTGTTAATACAGAATGTAGAGGGCGCCAAATATTATACAATCATGGCACGCCCTTGTTATAGCTGTAAGGGTGAAAATCGGTGAATAATAATCCCGGAAGTTTTCTGCGAGAGGCAATGAAATCCGGAAATTTCACGGGTACATTGGGGGGTACAGCAAGTAAGCTGCTGAGCCGCATCAGAGTGATCAAAGAGCCGCATGCGGCTCCGGAGCCGCGGGTTGCCGACCCCTGGACTATAGGTCGGTAGGTAGGTCTTTATTGTCATTGCACAAGTACAACAAAACTTTGTTTTCAGCTCAAACCCGTTCAAGATTAGACAAACAAACAGTGTACAGGGTTACAGAACAGGAACGCTGATGGGTCGCCACAAGGCGCACTGGGCTCCGAAGGGGGCCCAGTCTGGAGTGGGAAAAAACCTTCATAGCAAAGCACATATACATATTACAACATCCATCTCCAGACTTGCAACAGAGGGTAGGGAGTGGGGTCTACGGTGGCAGGCTGCAGCTCTACAAGCGCTGCCCAGATGTCCATCACCCCTAAGGGATTCGCATCAAGGGCGTTTGATGGGGCGTGGGTATGTGTGTGGCGTATAGTTTTTGTGGATGCATGTGTGTGTGTAAGCCTGCAGCGTGTGTCTGTTACGCGGCCTTGATGTCGTGCAGTCGCTAGTCTTAAGTCAACAACAACAGGTGTGTGTCCATGAGAGACAAGAAGGGAATTTATTGTGTCTTCCCCGCACTGTCCTTCGGGAGAGTCTCGAAGCCAGGGAAACATACCAAGTTAGAATGTTATGTATACAAGTGAAAATAAAATTTGCTTCTCACTCTGAATTGCCTATGACTGATCCTCAAAATTCCTCCTGCGGGGCAGACAGTCCGATGTTATCCAAATCACAATAATGTCCACAGTTCTGCCCGCATTCCTCCAATCATTTGCGGCAGCTTTGGGGTACTTTGAAGACTGCCAGCAACTTCCAATTTGTCAACAAACCAGAGCAACGCTTACTCCAATCAGCAGATGTCCTGTTGTCATAATTCCGAATAAGTGCATATCTTAGGGGCGGCATGGCGTAGTGGGTAGAGCAACCGTGCCAGAAACCTGAGGGTTGCAGGTTCGCTCCCCGCCTCTTACCATCCAAATAATCGCTGCCGTTGTGTCCTTGGGCGGGACACTTCACCCTTTGACCCCGGTGCCACTCACACCGGTGAATTGAATGATGAATGATAGGTGGTGGTCGGAGGGGCCGTTGGCGCAATTTGCAGCCACGCTTCCGTCAGTCTACCCCAGGGCAGCTGTGGCTATGAAAGTAGCTTACCACCACCAGGTGTGAATGAATGATGGGTTCTACATGTAAAGCGACTTTGGGTACTTAGAAAAGCGCTATATAAATCCCAGTTATTATTATTATTATTATTATTATCTTCACTCCTTCTTCTCCCCAGAGTCCGTCGTGTGTCCAGCAACAACCGCTCCGTCTCGATAAGCAGGTTCCCCCAAACCCAAGATCTTGTCAATTTCGTTGAGGCCAGCTAAATACAAACCCCATTTCAATATGAGTTGGGAAATTGTGTTAGATGTAAATATAAACGGAATACAATGATTTGCAAATCATTTTCAACCCATATTCAGTTGAATATGCTACAAAGACAACATATTTGATGTTCAAACTGATAAACATTTTTTTTTTTTGCAAATAATCATTAACTTTAGAATTTGATGCCAGCAACACGTGACAAAGAAGTTGGGAAAGGTGGCAATAAATACTGATAAAGTTGAGGAATGCTCATCAAACACTTATTTGGAACATCCCACAGGGGAACAGGCAAATTGGGAACAGGTGGGTGCCATGATTGGGTATAAAAGTAGATTCCATGAAATGCTCAGTCATTCACAAACAAGGATGGGGCGAGGGTCACCACTTTGTCAACAAATGCATGAGCAAATTGTTGAACAGTTTAAGAAAAACCTTTCTCAACCAGCTATTGCAAGGAATTTAGGGATTTCACCATCTACGGTCCGTAATATCATCAAAGTGTTCAGAGAATCTGGAGAAATCACTGCACGTAAGCAGCTAAGCCCGTGACCTTCGATCCCTCAGGCTGTACTGCATCAACAAGCGACATCAGTGTGTAAAGGATATCACCACATGGGCTCAGGAACACTTCAGAAACCCACTGTCATAACTACAGTTGGTCGCTACATCTGTAAGTGCAAGTTAAAACTCTCCTATGCAAGGCGAAAACCGTTTATCAACAACACCCAGAAACGCAGTCGGCTTCGCTGGGCCTGAGCTCATCTAAGATGGACTGATACAAAGTGGAAAAGTGTTCTGCGGTCTCACAAGTCCACATTTCAAATTGTTTTTGGAAACTGTGGACGTTGTGTCCTCTGGACCAAAGAGGAAAAGAACCATCCGGATTATTATATGCGCAAAGTTCAAAAGCCAGCATCTGTGATGGTATGGGGATGTATTAGTGCCCAAGACATGGGTAACTTATACATCTGTGAAGGCGCCATTAATGCTGAAAGGTACATACAGGTTTTGGAGCATCATATGTTGCCATC
Organism: Nerophis lumbriciformis; assembly: GCF_033978685.3. Classification (NCBI taxonomy): domain Eukaryota; kingdom Metazoa; phylum Chordata; class Actinopteri; order Syngnathiformes; family Syngnathidae; genus Nerophis; species Nerophis lumbriciformis. The sequence goes on along the minus strand of NC_084584.2, from coordinate 14,209,005 downwards.
CAAGCAACGTTACCATGGACGCCCCTGCTTATTTCAGCAAGACAATGCCAAGCCACGTGTTACATCAACGTGGCTTCATAGTAAAGGCTGGCCTCCATGTAGTCCAGACCTGTCTCCCATTGAAAATGTGTGGCGCATTATGAAGCCTAAAATACCACAACGGAGACCCCCGGACTGTTGAACAACTTAAGCTGTACATCAAGCAAGAATGGGAAAGAATTCCACCTGAGAAGCTTAAAAAATGTGTCTCCTCAGTTCCCAAACGTTTACTGAGTGTTGTTAAAAGGAAAGGCCATGTAACACAGTGGTGAACATGCCCTTTCCCAACTACTTTGGCACGTGTTGCAGCCATGAAATTCTAAGTTAATTATTATTTGCAAAAATATCAAATATCTTGTCTTTGTAGTGCATTCAATTGAATATGGGTTGAAAATGATTTGCAAATTATTCCGTTTATATTTACATCTAACACAATTTCCCAACTCATATGGAAACGGGGTTTGTAGTTCCAATGTTTAGATTTGGAGAGCTGTGAGTGCAAAAAGAGGCAACAAGACAAAGAAGCAAGCAGGAGAGATAAGATACATTTTCACGCGTTTGTTTCATGTAGGGAAAGCAGGCGGTGCTCATGTCTGTTATCGCCGGGGACGCTGTCGCTGCCGTGCGGGACATGGAGGACAAAGACGTGGTGGACGAGTGCATGAAGGTGCTGCGTGAGCTCTTCAAAGAGCAGGTAGCGATGTCACGCTCTTGAGAAGATGAGCAAAACCTTGCGCGTAGAGTCTCATCGTGGACCATCTCTCGACAGGAGGTCCCTGAGCCGCTGCGGTCCTGGGTCACACACTGGAGCAAAGACAAGTGGTCGCTGATGTCCTACAGCTTTGTGAAGATGGGCGGCAGCGGCGAGGCGTATGACATCATCGCCGAAGACGTTCAGGGAAAGTTGTTCTTCGCCGGCGAGGTAGCTGCGTTTTCAGTACTGACTTTGAGTGTGGCTGTGTCCCAATGCCTCATCTTCCTCTCCGTTTCTCCAGGCCACCAACCGACACTTCCCTCAGACCGTAACGGGCGCCTACCTGAGCGGGGTCAGAGAGGCCAGCAAGATGGCCGCTCTCTGAGCGGAACAGCCGGATTTGCTCCGTGTGAACAGCCAAGGATCTCCAAGGGCTTTGCTCCTAACGCTCATCTCACGTCAACAAGGACGTACATGCTTGTGCTGGAACACGCTCTCTGTCGGACTCCTGAAACGTCTTATCACTGAAGAGGAATGGCGCGTCGAGACGTTTTTAGCTAGGTTTCATACAAATGGTGATGTGTCAGGTTAGATGTGTAGAAGAGGAAGTGCACGTTTCATTGGATGCCAGGACGCATAGTTGAGTTGTGTGACGTGTTCGTGTGTTGCAACAAGGTAAAAGACTGTCCTCTCACTTTCTCAGGGATGACATCAGGACAACAAGTCATTCATGTTCCATTCTCAATATGATATTTGTCTTGTATTTGTCCCCCGAGTGACTATTTAAAGTTTGTCAACAGCACAACACTGACTACTAATGTTTGTCGTTCTCATATCCGTCTGGAATATTCCAAAAGGTTCTGTTTGTTACACATTTCAGCGTGTATGTTATTTATCTGCTGTACTGTATGTGTAATAAACCCATACTTGCCAACCTTGAGACCTCCGATTTCGGGAGGTGGGGGGTGGGGCGGGGGGCGTGGTTAATATATATATAAGAAATACTTGACTTTCAGTGAATTCTAGTTATATATATATATATATATATATATATATATATATATATATATATATATATATATATATATATAAATACTTCAATTTCAGTGTTCATTTATTTACACATATACACACACTTAACACTCATCTACTCATTGTTGAGTTAAGGGTTGAATTGGCCATCCTTGTTCTATTCTCTGTCACTATTTCAGAACACACACATTATACAAATATACATTATAAAATCAATAAGAAAACGGGAGCTCTAATTTGGGAGTCTGAATTAGGATCAGAAGTTCCTATATAAACATTGCGCACTCACGTCGCCTTTTTGTATTGATTACTGCAGCTGTGCACTGGATTCATTCACAAATACAAACTACAACTCACAAACACTTTAGAGTTAGGCTCCACCATCAGAATGTGTACTTAAACTTATAAAGATCACATGGATATTATTCAGTGAGTTGATTCACCAAAACTAACCTGGGAAAAGCACACAGGACGTTTCAATTATTCACAGACTAGTCGCTCTCATCAGAATGACAAGACACTTCCGGTCTGCAGGTGATAGCATTCAATTGGGAAGAAACGCCCTACTGCCCCCTACTGACCAATGTGAATACTGATAAATGTGGAATGACAGCTCCAAAAACGAATTCAAACCACAAAATAAAATAAATAAATCAACACAAAAATGTGACACATTATGGGTGGGTCACATATGCATGTACAGTAGATGGCAGTATTGTCCTGTTTAAAAGTGTCACAACATTGCTGTTTACTGCAATGTTGTGAACAGGCTGTCAACACGTCACTCAGGTCCGCATGGAGCTGGAGGGGGCGTGGCCTCCAGTTCCGCCTGAATTTCGGGAGATTTTCGGGAGAAAATTTGTCCCGGGAGGTTTTCGGGAGAGGCGCTGAATTTCGGGAGTCTCCCGGAAAATCCGGGAGGGTTGGCAAGTATGAATAAACCGTGTGACAAAAGGCACTGCTTATCTTTTAATGGGCAGCACGGTGGTACAGGGGTTAGTGCAGGGGTCGGCAACCCGCGGCTCTAGAGCCGCATGCGGCTCTTTAGCGCCGCCCTAGTGGCTCTCTGAAGCTTTTTCAAAAACTGTATGAAAAATGGAAAAAGATGAGGGGAAAAAAATCTATTTTTGTTTTAATATGGTTTCTGTAGGAGGACAAACCATGACACAAATCTCCCCAATTGTTACAAAGCACACTGTTTATATTAAACATGCTTCACTGATTCGAGTATTTGGCGAGCGCCGTTTTGTCCTACTAATTTTGGCGGTCCTTGAACTCACCGTGGTTTGTTTACACGTATAACTTTCTCCGACTTTCTAGGACGTGTTTTATGCCACTTCTTTTTCTGTCTACCAAACTTTTAAGGTTGTGCATGAAAGGTGAGTTTTGTTGATGTTATTGACTTGTGTGGAGTGCTAATCAGACATTTGGTCACTGCATGACTGCAAGCTAATCGATGCTAACAGGCTATTTAGGCTAGCTATATGTACATATTGCATCATTATGCCTCATTTGTAGCTATATTTGAGGTCATTTCGTTTCCTTTAAGTCCTCTTAATTCCATGACACACTATCTGTATGTAGTATGTCTTTAAATTTTTTGCGGCTCCAGACAGATTTGTTTTTGTATTTTTGGTCCAATATGGCTCTTTCAAAATTTTGGGTTGCCGACCCCTGGGTTCAGGGCCGGCCCTTGCCATAGGCCGTATAGGCAAATGCTAAGGGCGCCGTCCATCAGGGGGCGCCACGCCAGTGCCACAAATGTTGGAGAAAAAAAGAAAAGAAAAAAAAAGTTGGTACTATTATTTCTAAATACAAAAAAATAATCCCACATTAATTAAAATGCAAAGTAAAGCCTATTTAATAGAAATATTATTTGTTACAACATTACACCCCCCCCCCCCCCCCCCCCCCCCCCCTTCCTGTATCATGACTCTTTTTGGACGTCACCACATCAAAAAATCAACACAAGATGCCAAAACTGTCAGGTGCCCAGGGAAGAAAAAAGAGAAAAGAAGAGGAGGAGAAACGAGAAAAGACAGAAGTAGCAGGTAGGTAACGTTAGCCTACATGAAATTATTTGTCTGTTACAGAATGTGATAGTAACCTGGCTTTTTAGCATTAAGCTAATGCTACATGATTCGGCAATTGCTAATCAATAAATAGCTAGTTCCGTTTTAACGTCGGGTTAATATTGTGGAGGGGGCTAAATTGTTATGGAAAATAATAATGTAACGTTAGCCTACATGAAATTATTTGTCTGTTACAGAATGTGATAGTAACCTGGCTTTTTAGCATTAAGCTAATGCTACATGATTCGGCAATTGCTAATCAATAAATAGCTAGTTCTGTTTTAACGTCGGGTTAATATTGTGGAGGGGGCTAAATTGTTATGGAAAATAATAATGTAACGTTAGGTAATTACAGTACTCCCACCTTACATTCCTCAGGGACATTTCTTTCTTTTTTTAGTTTATTTCAAACATGAACACACTTACATCATAATACATCACACAATTTAATATATCATTTCATTTTACATCATGCCCGAAAAGGAGTAGGAAGAAGCAAAGCTTATTTAATCCTACCCCTTTCCCACTTCAAAGCGTTTACAAATATATAGAATCATTTACTGACCTTTTTATATAATAAAATAACATCTATGAATTAGTATACAACAGTTTTGTAATATGTAATTAATTAATTAATTCAGTCATTATCAACATACTGAGATGAAGAATATCTTATTTTCAATAAGGTTGAAAGTATTTCTCATAATTCTTCTTCTTTGTACTCTGTAAGCACTTTTATTTTGAACAACCTCTTAAACTGGATCATATCAGTACAATTTTTAACTTCTTTACTTAATCCATTCCATAATTTAATTCCACATACTGATATGCTAAAAGTTCTAAGTGTTGTACGTGCATATAAATGTTTGTATTAGATCTTTTAAGCAGGTGTTTTTTGTTTACATTGTTATTGCCTTCTGGTTAGCTAATGTTTGCCCTGCAGGTAATAGTCACTTTTCCACCCCTTTATATATTAGGTATAGTTGTAAGTAAAACAAAAAAAAAGGTCAAAGACAAAGCTATTCGGGTTCTTGTGAGTATATACACTTCACTGCCGATGTGGGGAGGGGCGCCACCTAAAATCTTGCCTAGGGCGCCAGATTGGTTAGGGCCGGGCCTGCCTGGGTTAGTGCATGTGCCTCACAATAGGAAGGTCCTGAGTAGTCTTGAGTTCAATCCCGGGCTCGGGATCTTTCTGTATGGAGTTTGCATGTTCTCCCACCAATCTTCCTCCCACCTCCAAAGACATGCACCTGGGGATCGGTTGATTGACAACACTAAATGGGCCCTAGTGTGTGAATGTTGTCTGTCTATCTGTGTTGGCCCTGTGATGAGGTGGCGACTTGTCCAGTGTGCATACTTGCCAACCTTGAGACCCCCGATTTCGGGAGGTGGGTAATGTTGTGTCGTTCGCGAACGATTCGTTCGAACGAACGAATCTTTTGAGTGAACGTACTGAACCGAATCACTTCATGAACTGATTCGTTCCTTTCTCAGTTCAGTTGAGCTCCGCCGCGACCATGCCGGTATGAGTGGAACTGGCGCATTCTGTGACGTCGGCGAACGACGCAGCCAGCTACTCATCATGGGGTCGGGGGGAGGGACTGAGCGAACGATTCTTTCACCGCGGATTAACGACATGAATCACTCAGTGAACGACAACGCTCTCGCTCTCTGCTCTGCTTGCCCCAATGCCGCGGGTGATTCTCCTCCCGTTGCGGGGATATGTTTCATGCCATTGGCATCCGCTCTCCATTCATTCTCCAAGCTAACGGCTAATGTTGACTCAAGCCACATGAAAACAAACACACACATTATCTCAACACATAAAGTTATGAGAGTAGAGGAGACAGAAAGAAAGTCAGTGCAGGGCAAGGCTGAGCAGCAGCGACGCGGGGGGGAGGGGCGGGGGGTAAAGTGTAGGGCAGGCTGTTTGAGAAGATTTAAAATAAAAATAATAACTAATGTATGTACATATACATGGGCTATTATTTATCTTGATTTTTATATTATTTAAGCTATGTATTTTATTTTTTATTGCATATTTAAGTTGATATTTCCATTTTTATATTTTTAAATGTAAGCTACAGAAATTTTAGTTTTAATGTTGGCTTTTCTGGCACTTGGTTTAATATTTGTTTTGTTTTATTTAAGGTAGCCTATTTATTTTCTTTTTGTTTGCACATTTAAGTTAATATTTTCTTTGTTATATTTTTAAACGTAGGCTACAGAACATTTAGTTTTTATGTTGGCATTTCTGGCTCTTAATTTATTTGTTTTATTTTGAAGGTATTTATTTTCTTTTTGTTTGCATATTTAAGTTTACATTTTCTTTGCTACAGAACATTTAGTTTTTATGTTGGCATTTGTTAAGCGTTTCTTAATTTAATATTTGTTTTTGCACTAAACAAACGAGGCCTATTTATTTAACTGTTGATTGCAAGCATTTTAGTAGGCTATTACTATTTTTTTTATTTCCCACTTTTATTTATTTCTTATTTTCATTTCAGTGCAATAAAACATATTTAACAACAAAGACATTTAGTCACATTTTGTTTATTGGACAGGCCGGAAACCAGAGGTGGGACCAAGTCATTGCTTTGCAAGTCACAAGTAAGTCTCAAGTCTTTACCCTCAAGTCTCGAGTCAAGTCCCGAGTCAAGACAGGGCAAGTCCGAGTCAAGTCCAAAGTCAAGACTGGAAAGTCTCAAGTCAAGTCCCAAGTCCTGCATTTTGAGTTTCGAGTCCTTTCAAGCAGGCCCGGCCCTAACCAATCTGGCGCCCTAGGCAAGATTTTAGGTGGCGCCCCCCCCCACATTGGCAGTGAAGTGTATATACCGGTACTCACAAGAAACCGAATAGCTTTGTCTTTGACCTTTTTTTTTTTACTTACAACTATACCTATTATATAAAGGGGTGGACAAGTGACTATTACCTGCAGGGCAAACATTAGCTAACCAGAAGGCAATAACGATGTAAACAAAAAACACCTGCTTAAAAGATCTAATACAAATGTCCCTGAGGAATGTAAGGTGGAGTACTGTAATTACCTAACGTTACATTATTATTTTCCATAACAATTTAGCCCCCTCCACAATATTAACCCGACGTTAAAACAGAACTAGCTATTTATTGATTACCAATTGCCGACTCATGTAACATTAGCTTAATGCTAAAAAGCCAGGTTACTATCACATTCTGTAACAGACAAATCATTTCATGTAGGCTAACGTTACCTACCTGCTACCTCTGTCTTTTCTCGTTTCTACTCCTCTTCTTTTCTCTTTTTTCTTCCTTGGGCACCTGACAGTTTTGGCCGTTTTGACATCTTGTGTTGATTTTTTGATGTGGTGACGTCCAAAAAGAGTCATGATACGGGAAGGGAGGGGGCGCACCGTGCGGGGGGAAAGGGGGGGGGGGGGGGGGGGGGGGGGCGTAATGTTGTAACAAATAATATTTCTATTAAATAGGCTTTACTTTGCATTTTAATTAACGTGGGATTATTTTTTGTATTTAGAAATAATAGTACCAACTTTTTTTTTTCTTTTTTTTTTTTCTCCAACATTCGTGGCACTGGCGTGGCGCCCCCTGATGGACGGCGCCCTTAGCATTTGCCTATACGGCCTATGCCACGGGCCGGCCCTGCTTTCAAGTCATTTAACCACAGACTAATATATTTACACAGATTGTGTATGCTTTTAAAACACTGTATTTATTTATTAAAACAAGTGCATTTGAAATTGCAGGGAAAAAGATAGTGCTGACATTGCACTTCAAAATAGCACTATTAACCAGTCATTTTAAACATGTAACTCATTCCTTTACAGAATAAACACATTTGAAAAAAACAAGTGCAACTGTACTTATTTGCACAAAAGTGTTAACATTGTATTTCAATGGCATATTGCATTGTAACTAGTTCCACAGCAGTTTCTATCCTGTTCTTACCTTATCATTCCCATATTATTATCTCATCTCATACTGTATGTGTGTTTATGTGTGCGTACACATGAAAAACATAACAAATATATGAACATAACAATGAACAGAGTTGTACTTTTTAGATGTCAGGACCCTATGCAATATGTACACATATTCTTAATATAGTATACATTTTAACTGACCTTTATTTGACTATGTTTGTCTTTTTGTAGGTGGCTAAAATACGCCGTGCTGCTGACTGCCGTCTAACGTTACGTTACTGTGTGTGATACATTGACTAACGTAATGTTACTGTGTGTGATACATTGACTAACGTAATGTTACTGTGTGTGATACATTGACTAACGTTACGTTACTGTGTGTGATACATTGACTAACGTAAGCGTTATGTATAGGTACCTCATGAAACCCTGTTTAAAAAAAAATCACTTGACAAAAAGTATGAATAAGGTAGCAAACTGCAGTGGACGCAACAGATTGCCGTGTTTGCAATGACGTTATAACCATAGACATCTTATAAGTAGACGCAGCATTGGTTGCTGTGACGTGAGCAATTTGCCCGCCATCTTGAAGTGCTGATGAGGAGCCGGCAAGCAGCCTAAACTGACAGTTGAAAGGTAGAAAACAAAGATGGTGTTCAGCGTTTTCCTGCTCAAATGAGCGGACTGTTGAAAATAGGAATCGGGGGATTACTTTTCACAAGTAAGATTTAACATTAACGTACTATTGGTTGTATTTTATGAAAATAATATGACCACAGAGTTGAGAAGGATCAAAGATCTTCAATATTTGTATGTGAAAATCACAAAGAAATCTTCTGGGGGAGGATGACGCCCCTACAGGGGTTTGCTTTACAAACTTTCAGCCCCACCTAAAACATATCAATACAAAGTGTCAAGACAGAATAAACTCTCTGCTGCTGAAGCAACAGAGATACAGTCTATAGGTCCCTAAGATATATAGATATCTAATGTATTCATACATTGTTTATGTAGGATACACGCATATGTATATACAACCTAATCATATTGTTTCTTCAACTTAAAAATAGTTTACCGTTTTTTTTCCCCTTCTCTGGGATTATATTCCCAGTTTTGATCTCGGACGTCTGGTCACTTATAGCGTATAAGAATATTATATTACTGTTAAGCAAACTATGAATAATAAAACACGCCAAAACATGTGTCTGTTACACACGTATGACAAAAAAGCGCGTGAAAATCAGTGGTATTCAGTGAAGTAAAATTAATTAAATGCGCTGACAGTTCATTGCTGCTGCCAAATGAATTGCACTGAGTGGAGCGGATCACCACTCCAAGATGGCGGCCCCACGCCTCGTCTGCGCCAGTAGGCAGTAGCGCTCTATGCTTCGTCTACTTATAAGATGTCTATGGTTATAACGTTAGCAGTGAGTTTGCAGCCTCACTGATTTAACTACACAGCAAATAAAAGTCACGTTACTTAGCCAATAAACGTTATCTTACATTCAAAACTTACCCTTCTTTGTGCAACTTCAAATGTCGAACGAAGTTGGAAGTTGTTGCGTCTCCGTCTGTAATATTCGAACTGTGTGATTTGCATACGGCAATTCGTTTTTTGTTGACCAAGTCGTAGTTTTTATACCCGAACGAAACCAACTTTAACATAATTGTTTATCACTGTCACGTTGTTGGACAACTCTTGGTCATTGGTTGTCCTGCAATTTGATTGGATGAATGCTGTGTGATGAAAACAACGTAGTTCTAATTTGATTGGCTGTTGTACTGACAGCACACCAGCTGACAGGAATAACACGCTGATAGACAGACGAAGAAAATTAAAAATACGGAGCGCTCCCAAATAACTTTTTAAGCTTTGGATTTTGGGGAAAGTGGCAAGTCATGTCAAGTCATGTCAAGTCAAAAGGCTCAAGTCCAAGTGAAGTCACAAGTCATTGATGTTAAAGTCTAAGTCGAGTTGCAAGTCTCTTTACATTTTGTCAAGTCGAGTCTAAAGTCATCAAATTCATGACTCGAGTCTGACTCGAGTCCAAGTCATGTGACTCGAGTCCACACCTCTGCCGGAAACACACACAGTGTTTTTAAAAGTAACGGAATCTCTACAGCTGCAATGTCTGTTAATTTGCGAACGTCAAGGGGAGTCTGTCAGGGCAGAGAGCGATTCACGTCTGTCGCCCTCTGGCCCACAGAACTGCTACTGCAGAAGTGATTCGGTGATTCGCCGACCTGCGCACAGAACTGCTGCTGCAGAAGTGATTCGGTGATTCGCCGACCTGCACACAGAACTGGTACTGTACAAGTGATTCGGTGATTCGCCGACCTGCGCACAGAACTGGTACTGCACAAGTGATTCTGTGATTCGCCGACCTGCGCACAGAACTGGTACTGTACAAGTGATTCGGTGATTCGCCGACCTGCGCACAGAACTGCTACTGCACAAGTGATTCGGTGATTCGCCGACCTGCGCACAGAACTGGTACTGCACAAGTGATTCGGTGATTCGCCGACCTGCACACAGAACTGCTGCTGCAGAAGTGATTCTGTGATTCGCCGACCTGCGCACAGAACTGGTACCGTACAAGTGATTCGGTGATTCGCCGACCTGCGCACAGAACTGGTACTGCACAAGTGATTCGGTGATTCGCCGACCTGCACACAGAACTGCTGCTGCAGAAGTGATTCGGTGATTCGCCGACCTGCACACAGAACTGCTGCTGCAGAAGTGATTCACGTTCACGTACTGAACTGTGCTGACTGTGTCACTCACTGCCTGGTGTACTGCATGCACAGAGCTGTGTAGGGACTCGCGTTCACCCTTTTTGCTGCTTCTCCCGCGAATGTCTGCACTGTACTGTACTACGCACGCCCCCCCCCCCCCCCCCCTCCTTTTTTTTGGGGGGGGGGGGGGGGGTGATTCGGTGAACGAATTTCTGGAAAGAATACATTTAAGGAACTGATTCTAGTGATTCAGTACAGTCAAAAGTACTGCCGATCCCATCACTAGCACTGTACTGTACTACGCACGCCCCCTCCCTCCTTTTTTTTTTTTTTTGGGGGGGGGGGGTGATTCGGTGAACGAATTTTTTTAAAGAATACATTTAAGGAACTGATTCTAGTGATTCAGTACAGTCAAAAGAACTGCCGATCCCATCACTAAAGTTAAAGTTAAAGTTAAAGTACCAAAGTTAAAGTTAAAGTACCAATGATTGTCACACACACACTAGGTGTGGCGAGATTATTCTCTGCATTTGACCCATCACCCTTGATCACCCCCTGGGAGGTGAGGGGAGCAGTGGGCAGCAGCGGTGGCCGCGCCCGGGAATCATTTTGGTGATTTAACCCCCAATTCCAACCCTTGATGCTGAGTGCCAAGCAGGGAGGTAATGGGTCCCATTTTTATAGTCTTTGGTATGACTCGGCCGGGGTTTGAACTCACAACCTACCGATCTCAGGGCGGACACTCTAACCACTAGGCCACTGAGTAGGTGGCACTGTACTGTACTACGCACGCCCCCTCCCTCCTTTTTTTTGGGGGGGGGGGGGGGGGGGTGATTCGGTGAACGAATCTTTTGAACGAATCAATTTAAGGAACTGATTCTAGTGATTCAGTACAGTCAAAAGAACTGCCGATCCCATCACTAGAGGTGAGGGGCGCGGCTGAGGGCGGGGGCGTGGTTAAGAGGGGAGGAGTATATTGACAGCTAGAATTCACCAAGTCAGGTATTTCAAACATATATATAGATATACATACATATATATATATATATATATATATATATATATATATATATATATATATACATATATATATATATATATATATATATATATGTATATATATCCTGAAAATATGCAAACAAAACTGTGTTTAGATAATTGATACTTCAAACTTGCATAAATAAATCTTAAGGAATATAACATAACTTGGCTTCTGAGAGCTTCAAAATGTAATGAATAAAATGCTAAAGTTGTTGATAAACAAACAATTATTTTAATAATTAAATATGGTCATTTTAAATTAATTATTATGATCATTTAAAATTAATTATTTCCAATATGTTTATTTTAATGTATAATTCTATGGCTGGATGTAATAAGGAGTCAGAAAAAATACAAATAAAAATACAATTAATTTCTATGTTTTTAGCAAAATATAGTAAAAATTTATTTAGTTTTTTTTTTAAATTAATAAATATAATTATTTATAGGTAAGATAAACATAATAATACAATGTATCTCTAGTCTGGATGATTTAGTTTTTGTCACCCTGTGGTCCTCACCAGGGGCGCCGAAAAGGGGGGGTAAAGGAGACGGATTCTGGGGGCCCAGAGAGGCCCCTAATGATGATGAAATTATAATACAGAAAAAATAATGACACTGTTGGGGGCCCTGTAAAAAAATTTTTCATGGGGCCCAAAATCCCTAGCGGCGCCCCTGGTCCTCACTCAGGTCCGCATGGAGCTGGAGGGGGCGTGGCCTCCAAGTCCGGCTGAAAATCGGGAGATTTTCGGGAGAATATTTGTCCCGGGAGGTTTTCGGGAGAGGTGCTGAATTTCGGGAGTCTCCCGGAAGATTCGGGAGGGTTGGCAAGTATGCCAGTGTGTACCCCGCCTACCGCCCGAATGCAGCTGAGATAGGCTCCAGCACCCCCCTCGACCCCAAAAGGGACAAGCGGTAGAAAATGGATGGATGGATGGATGGGATCATAATTAACTTAACAGCTTTTCCACTACAGAGGGGCCCAGGGCCTGCTCAAATATTAACACTGAATTCTTACTCTTGATTTGAATTGATTCAATAATCATAATATTTACAACTTTGTCAATTGATATGAAACCATGTGCTAATCACAAAGATTATTATTTATTTAACGCATAAACATTAGGGTTAGGTCAGGCTGATTACAAAATTCAAAACCAGTGAAGTTGTCACGTTGTGTAAATGGTAAATAAAAACAATAGAATTATTTGCAAATCCTTTTCAACTTATATTCAATTGAATAGACTGCAAAGTCAAGATATTTAATGTTTGAACTGGAAAACTTTATTTTTTGCAAATATTAGCTCATTTGGAAAATGATGCATGCAACATGTTTCGAAAAAGCTGGCACAAGTGGCTAAAAAGACTGAGAAAGTTGAGGAATGCTCATCAAACACTTACTTGTGTCATGTCTGTGTAATCATGGTTTGTCTTAGTCATGTTTTGTTTAGTTATTGGACTTTTTAGTTTCTGGCTTTTCACTCCCTTGTCTTGTTTCCATGATTACCCATTAGTTTCACCTGTTCCACGTTTGGACTCATTGTGCACTCTTGTTTGTCACCATAGCAACCCATTAGTTTTCACCTGTCACGTCACGCACCTGTTTCACGTTTTGAGTCACGCACCTGTTTTCGTTAATCATGTCTGTAGTATTTAAGTTCATTGTTTTTCAGTTTGTCTTTCTGGTGACATCCCCACATTTATGCTCTGCACATTTCTGACTCTTTTTTCATGTCCATCGTTCACGCTGCTCCTTTTTGTCCATGCCAAGTAAGTTTTGTTTATTTTTGCCACAGTTAGTGTCTTTTGTTGTTCATAGTTTTTGCCTTTGTGCAAGTGTTTGGTTTCATAGTTTGTTCTCCGCCATTGTGCGCGCCTTTTGTTTACTTCCTTGTTTTGTATTTATAGTGTTTAAATATTAAATAATATTAAAATTCCCGTCTCGCCCGAGCCAACTTTCCGTTGCCTTCGAGAAAAACTAAACCCCAGGACCAAGTCATGACAACTTGGAACATCCCACAGGTGAACAGGCTAATTGGGAACAGGTGGGTGCCATGATTGGGTATAAAAGCAGCTTCTATGACATGCTCAGTCATTCACAAACAAGGATGGGGCGAGGGTCACCACTTTGTCAACAAATGCGTGAGCAAATTGTCGAACAGTTTAAGAACAACATTTCTCAATGAGCTATTGCAAGGAATTTAGGGATTTCACCATCTCCCGTCAGTGATATCATCAAAAGGTTCAGAGAATGTGGAAAAAGCCTGTGACCTTAGATTCCGCAGGTGGTACTGCACCAAAAAGCGACATTAGTGTGTAAAGGATATCACGACATGGGTTCAGGAACATTTAAGAAAACCACTGTCAGTAACTACAGTTGGTCGCTACATCTGTAAGTGCAAGTTAAAACTCTCCTATGCAAGGCGAAAACCGTTTATCAACAACACCCAGAAACGCAGTCGGCTTCGCAGGGCCCAACTCATCTAAGATGGACTGATACAAAGTGGAAAAGTGTTCTGTGGTCTGACGAGTCCACATTTAAAATTGTTTTTGGAAACTGTGGATGTGGTGTCCTCCGCAACAAAGGGTCAAAGAACCGTCCGGATTGTTCTAGGCGCAAAGTTCAAAAGCCAGCATCTGTGATGGTATGGGGTGTATTAGTGCCTAAGGCATGGGTAACTTACACATCTGTGAAGGCGCCATTAATGCTGAAAGGTACATAGCAACATATGTTGCCATCCAAACAATGTTATTGCTTATTTCAGCAAGACAATGCCAAGCCGCGTGTTACAACAGGCCAAGCGGTGTGCGGCTTCAGGGATCGCGGAGGGAAAAACCTTGGACATGGGAGGAGTTCTGGCAAGCCATGGAAAACAACTTCCGGACGGCTTCGGAGCGATTCTGGACCACCGTCCGCCGCCTCAGGAAGGGGAAGCAGTGCACTGTCAACACCGTGTACGGTGGGGATGGTGTTCTGCTGACCTCGACTGCGGATGTTGTGGATCGGTGGAGGGAATACTTCGAAGACCTCCTCAATCCCACCAACACGTCTTCCTATGAGGAAGCAGTGCCTGGGGAATCTGTGGTGGGCTCTTCTATTTCTGGGGCTGAGTTTGCAGAGGTAGTTAAAAAGCTCCTCGGTAGCAAGGCCCCGGGGGTGGATGAGATCCGCCCGGAGTTCCTTAAGGCTCTGGATGCTGTGGGGCTGTCTTGGTTGACAAGACTCTGCAATATCGCATGTACATTGGGGGCGGTACCTCTGGATTGGCAGACCGGGGTGGTGGTTCCACTCTTTAAGAAGGGGAACCAGAGGGTGTGTTCCAACTATTGTGGGATCACACTCCTCAGCCTTCTCGGTAAGGTCTATCCAGGTGTACTGGAGAGGAGGCTGTCAGGTTCAAACACTGATGACATCTATTAAACAGACGAGAAGCAAGGAATCATGCAGAGACAGAGTTCAATTTGGCTCAATGAGGAGACACGTGTTTTGGGCTGTATTCTAGTTACAGATCCAAACTACGTTCTAAAAGTCCAGCCCGCGTGCTTTCTCTATTTATTTGGGAGGTCTCTGTTTACATCACTGAAGCTGTCGCTGAGGGAAGGGGGTAATTTCGACAACTCCAGTTAGACACAATATATGATTATACAAAAATGCAAATGTGTTGACGCTGGTGATATCGCCTTGTCTCTGCTCTGTCTGCGTTACGGCGGTGTTCGGCCTTGGCAGTCAGCAGGCCCTTCCTGGACACAAACACTGATACCAGACTGGCTTGCAACCTTTTGGATTGCCAGCTTTGCACAGACAAAGAAAAATACCACTTCAGCACAATTGACAATAATTATAGCAACGGCCCTTAAGCATAAAAGTTGTGTGATGATATATACATAATTATTCTAACAGAGGCTACGCCGGATAGTCAAACCTCGGATTCAGGAGGAACAGTGTGGTTTTCGTCCTGGTCGTGGAACTGTGGACCAGCTCTATACTCTCGGCAGGGTCCTTGAGGGTGCATGGGACTTTGCCCAACCAGTCTACAGAGAGTATGGGGTATTGGACTGTCTGATTGTGGTGGTCCACTCCCTGTTTGATCAGTGTCAGAGCTCGGTCCGCATTGCCGGCAGTAAGTCAGACCCGTTTCCAGTGAGGGTTGGACTCCGCCAGGGCTGCCCTTTGTCACCGATTATGTTCATAACTTTTATGGACAGAATTTCTAGGCGCAATCAGGGCGTTGAGGGGATCCGGTTCGGTGGCTGCAGGATTAGGTCTCTGCTTTTTGCAGATGATGTGGTCCTGATGGCTTCATCTGGCAGATCTTCAGCTCTCACTGAATCGGTTCGCAACCGAGTGTGAAGCGACTGGGATGAGAATCAGCACCTCCAAGTCCGAGTCCATGGTTCTCGCCCGGAAAAGGGTGGAGTTTCATCTCCGTGTTGGGGAGGAGACCCTGCCCCATGTGCAGAGGTGGGTAGTAACGCGCTACATTTACTCCGTTACATCTACTTGAGTAACTTTTGGGATAAATTGTACTTTTAAGAGTAGTTTTAATGCAACTTACTTTTACTTTTACTTGAGTATATTTATAGAGAAGAAACGCTACTTTTACTCCGCTACTTTTATCTACATTCAGCTCGCTACTCGCTACTAATTTTTATCGATCTGTTAATGCACGCTTTGTTTGTTTTGGTCTGTCAGACAGACCTTCAAAGTGCCTGCGTTACTGGTGACGTTTCACTCCGTTCCACCAATAAAATGCAGTCACTAGTGACGTTTGACTCCGTTCCACCAATCAGATGCAGTCACTGGTGACGTTGGACCAATCAAACAGAGCCAGGCGGTCACATGACCTGACTTAAACAAGTTGAAAAACTTATTGGGGTGTTACCATTTAGTGGTCAATTGTACGGAATATATACTGTACTGTGCAATCTACTAATAAAAGTTCCAATCAATCAATCAAAAATGTGAAGGAAAAAAGACACTTTTTTATTTCAAACGTACATCCCGTCACAAGCCTAAAGACTGACTGCACAGTTCCTGTCTTCACAATAAAAGTGCCGCTCCATCGCGCCTGCGCTTTCAAAATAAGAGTCTCCGAAAGCCAGCGCAAACAAGCTAGCAAGCTACGGAATTTTCCGCCAATGTATTTCTTGTAAAGTGTATAAAAACGAATATGGAAGCTGGACAAATAAGATACCAAAAACCAACCACTTTCATGTGGTATTAGACAGAAAGGAGGAACTTTTTTTCTCCTGCATTTGAAAACGTGGACGTTAAGCACTGCTGTCTGATTCCAATCAATGCAAGTCATCAGAATCAGGTAATACACCAACTTATATTCTTGTCAACACGAAAGAAAGGAATCTATATGTGTTAAACATGTATGTATATTCATTAAAACACCTTTAACATGTAAACAAAAACGGCAAAATAAATAAATATAAATGATATACTGTATATATCAATGTATGTGTATATATGTATATATATATATATATATATATATATATATATATATATATATATATATATATATATATATATATGATATGTGTGTGTATGTTACTCATCAGTTACTCAGTACTTGAGTAGTTTTTTCACAACATACTTTTTACTTTTACTCAAGTAAATATTTGGGTGACTACTCATTACTTTTACTTGAGTAATAAATCTCTAAAGTAACAGTACTCTTACTTGAGTACAATTTCTGGCTACTCTACCCACCTCTGCCCATGTGGAGGAGTTCAAGTACCTCGAACGGATCGATACAGTGTCCCTGTATCGAACCGTTGTGGTAAAGAAGGAGCTGAGCCGGAAGGCAACGCTCTCAATTTACCGGTCGATCTACGTTCCCATCCTCACCTATAGTCATGAGCTTTGCGTTATGACCGAAAGGACAAGATCACGGGTACAAGCGGCCGAAATGAGTTTCCTCCACCGGGTGGCGGGGCTCTCCCTTAGAGATAGGGTGAGAAGTGAGGAGCTCAAAGTAAAGCCGCTGCTCCTCCACATGGAGAGGAGCCAGATGAGGTGGTTCGGGCATCTGGTCAAGATGCCACCCGAACGCCTCCCTAGGGAGGTGTTTAGGGCTGCTCAGTGGCCTTGTGGTTAAAGTGTCCGCCCAGAGATCGGTAGGTCGTGATTTCAAACCCCGGCCGAGTCATACCAAAGACTATAAAAATGGGACCCATTACCTCCTTCCTTGGCACTCAGAATCAAGGGTTGGAATTGGGGGTTAAATCACCAAAAAATATTCCCGGGTGTGGCCACCGCTGCTGCTCACTGCTCCCCTCACCTCCCAGGGGGTGGAACAAGGGGATGGGTCAAATGCAATCATTTGTACGTTAACTTTAACTTTAACTTTAACTTTAACTTTAACTTAACGTCCAACTGGTAGGTGGTCACGGGGAAGACCCAGGACACTTTGGGAAGACTATGTCTCCCGGCTGGCCTTGGAACGCCTCGGGATCCCCCGGCAGGAGCTGGACGAAGTGGCTGGGGAGAGGGAAATCTGTGCTTGTGCTGCTGCCCCCGCAACCCGATCAGCGGAAGAAGATGGATGGATGATACTGATGAGCATTAGCAATTTGTGTTAATAAAATCTACAAATAAGATGCACGTTACAATCAAACAGCTGTTATTTAATAAGTACAATACAGTATTACCACGTTTTAGGGTGCAACAAAAGGCTAGACAGTAAAGGCTAAACTGACTAGCCAACACACTATAAACTATACACTACTGCCATCCAACATCTTGGACTTGCAACTGTAATTGAGACTCAGAAATGTTGTAATAAAACAAGATTTAACATCTAGCTAATTTGTAAATGTTGCAATAAAAAAATAAAAAATGTTTTTGTCAAAAACAATGAATATTTATTAAAACTGTCGGAGGCAGATATTTACATATATCCGAATTTAAGTGTTACTTCTTTTATTTCATAATCATATTACAAAACAGCTAGTGTTTTTCTTCCAATTGTGGTCTTTTGGGTGTCTGCAAAAAACTGTGTGCTTAACCTTGAGTGAGGAATGTAAGAAAAAGAGATAATGGGCATGTGTTTTGGCTGGAGGGACATGAGTGCGAGGGTGGGAGAGAGAGAGACTTAAGAGGGGAGAGGGTTTTTCGGGGGGGGGGGGGGCAGACCATCTTGGCGGCGCGATTGAATGTTCTATGCTGGACTGGTCTCAATGTATTTACAAAGCTTTGCAAATATATTACAAAATACCTATTCTGTCTCTGGTGGTTTTTCTACTCAGCTTTAAGTGTCGTAAAGAGCTTGGGAGCGACTTGTGACTTGAATTCCCTGGGAGGAACAACTGGTCCAAACGCAACAAAACACAGAAAGGTCCTGAAAAGTGGAGATCTAGAACAACTAGGGATGTCTGATAATGGATTTTTGCCGATATCCGATATTCCGATATCGTCCAAATCGATATCAACCGATACCGATATATACAGTCATGGAATTGACACATTATTATGCCTAATTTGGACAACCAGGTATGGTGAAGATAAGGTCCTTTTTTAAAAAATTAATAAAATAGAATAAGATAAAAAAATTAAAAACATTTTCTTGAATAAAAAAAGAAAGTAAAACAATATAAAAACAGTTACATATAAACTAGTAATTAATGAAAATTAGTCAAATTAACTGTTAAATGTTAGTACTATTAGTGGACCAGCAGCACGCACAATCATATGTGCTTACGGCATACTTGCCAACCTTGAGACCTCCGATTTCAGGAGGTGGGGCGGGGGGCGTGGTTACGAGGGGAGGAGTATATTTACAGCTAGAACTCACCAAGTCAAGTATTTCATATATATATATAAATATATATATATATATATATATAAAAGAAATACTTGAATTTCAGTGTTATTTACACATATACACACACATAACACTCATCTACTCATTGTTAAGGGTTGAATTGTCCATCCTTGTTCTATTCTCTGTCACTATTTTTCTAACCATGCTGAACACCTGTCTCTGATGATGCATTGCTGTGTGGCACGCACAAAAGTGCTTTCATCAAATGCACTAGAGTCTGGAATCTTCCATCTCTCCCTAGCATGGCCCAAAACCGGTCAATCTTTGCTTCCTGAGGAAGATCTTCACTGCCAAGCACTTGGTAGTCCACTACTTCTTCCCGGAGGCTATCCAGGTCCAATCGCAGCTGCGGCTTGGAACTTACAAGCGTATTTCTTTATCTTACTCGTCGTCGCCATGGCTGTATCTTCCTCGTTCTTCTGCTTCGTCTCCTTGTTGTGTGCGCAGTTGTGCACTGCACTCTCTAAAATCCCTAGATGTTATTGTCACATGCATGTACAGTAGATGGCAGTATCGTCCTGTTTAAGAGTGTCACAACATTGCTGTTTACGGCAGACGAACTGCTTTACGGGAGACGAAAACGTGACTGCTGTTGTTGTGTGTTGTTATCGCGCTGGGAGGACGTTAATGAAACTGCCTAACAATAAACCTGTTATGTCCTCGGTTTCACCTATACGCTTATTTAGGTGTCTTAATTTAATAATAATCAGGCAACACGTTTCAACTCAATGCCTCGGATCGCTCCTGTTTATTAACAACTTGAGAGTCCAAACTCTCCCTCGCTCCCGTGACGTCACACACTGAACACATGCTACGGTGGCTCGGACATGACAAAACAGTACATGACAAAACCCACATAAGAAACCAAGAACTCGCCCTCGATCATTCTACAGTTATAACGTGATTGGGCAGGCACGCTGTTTATATTGTGGGAAAGCGGATGTGAAAACAGGCTGTTGACACGTCACTCAGGTCCGCGTGGAGCTGGAGGGGGCGTGGCCTCTAGCTCCACCTGAATTTCGAGAGATTTTCGGGAGAAAATTTGTCCCGGGAGGTTTTCGGGAGAGGCGCTGAATTTCGGGAGTCTCCCGGAAAATCCGGGAAGGTTGGCAAGTATGGCTTACGGACTGTATCCCTTGCAGACTGTATTGATATATAATGTAGGAACCAGAATATTAATAACAGAAAGAAACAACCCTTTTGTGTGAATGAGTGTAAATGGGGGAGGGAGGTTTTTGGGGTTGGTGCACTAATTGTAAGTGTATCTTGTGTGTTTTATGTTAATTTAAAAAAACCCAAAAATAAATAAATAAAAAAAACGATACCGATAATTAAAAAAACCGACACCGATAATTTCCAATATTACATTTTAAAGCATTTATCGGTCGATATTATCGGAAATCTCTAATAACAACATATGGTTGAAAAAAAAATCAGGAATAAAAAAAAAAATCCCAAAATATGTGACGTCATATTCAGGCGTCACCCGGAAGCAGCAAGTGATAACCGCATGTGGTGACGTCATCAATCGTCCGTTAAAGACTAGCCAGCGAATCAGTTGTGGAGGAGGCGAACATTTGCTGCGTCCTCCGACAGCCACAGCTATCCTCTCACCGGCTATCTTTTTAATATGCTTATCGCAGCAGTGAAATAATTCACCAGCCACTCATTTGGTGACATAACGGAGACTGAAACGCAAACGCCGCCTCAGCGCGCTAACGTCGCCGGAGTGCAACTAAGCTAGTAGTTCTGGCGCATTTCGGATGAGCATCCTGGCCTTATTTGAGCATGGACCGCAGCAGAACGGTACATAAGTCTACAGGTAGTCATCTCTTAAGTTCACTACATTATTTATTAATTTTCCTATTACTACATATACATACATTATTTATTTGGGGGGGGGGGGATAGGGAAATGTGTTGATACCAACAGTTAGCATGCACGCATTTAGCTCTGTGCTTAATCCACGTCATTTAAACATACATACGTAACCAAAACACGTATTTCTTTTTTGTCTGCACTACAACCCGTTATTTGTTAAAATAGGAAATATCCTACCCTTGTGCACCCCTGGGGCCCAAAACGGGAATTACACGTGTTCCTGAATCAATCAATCAATCAATGTTTATTTATATAGCCCTAAATCACAAGTGTCTCAAAGGGCTGCACAAGCCACAACGTCATCCTCGGTACAAAGCCCACATAAGGCCAAGGAAAAACTCACCCCAGTGGGACGTCGATGTGAATGACTGAGAAACCTTGGAGAGGACCGCATATGTGGGTCGAGTGGGTCTGACATAATATTGTGAGAGTCCAGTCCATAGTGGATCCAACATAATAGTAAGAGTCCAGTCCATAGTGGGGCCAGCAGGAAACCATCCCGAGCGGAGACGGGTCAGCAGCGCAGAGATGTTCCCAGCCGATGCACAGGCGAGCGGTCCACCTCGGGTCCCGACTCTGGACAGCCAGCACTTCATCCATGGTCACCGGACCTGTGAACCCCCCCTTCACAAGGAAGAGGGGAGCAGAGGAGAATAGAAAAGAAACGGCAGATCAACTGGTCTAAAAGGGGGGTCAATTTAAAGACTCGAGCAGTGGTTCTCAAAAGGGGGTACGCGTACCCCTGGGGGTACTTGAAGGTATGCCAAGGGGTAGGTGAGATTTTTTTTTAATATTCTAAAAATAGCAACAATTCAAAAATCCTTTATAAATGTAAATAAAAACCTATCTTTTTTTCCAAATAGTTCAAGAAAGACCACTACAAATGAGCAATATTTTGCACTGTTATACAATTTAATACATCAGAAACTGATGACATAGTGCTGTATTTTACTTCTTTATCTCTTTTTTTAATCAAAAATGCTTTGCTCTGATTAGGGGGTACTTGAATTTAAAAAAAATTCACGGGGGGTACATCACTGAAAAAAGGTTGAGAACCACTGGGCTAGAGTATACAAATGAGTTTTAAGATGGGACTTAAATGCTTCTACTGAGGTAGCATCTCTAATTGTTACCGGGAGGGCATTCCATAGTACTGGAGCCCGAATAGAAAACGCTCTATAGCCCGCAGACTTTTTTTGGGCTCTGGGAATCACTAATAAGCCGGAGTTCTTTGAACGCAGATTTCTTGCCGGGACATATGGCACAATACAATCGACAAGATAGGACGGAGCTAGACCGTGTAGTATTTTATATGTAAGTAGTAAAACCTTAAAGTCGCATCTTAAGTGCACAGGAAGCCAGTGCAGGTGAGCCAGTATAGGCGAAATATGATCAAACTTTCTTGTTCTTGTCAAAAGTCTAGCAGCCGCATTTTGTACCAATTGTAATCTTTTAATGCTAGACATAGGGAGACCCGAAAATAATATGTTACAGTAATCGAGACGAGACGTAACGAACGCATGAATAATGATCTCGGCGTCGCTAGTGGATGAAATAGAACGAATTTTAGCGATATTACGGAGATGAAAGAAGGCCGTTTTAGTAACACTCTTAAGGGTGATGGGTCAAATGCAGAGAATAATCTCGCCACACCTAGTGTGTGTGTGACAATCATTGGTACTTTAACTTTAACTTTAACTTTAATGTGTGATTCAAACGAGAGAGTTGGGTCGAAGATAATACCCAAATTCTTTACTGATTCGCCTTGTGTAATTGTTTGGTTGTCAAATGTTAAAGTGGTATTATTAAATAAATGTCGGTGTTTAGCAGGACCGATAATCAGCATTTCCGTTTTCTTGGCGTTGAGTTGAATCGATATGGTTGTTCTAGCATGAGAGCTTTGATGAGCGTAAATGAGTTGAAATTAGGGCTGGGCGATATGGCCTTTTTTTAACATCTCGATATTTTCAGGCCATGTCATGGTACACAATATATATCTCAATATTTTGCCTGAGCTTTGAATGAACACTTGATGCATATATTTACAGCAGTATGATGATTCTATGTCCATCCATCCATCTTCTTCCGCTTATCCGAGGTCGGGTTGCGGGGGCAGCAGCCTAAGCAGGGAAGCCCAGACTTCCCTCTCCCCAGCCACTTCGTCCAGCTCCTCCCGGGGGACCCCGAGGTGTTCCCAGGCCAGCCGGGAGAGATAGTCTTCCCAATGTGTCCTGGGTCTTCCCCGTGGCCTCCTACCGGTCAAACGTGCCCTAAACACCTCCCTTGGGAGGCGTTCGGGTGGCATCCTGACCAGATGCCCGAACCACCTCATCTGGCTCCTCTCCATGTGGAGGAGCAGCGGCTTTACTTTGAGCTCCCGCCGGATGACAGAGCTTCTCACCCTATCTCTAAGGGAGAGCCCCGCCACCCGGCGGAGGAAACTCATTTTGGCCGCTTGTACCCGTGATCTTGTCCTTTCGGCCATGTGTCTACATTAAACATTATTGTTCATACTGCATTTATATATGCTAATTTCAAACTTTAATGCAGAGAGGGAAATCACAACTAAGTCAATTGACCAAAACTGTATTTATTAAACAGTTATTAAGCATAGAATAGAAAGTAGTTTATTTATCCCTGAGGGAAATTCAGCACCACAGTTCGCTCACAATAGACAATAAATACTACACAGCATTATTCACATATTCACATGTGAATAATATAAATATATTATACATATATTCTACATTTAAGTGCAGTCAAGAAGGAACATATGCATTATACCAGTGGTTCTTAACCTTGTTGGAGGTACCGAACCCCACCAGTTTCATATGCGCATTCACCGAACCCGAACCGTAATCATAAAATGATGTTATTATATAAAAGAAATACTAATAAAGGTATATTTTACAAACAGAAAGTTAAAGGAATGTACACATGATCCCATGTTTACATCTCATTGTGCAACATGTGAATGTTTTAGTGGGAACTAAATGCGATATCTGAAAGGGGTACACATTATTTCCAAAGCAGGACCCCCCACCCACACCAATTCAGGAGTGTACACAATTTTGGAAATAAGAGCTAAAAGCATGTGGCCACTAAGGCTTTTAGATTGTGTAGACAATTTTAGTGCTGCACACGAGTTAATCCAGAAGAGTATTTTTTTTGTAGTAATCATGGTGGCTTACAATACTGTTTGTGTGTTTTTATCTATGGATCATTTGTGTTTGGACGTTGCTGCGTTTCTCTCCCCCTTGCTCCTTTACTTGTTACTAAAGGGACACAAGTATAATATACCATCTAATGTTGGTTTATAGATTATAAAAGAGCTATACAATCTACAACCGCCATTAAAACCCAGCCTCTGGATATTGGTGTACTAAAAATAAATAGTTATTTAAGCTATGAGTAGTCCAAAGGGTCTCGCATTTCTGATAGACTTTGTGGTTCCAGAACAATGGTTGAACATTTACCTTCATAATGCAGGCAAGGACTACTCCAGCTCTGATGACGACGTTCCTCTCGCGGAGCTCGTTGTGAAGCGCCCCACAAAGGAGAAGGCGTTGCCAGAGAACGTGAACAGCTCGAAAGAAGATTCTAAAGAGGACAGAAGTGGTAAGGACATTGAAGCTCCGCTATTGTTTAGGGTTACGTTCCGAAAACCCACTGCGAAAAACAAAAAAAAATACAAACGGACACACTTGTAATAAGAAAGCACTCTGAGAGCGCAGACATCCGCCAGGTCTTATCCCAATTGTAAAAAAAAAAGGTGTTAAATCCAGACTGTTTTATGTATTTCTGCCTTCAGAATGCCAATTTTAACTAATACCTCAAATTGTTTTGAACAGTATTTTTAACTTTTTTTTTGTGTCTCCAATATCAATTAAGTGTCTCCGAGTGCAGTCGTCCAAACAACGCTCACATGGCGCTTGAACAAATTCCTCCACTACTTCATCCATAAACACAAATACAAAAGCCCACTAAAGCTTAAAGGGGAACTGCACTTTTTTTTTTTAATTTTGCCTATCGTTCGCAATTATGAGAGACAAGAACACGCCTGTCTTTTTTTTTTTATTAGGATTTTAAAAGATGATAATAGACCAGTGGTTCTTAACCTTGTTGGAGGTACCGAACCCCACCAGTTTCATATGCGCATTCACCGAACCCTTCTTTAGTGAAAAATAAAAACTTTTTTTTTTTCAAATTCAAGACAAAGTTATATGTTTTTGTTAACACTTTAGTATGGGGGACATATTCTAAGTAACAAATACTTAATTTAGAGTTATTTGGTTAGGGTTAGAGCATGGGTGGGCAATTAATTTTTACTGAGGGCCGCATGAGCAACCCGAGCACTGCTGGAGGGCCACATCGACAATATTTCAATTAAATTTTGCTCAATATTATTTTTGATATACCGTAAGATAAATAATAATAATTAATAATAATAATAATACTTTCATTTAACCTAACGTAACTTTATACAAAAGCAGATTGCTTTTGATGGTTTTATTTTTAACACTGTCTTACACTACGCTTCCTGATGTACAATACAATGCAAAAATGTCAATTTCTGCACAGGGTTAATTTAAAGTTTATCCTGCATCTTCTTTAAAAGTCCAACATTTTTCCCCGTCAGATTTGGACAACCGTCTGTTGTCACACCTGCCAGCTTGTCCCATTTCAGTCCTAACATGTCCAAACACGCATTTACCTATGTGAACAAGTCATTACCTGTGGTTGTCCCTTTAAATTGACTGCATGGCTGCCAGCTCCTCCGTGATTTGAAAGTCTGCAGTTATCCCACGTAAGAAGATGAGCAGCTGGGCGGTGTTACGTACATCACAGCTCTCATCCAAAGCCAGCGAAAAACATTCAAAGTCGGCCGTTCTGTTCTTCAGCTGAAGCTCCAAGTTTCTCCAAATTCGTGCTGCAGTCTGCAGGTGTACCTACTGTTGTGGCCCTGCAGCGACTGCACCACGGATTTCATATTTCATTCATTCACAACTCCTCCAACACGAACATTATTGTTTTTGCACTTTTGGCTTCTTATTAAATAACTTTTTCAAATACATTCAATCTTGCACGTGGAAACTTTAAGTGTGGGCTTTAGTTGATATAACACTCCCGTCAGGGGGTGCATTCTACGCCGGGGGTGCATTATCTGGCACAACACCTGTTATATCAGTGCAACAGAGTCCAATAAGCACTCCTTAATAAACTCTCCGTCAGAAAACGCCTTACTTTTTCTGGCGATTTTGTGAGAAATGACTAAACTTGTCCTGACTGCTGCATTCTGGGGGTGTGAAATATGGCAAAAAGTCCTTGTTGGGTTTGCAGTTTTACCATCAACGCCTCAGTCTCTCTCGCGCACGCTTCATCGGACAGATTCCGGTATTTTTCCTCGTGCTTCGTCGTGTAGTGGCGATTCAAATTATATTCTTTAAACACAGCAAGCTGTGTACCACAAATTAAGCACACGGCTTTACCTTTAATTTCTGTAAAGAAGTACTTGGCAGTCCATGTCTTGTTGAAAACACGGCATTCGACATCAACTTTTCTCTTTTAAGCGTCTCATCACTTGTCGCTGTGCACCTTCACTCACAGGTTACACCCGGACATACGCCCATAAATAACACTTTTCAAAATAAAAGCAGTACAGTTGTATTGCGCGCACGACATAAATGTTTTTTGAACTTTATTTTGTAATTTGTGATTGCCGCTGTTCACATTCACTCACGCGCATACGTCCACACGGAAGTAATACAAATAACGCTTTTCAAAACAAAAGCAGCACCGTTGTATTGCACACTTGACATAGATACTTTTTAAAATGTATTTTGTAATTTATGATTGGCCTCACGCGGGCCGGACAGGGACGCACAAAAGGGCCGGATGTGGCCCGCGGGCCGCAGAATGCCCAGGTCTGGGTTAGAGGGTTAGGCTTATAATAAGGCCATGCCGAATAAGGCATTAATAAGTACTTAATAATGACTAGTTAAGATCCATGACTAGTTAAGAGCCAATATGTTACTAATTTGCATGTTAATAAGCAACTAATTAATGGTGCATATGTTCCCCATACTAAAGTGTTACCTTGTTTTTTTTACTGGTGCACAAAATGAACCGTGCATGAACATCACCTTGTTCAAACAACAAAACCAACACAGTGCATAAACTCACAACAAATTACACACCTGCAAATCAGTCAGCTGTTGCCGTATTCGTAATACGCCGATAGGGAGAAGTTTTTATTTACACGATGAGTCAGGTGTGTTTTGACCTCGGCCGAACCCCTAGGGTTCGATCGAACCCGGGTTAAGAACCACTGTAATAGACGCTCGGAAGATGCGGCTAGGAGTCACCTTTGTTGCCTTCAAAAGCCCTCTAAGACAACTTTAAAACCCTTCATCAACATTTTATATACACGCTGCAAATACCATATTTTTCGGAGTATAAGTCGCACCGGCAGAAAATGCATAATAAAGAAGGAAAAAAACCATATAAGTCGCACTGGAGTATAAGTCGCATTTTTTGGGGAAACTTATTTGATAAAACCCAACACCAAGAATAGACATTTGAAAGGCAATTTAAAATAAATAAAGAATAGTGAACAACAGGCTGAATAAGTGTACGTTATATGACGCATAAATAACCAACTGAGAAGGTGCCTGGTATGTTAACGTAACATATTATGGTAAGAGTCATTCAAATAACTATAACATATAGAACATGCTATACGTTTACCAAACAATCTGTCACTCCTAATCACTAAATCCCATGAAATCTTATACGTCTAGTCTCGTACGTGAATGAGCTAAATAATATTATTTGATATTTTACGGTAATGTGTTAATAATTTCACACAAGTCGCTCCTGAGTATACCGTAAGTCGCACCCCCGGCCAAACTATGAAAAAAACTGCGACTTATAGTCCGAAAAATACGGTGTATATATATATATATACTGTATGTTTTGGACCATAGAGGGCATCGGATTATAAAGCGCACTGCTGATGAATGGTCTATTTTTTTTTTATATATATATTAGGCCAGTGGTTATTGACCTTGTTGGAGGTACCGAACCCCACCAGTTTCATATGCGCATTCACTGAACCCTTCTATAGTGAAAAATAAAATGTTTGGTTTTTTCAAATTCAAGACAAAGTTATGTTTTTGGTAACAGTTTAGTATGGGGGACATATTCTAAGTAACAAAAACTTAATTTGGAGTTATTTGGTTAGGATTAGGGTTAGAGGGTTAGACTTATAATAAGGCCATGCCGAATAAGGCATTAATAAGTACTTAATAATGACTAGTTAAGAGCCAATATGTTACTAATTTGCATGTTAATAAGAAACTAATTAATGGTGAATATGTTCCCCATACTAAAGTGTTACCATGTTTTTTTACTGCTGCACAAAATGAACCGTACATGAACATCACCTTGTTCAAACAACAAAACCAACACAGTGCATAAACTCACAACAAATTACATACCTGCAAATCAGTCTGACTTCTGCTGTTGCCGTATCCGTAATACGCAGATAGGGAAAAGTTTTTATTTATACGATGAGTCGGGTGTGTCTTGACCTCCGCCGAACCCCTTAGTACCAGCTCCACTTCGGTGAGCTGGTACAAGTCCACTGATATCTCCATATTATTGTCCATTCTTCCTCAGATATACAGGACTGTCTCAGAAAATTAGAATATTGTGATAAAGTCCTTTTATTTTCTGTAATGCAACTAAAAACATGGAAATGTCATACATTCTGGATTCATTACACATCAACTGAAATATTGCAAGCCTTTTATTATTTTAATATTGCTGATTATGGCATACAGCTTAAGAAAACTCAAAAATCCCATCTCAAAAAATTTGAATATTTCCTCAGACCATGTAAAAAATAAAGATTTATAACAGCAAAACAAAATCAAACATTTGAAAATGTCAATTAATGCACTCAGTACTTGGTTGGGAATCCTTTTGCACGGATTACTGCACCAATGCGGCGTGGCATGGAGGCAATCAGCCTGTGGCATTGCTGAGGTGTTATGGATGCCCGGGATGCTTCAATAGCGGCCTTTAGCTCGTTTGCATTATTGGGTCTGGTGTCTTTCAGCTTCTTCACAATTCCCCACAAATTCTCTATGGGGTTCAGGTCAGGGGAGTTGGCAGGCCAATCGAGGACAGTAATGCCATGGTCAGTACACCAGTTATTGGTGGTTTTGGCACTGTGGGCACGTGCCAGATCATGCTGGAAATTGAAATCATCATCTCCATAGAGCCTTTCAACAGATGGAAGCATGTAGTGCTCTAAAATCTCTTGGTACACAGCTGCATTGACTCTGGACTTGATGAAACACAGTGGACCAACACCAGCAGCTGACATGGCTCCCCAAACCATTGCTGACTGTGGGAACTTCACACTGGATTTCAAGCAACTTGGATTTTGCTCCTCTCCAGCCTTCCTCCAGACTCTAGCGCCTTGACTTCCAAATGAAATGCAAAACTTGCTTTCATCTGAAAACAGGACTCTGGACCACTCTGCAACTGTCCAGTGCTTCTTTTCCATAGCCCAAGTCAGACGCTTCTTCCGTTGTCTTGAGTTCAGGAGTGGCTTGACCATGGGAATACGGCTACATGCTTTCATCTGTTGAAAAGCTCTATGGAGATGATGATTTCATTTTCCAGCATGATCCAGCAGTGCCAAAACCACCAGTAACTGGTGTACTGACCATGGCATTACTGTCCTCGATTGGCCTGCCAACTCCCCTGACCTGAACCCCATAGAGAATTTGTGGGGTATTGTGAAGAAGAAGCTGAAAGACACCAGACCCAATAATGCAAATGAGCTAAAGGCCGCTATTGAAGCATCCTGGGCATCCATAACACCTCAGCAATGCCAATGGCTGATTGCCTCCATGCCACGCCGCATTGATGCAGTAATCCGTGCAAAGGGATTCCCAACCAAGTACTGAGTGCATTAATTGACATTTTCAAATGTTTGATTTTGTTTTGCTGTTATAAATCTTTATTTTTTACTTAGTCTGAGGAAATATTAAAATTTTTTGAGATGGGATTTTTGTGTTTTCTTAAGCTATATGCCATAATCAGCAATATTAAAATAATAAAAGGCTTGCAATATTTCAGTTGATGTGTAATGAACCCAGAATGTATGACATTTTCATGTTTTTAGTTGCATTACAGAAAATAAAGGACTTTATCACAATATTCTAATTTTCTGAGACAGTCCTGTAGTTGTCCCTCCTTCCTTCTCCCATTTTGTTTTAATATATGAAGTTGAATATGATTTCAGATTCGACAGACCCTCATACAATGGTTCTATCAATAGTTTCTGAATTATTGGCTTTTGTAAACGGTTTAATCAAACATACATACATTTTTCACCTTCATATCAACACAATACTGCAAATATCGATAGAAGTCTTGGTTGAGCATTTTTTAATCTTTCATTACACTACATAAAGCTGTTATACCCTTAGATATACAGTCCTTGAATCCAGTTATTTAGGTGTACACTCTGAATCATAGGCACACCATTGAAGAACTGTAATATCATTCTCGAGTGTATTTCCACTCTTTAAGGATCCATTTCACCCATTGGTTATCATTGTTATTTATGTGGGTTTGTAGGTTGTCATCAACCAAGATTGCTTGTATGGGGATGGAGGGAATTTTTTCTCTAATATTTTTCAATTGAGCAACATATGACGGGCTTTGTATTTGTGTTTCTAAACATATTTGTTTTGTTCATCATGTTTTTGCTCACTTTGTCTCCCGCAGCGTCCAAAATGCATCTCAGACATTTATGCAAATTAGACAAGGACATTATTTTTTTCCCCATGGTAGAGAAATCTGCGATTATGCTGGGCTACGAATGCGAAATGGCAAATCGCTGCGATCCTCTGTATCTTTGTTGCGTTTTGATAACTTTGACCTATTCTCTCCTCAGATGATGAGCCGGTGGTTAAGATAAAAATGTCTTCAAGGAAGAAAGAGAACAAGTTGTCCACATTCCATAGCAAAAAATGGAAGAACGCAGGTGGATATGTCTCCTGATGTCACTGCTCTGTTTTGTTGGAACCTACGATTGTAAGTGTCTTCTGTGCTTGTGATCCGACAGCAGACGACAGCTCTGACAACGGCCCGTTGGTCAAAGCGAAAGTCTCGTCCAAATCTGGCAAGAAAAACGTCTCGACGCCGCCCAAGAAATCTACCATTAAGAAGAAAGGTAACCTCGACTTCCCGCTCTCCGTAGTTTGTTTTCTCAAGCTCTTTTTCTTCCAGAGTTGCGGGACGAGGACGCGAGTTCAGATGACGAGCCTCTGAGCGTACGTGCCAAGAAGCTGAAGCCTCAACACAAGGACATTTCGCCTGTGAGCACATCCCAAGCAGAAAATGAGGAAAAATCCAAAAGGAGTGCTGCAAAGAAAAGAGGTAATGAGACACATGTGAAACTCTTGTATGTTGACATAAAACATTTTTTTTTTCTGGGAGGGAAGAAGAAGGATCATTTTTGATTAAGGCTGTCAAGTGAATACTTTTTTAAATATCAGTTTAATTACAGTTCAAGAGTGTGTTTAATCACAAGTAATTTTTTTGCTTGCGTAAATAAAATTTGCTTTGCAAAATACCCCAATATTTGGATACAAATCCAATTTGGTAGTCAGAATGTCATACAGGAATGTTTTTTGAATGTTTTACTGAACTGCAAGTTATTGATTTGCTTAAAACTTGGTGACAGCAGGTATAGTCATAATTAAGTGCACATTTTGAAAGTCTTTGCAATAATATAGTCAACTAGGAACATATGTACAATATATTAAAAGGTGCTGTTCGCAACTTTCTCACAGTAACATTTTTCAAAGCAAAAAATATAACAACCACTGGCGAGCTTATGTTAACCATTAGTGGTTTACCAGAACACATTTGTTTGACAATTGCCTATATTTTTCGCATTTACAAAGTAATGTAATAAAATATTTTACCGGCCCGAATAAAATGATTGGTGTGTACGGCAGTCACTCACCCCGTTTCGTCAACACGTACGTGTAGGGAGCATGTGCAACACATGCAAAAGCAGTCCAAGAGAAGCAATGAACAATTAATTTGCAGTCATGT
This sequence comes from Nerophis lumbriciformis, assembly GCF_033978685.3. NCBI lineage: Eukaryota > Metazoa > Chordata > Actinopteri > Syngnathiformes > Syngnathidae > Nerophis > Nerophis lumbriciformis. The sequence continues at coordinate 14,176,607 of NC_084584.2, read as the reverse complement.
TATGATAGAATATACATTTAGTGACAGCCAACGCTAGCTATCCAAATTGCTATTATTAGCTAACAACACCTAAAGCTAATGCATGTGCATTAGCATTTTTGCCGGTTTCAGTTTGGAGCAAGCTGGTTCTCCCCATGCGTAGTGTGACGTGAACCTCCCAAAATATGGAACCTCGCAAACCGCAAAGGCTATGATTGGTCTGACCTTTTACACGATTTCCTGCGTGTATTCAAACACGTTCAGTGTGTGTGCCGCCCACCGTTGCAAATGTGTTCTCCTGCGATTTTGGATTAAGTGAATTGATTAATTTCAGTTGCACTAACACTCCCCTACTCTCCTTATTGGCATCATTCACTCGCAATGAAGGAAACTAACAAGCTAAATAGTCGATGACGAGTTATGGTTGACAGCCCTGACATAAACTGTAACGTTATTTGCTTTTGTCAGTCAAATATACAGAATCTTCCAACGAGAGCTCAGAGGATGAGCCGCTGGCGACCATTTTGAGGAGGAAAGCCATTGCCGCCCGTCAGCAGACGCCAGGAAACAGCAAGAAGAGCAGACCGAGGCGAGGTGGAAAAGCACGTAAAGGTAGGTGGTGTAAAATGTCACAAATGCTGGAAAGCGTCCATCTCAAACACTGACCTCTTGGATTCAAAAAGAGCCTCCATCCTCACACGACACCTCAGACGACGACACCGCCGCCGATGACACGCCACTGGTGACCCCCGTCGCCAAGCAGAGGAAGCCTGCCGAGGAAAAGAAAGTGAAAAAAAGTAGTCCATCGCAAGGCAGCGCATCTAAAAAGAGACGAGGTGTGCTTGGAAATGTGCAGGAAAAAAAAACCTCAACAAAACTTTTAACGCCGTCTCCTTGAAGCAGGTCAGTCTGACAACAGCTCGGACGACGAGCCTCTCATCAACCTGGTGAAGAAATCCCAAACGGAAAAGACATCAAAGCTGAAGAAACCAGCCTCTGCTCTGAAGAAGAAGGTGGCGACTCCCAAAGCAGGCAAAAAGAAGCTCCTGCAAGGTACAGTAAATGTTATAGCCCTCTACGCGAGTTGACATTTTGATATTTATCGGTTATGGCTTTTCTTTTTTAAAACTACAACAGAACTACACCAGCAGATACAATACATATACAGTAGAGATGTCCGATATCGGCCGATAAATGCTTTAAAATGTAGTATCGGAAAATATCGGTATTGTTTTTTTTATTATCCGTATCGTTTATTTTTTATTTTTTATTAAATCAACATAAAAAACACAAGATACACCTACAATTAGTGCACCAACCCAAAAAACCTTTCTCCCCCATTTACACTCATTCACACTCATTCACACAAAAGGGTTGTTTCTTTCTGTTATTAATATTCTGGTTCCTACATTATATATCAATATATATCAATACAGTCTGCAAGGGATACAGTCCGTAAGCACACATGATTGTGCGTGCTGCTGGTCCACTAATAGTACTAACCCATTCATCCATCCATTTTCTACCGCTTATTCTCTTCGGGGTCGCGGGGGGCGCTAAAGCCTATCTCAGCTACAATCGGGCGGAAGGCGGTGTACACCCTGGACAAGTCGCCACCTCATCGCAGGGCCAACACAGATAGACAGACAACATTCACACTCCCATTCACACACTAGGGCCAATTTAGTGTTGCCAATCAACCTATCCCCAGGTGCATGTTTTTGGAAGTGGGAGGAAGCCGGAGTACCCGGAGGGAACCCACGCAGTCACGGGGAGAACATGCAAACTCCACACAGAAAGATCCCGAGCCCGGGACTGAACCCAGGACTACTCAGGACCTTCGTATTGTGAGGCAGACGCACTAACCTTTAACAGTTAATTTTACTCATTTTCATTAATTACTAGTTTCTATGTAACTGTTTTTATATTGTTTTACTTTCTTTTTTATTCAAGAAAATGTTTTTAATTTATTTATTTGTATTTTATTTGATTATTTAAAAAAAAAAAAGGACCTTATCTTCACCATACCTGGTTGTCCAAATTAGGCATAATAATGTGTTAATTCCTCCTCTCTGAGCTGCCACCTTAACGTGGTAGAGGAGTTTGCGTGTCCCAATGATCCTAGGAGCTATGTTGTCCGGGGGCTTCTATGCCCCCTGGTAGGGTCTCCCAAGGCAAACTGGTCCTAGGTGAGGGATCAGACAAAGAGCAGCTCGAAGACCTCTATGAAGAACACGAACAAGGAACCCAGATTTCCCTCGCCCGGACGCGGGTCACCGGGGCCCTCCTCTGGAGCCAGGCCCGGAGGTGGGGCACGATGGCGAGTGCCTGGTGGCCGGGCCTGTCCCCATGGGGCCCGGCCGGGCACAGCCCGAAGAGGCAACGTGGGTCCCCCCTCCAATGGGCTCACCACCCATAGCAGGGGCCATAGAGATCGGGTGCAGTGTGAGCTGGGCGGCAGCCGAGGGCAGGGCACTTGGCGGTCCGATCCTCGGCTACATAAGCTAGCTCTTGGGACGTGGAACGTCACCTCGCTGGGGGGGAAGGAGCCTGAGCTAGTGCGTGAGGTGGAGAAGTTCCGGCTAGATATAGTCGGACTCACTTCGACGCACAGCAAGGGCTCTGGAACCAGTTCTCTTGACAGGGGCTGGACTCTCTTCCACTCTGGCGTTGCCGGCATTGAGAGGCGACGGGCTGGGGTGGCAATTCTTGTTTCCCCTCGGCTCAAAGCCTGCACGTTGGAGTTCAACCCGGTGGACGAGAGGGTAGCCTCCCTCCGCCTTCGGGTGGGGGGACGGGTCCTGACTGTTGTTTGCGCTTACGCGCCCAACGGCAGTTCAGATTACCCACCCTTTTTGGATTCACTAGAGGGAGTACTGGAGAGTGCTCCCCCGGGTGATTCCCTCGTTCTACTGGGGGACTTCAACGCTCATGTTGGCAACGACAGTGAAACCTGGAGAGGCGTGATTGGGAAGAATGGCCGCCCGGATCTGAACCCGAGTGGTGTTTTGTTATTGGACTTTTGTGCTCGTCACGGATTGTCAATAACAAACACCATGTTCAAACATAAGGGTGTCCATATGTGCACTTGGCACCAGGACACCCTAGGCCGCAGTTCCATGATCGACTTTGTAGTTGTGTCATCGGATTTGCGGTCTCATGTTTTGGACACCCGGGTGAAGAGAGGGGCGGAGCTTTCTACCGATCACCACCTGGTGGTGAGTTGGCTGCGATGGTGGGGGAGGATGCCGGACAGACCTGGCAGGCCCAAACGCATTGTGAGGGTTTGCTGGGAACGCCTGGCAGAGTCTCCTGTCAGAGAGAGTTTTAATTCCCACCTCCGGAAGAACTTTGAACATGTCCCGAGGGAGGCGCTGGACATTGAGTCCGAGTGGACGATGTTCCGTACCTCTGTTGTCGAGGCGGCCGATTGGAGCTGTGGCCGCAAGGTAGTTGGTGCCTGTCGTGGCGGTAATCCTAGAACCCGTTGGTGGACACCGGCGGTGAGGGATGCCGTCAAGCTGAAGAAGGAGTCCTATCGGGTTCTTTTGGCTCATGGGACTCCTGAGGCAGCAGACAGGTACCGACAGGCCAAGCGGTGTGCGGCTTCAGCGGTCGCGGAGGCAAAAACTCGGACATGGGAGGAGTTCGGTGAGGCCATGGAAAAAGACTTCCGGACGGCTTCGAAGCAATTCTGGACCACCATCCGCCGCCTCAGGAAGGGGAAGCAGTGCAGTGTCAACACCGTGTATGGTGGGGATGGTGCTCTGTTGACCTTGACTGCGGATGTTGTGGATCGGTGGAGAGAATACTTCGAAGACCTCCTCAATCCTACCAGCACGTCTTCCTATGAGGAAGCAGGGCCTGGGGAATCTGTGGTGGGCTCTCCTATTTCTGGGGCTGAGGTTGCCGAGGTAGTTAAAAAGCTCCTCGGTGGCAAGGCCCCGGGGGTGGATGAGATCCGCCCGGAGTTCCTTAAGGCTCTGGATGTTGTGGGGCTGTCTTGGTTGACAAGACTCTGCAACATCGCGTGGACATCGGGGGCGGTACCTCTGGATTGGCAGACCGGGGTGGTGGTTCCTCTCTTTAAGAAGGGGAACCGGAGGGTGTGTTCCAACTATCGTGGGATCACACTCCTCAGCCTTCCCGGTAAGGTCTATTCAGGTGTACTGGAGAGGAGGCTACGCCGGATAGTCGAACCTCGGATTCAGGAGGAACAGTGTGGTTTTCGTCCTGGTCGTGGAACTGTGGACCAGCTCTATACTCTCGGCAGGGTCCTTGAGGGTGCATGGGAGTTTGCCCAACCAGTCTACATGTGCTTTGTGGACTTGGAGAAGGCATTCGACCGTGTACCCCGGGAAGTCCTGTGGGGAGTGCTCAGAGAGTATGGGGTAACGGACTGTCTTATTGTGGCGGTTCGCTCCCTGTATAATCAGTGTCAGAGCTTGGTCCGCATTGCCGGCAGTAAGTCGGACACGTTTCCAGTGAGGGTTGGACTCCGCCAGGGCTGCCCTTTGTCACCGATTCTGTTCATAACCTTTATGGACAGAATTTCTAGGCGCAGTCAGGGCGTTGAGGGTATCTGGTTTGGTGGCTGCAGGATTAGGTCTCTGCTTTTTGCAGATGATGTGGTCCTGATGGCTTCATCTGGCCAAGATCTTCAGCTCTCACTGGATCGGTTCGCAGCCGAGTGTGAAGCGACTGGGATGGGAATCAGCACCTCCAAATCCGAGTCCATGGTTCTCGCCCGGAAAAGGGTGGAGTGCCATCTCCGGGTTGGGGAGGAGATCTTGCCCCAAGTGGAGGAGTTCAAGTACCTCGGAGTCTTGTTCACGAGTGAGGGAAGAGTGGATCGTGAGATCGACAGGCGGATCGGTGCGGCATCTTCAGTAATGCGGACGCTGTATCGATCCGTTGTGGTGAAGAAGGAGCTGAGCCAGAAGGCAAAGCTCTCGATTTACCGGTCGATCTACGTTCCCATCCTCACCTATGGTCATGAGCTTTGGGTCATGACCGAAAGGACAAGATCACGGGTACAAGCGGCCGAAATGAGTTTCCTCCGCCGGGTGGCGGGGCTCTCCCTTAGAGATAGGGTGAGAAACTCTGTCATCCGGGGGGAGCTCAAAGTAAAGCCGCTGCTCCTCCATATCGAGAGGAGCCAGATGAGGTGGTTCGGGCATCTGGTCAGGATGCCACCCGAACGCCTACCTCGGGAGGTGTTTCGGGCACGTCCGACCGGTAGGAGGCCACGGGGAAGACCCAGGACACGTTGGGAAGACTATGTCTCCCGGCTGGCCTGGGAACGCCTCGGGATCCCCCGGGAGGAGCTGGACGAAGTGGCTGGGGAGAGGAAAGTCTGGGCTTCCCTGCTTAGGCTGCTGCCCCCGCGACCCGACCTCGGATAAGCGGAAGAAGATGGATGGATGGATGGAATGTGTTAATTCCACGACTGTATGTATCGGTATCGGTTGATATCGGTATCGGTAATTAAAGAGTTGGACAATATCGAATATCGGCAAAAAGCCATTATCGGACATCCCTAATATACAGTATTTAGTCTTTAAAACAGGGGTGTCCAACTCATTTTAGCTCGGTGGCCACATGGAGGAAAATCTCTTCCCAAGTGGGCCGGACTTTTTAAATCATGGCATAATAACTTAAAAATAAAGACAACTTTAGATTGTTTTCTTTGTTTTACTTTGGCCCAAAAATAGAGCAAGCACAATCTGAAAATGTACATATCACAAATAATCCTCTTGACAAAACGCTTCGTTAGTTGAAATTTCTGATCAAAAGAAATAAGTGCAGTTTCAAAAACACAACAATGAACTTAGACTTTGTCTTAGTGTATCTACAAAGCTAACCATTGAACTAAGTCACAGCCTATCTGGAATTGCACACAATTTAAAACAGATACTGTATAATGAAAAACCTTGTTTGTCATTTCCACGTATTAATTCTGTGCTAAGTCAACACACCATATGCAACGCCTGTTTCGGTAGACGATTGTTTATGAACGGCACCCAGATTTTTTTACTTACACTATGTTATCATTAGTCTAATGATATACTGCAGGGGTGCTCACACTTTTTCTGCAGGCGAGCTACTTTTCAATTGATCAAGTCGTGGGGATCTACCTCATTCATATATATAATTTATATTTACTTATTTATGAAACATGTTTTTGTTAACAAGTTAAAGGTGTTTAATGATAATACAAGCATGTTTAAAACATAGTTAATATTGTTAATAAGTTAAAGGTGTTTAAAGATAATGCAAGCATGTTTAACACATATAGTTAATATTGTTAACAAGTTAAAGGTGTTTAATGATAATACAAGAATGTTTAACACATATAGTTAATATTGTTAATAAATTAAAGGTTTAATGATAATACAAGCATGTTTAACACATATAGTTAATATTGTTCAGAAGTTAAAGGTGTTTAAAGATAATACAAGCATGTTTAACACATATAGTTAATATTGTTAATAAGTTAAAGGTGTTTAATGATAATACAAGCATGTTTAACACATATAGTTAATGTTGTTAATAAATTTAAGGTGTTTAATGATAATACAAGCATGTTTAACACATATAGTTAATATTGTTAACAAGTTAAAGATGTTTAATGATAATGCAAGCATGTTTAACACATATAGTTAATATTGTTAACAAGTTAAAGGTGTTTAAAGATAATACAAGCATGTTTAACACATATACCGGTAGTTAATATTGTTAATAAGTTAAAGGTGTTTAATGATAATACAATCATGTTTAGCGCATATAGATTCCTTTCTTTCATGAAGACAAGAATATACGTTGGTGTATTACCTGATTCTGATGACTTGCATTGATAGGAATCAGACAGTGGTGCTGATAAGGTCCGCATTTTCGAATGGAGGAGAAAAAAAGTCCTCCTTTCTGTCCAATACCACATGAAAGTGGTTGGTTTTTGGCATCTTATTTATCCAGCTTCCGTACTCCTTTGTATACACTTTACAAGAAATACATTGTCGGCAAACTCCGTAGCTTGCTAGCTTGTGCACGCAAGCTTTCTGAGACTCTTATTTTGGTAGCGCAAGCAGGATGAAGCAGCGCTTTTATTGTGCAACTGTGCAGTCGGTCTTTGGAGTTTTGACGACAGGTACGGCGCCAGAGTCTGTTGAAATAAAGTGTTTCTCGCCTTCCAGTCGGTAATTTTAATGAGCTGGCAGCAGCCAGCGTCATCTCAGAAGACCCTCGGGTGCCGTGAATGTCAATCAAGTGACGAAAGTGACGTCATAGTGAAGATTTATGATCGCTCATTTTTAGGACTATTTTTTTAATGCATGGCTGGTGATCGACTGACACACCCTCCAGATCGACCGGTAGCTCGCGATCGACGTAATGAGCACCCCTGATATACTGAATACGCGTATTAACAGTACCGTAACTACCGTATATAGAGTGGGTGACTGTTTATTTGGACAAGTCAAGTTGTTCTTACCATTCAGTAGAACAGTTGTTCTCTAAAACTTGTAGTATTGGTGCACTAAAAGAAAAAAAGGGAGAAAGAGTCATTGCAAAAAGTACTAATTTAATACATAACACTGGTCAGCAGCACAAAGGCAATGCATTAGCAAACAATTCATGATATGCACATTCACAATAGCACTGCAAGATTATAATCGCGGACAATCTTGATAGCACACCTGATAGTTACAGTAATCGTAGCCGTCACACACACTGCAGCACAATATAACATTTCACATACACGTCACTGCACGCAAATAACGGCGCCCCCAAAAGAAAAAAAAGCTGGCACAATAGCATAGGGCTATACATTAACAGTTAATTAATACTTCTACTTCGAACCCGGCCTCGTTCCGTGCCGCGGAAAAAGCAGCGGTCAAAACAGCGGTGGGATCCAACACAACTCGTGGGACGGCTCACTCACCCATCCTTGGCATACAGTTTGTAGCATTGACGGAGCTGTGTCCAATACAGTCCAGTCGGCGATGCGGCCTCAAAGTCCTCCAATGTGGACCAAACACTTTGAAATGGCCAAAGTCCAGCGCGACATTGCGGGTTAACGTAGCCACTTGATGGTGTACGGAAAAAGTCACTTAACTTTTTAGCTGAATAGCCTGGCCCGGCATGTTCAAGCTTCAGTCAGTTAGCCAAGTGGACTTCCAGCACAGCATTTACGAGGCCGTTGTTTGCGGCGTCCTGCCGAACGAACGTGTTTCTCCTTGATTGATTGATGGAGACTTTTATTAGTAGGTTGCACAGTGAAGTACATATTCCGTACAATTGACCACTGAATGGTAACACCCGAATAAGTTTTTCAACTTGTTTAAGTCGGGGTCCACCTAAATTGATTGGTCGGGGTCCACTTAAATTGATTAGTCGGGGTCCACTTAAATTGATTAGTCGGGATCCATTTAAATTGATTTTTCAATTCAAAAAGTCCTTCACAAAAAAAATGCTTTCCTCTCTCCTCTCTCTAATCATACACACCTTTTGACAATCACATTGCACACTGTTCACATTGCCTCTGACTGACCAGTAAAGTTGCCGCTACCTGAAGATGCGTTCAGGGTCAGTGGTAAAAAGCAGTTTGTGATAATATTGCAATTTAAAATGGCTATTTTAACATTAACAAGACACACCATAACACTTTGTTTTTACTCTACTATTACTAGATGTAAAGCGAAAATATTTCAGAACATTAAGTTTAATAAAGTAAATACTAGGTAAATAGTATTGTAGTAGAATTACCACGCCTATGATTACAAAAATATTGTACATAGAAATGGGGTATTTGTGCGCATATCACAATACCCTGGCGTCACACATACAAACAGAGAAAGAAACTATTCAAGAGGGTTGACTTACACTCTGCATCCACTATTCTCTTTTTTAACAGAGACATTTTGGGCATAAGGGTGCCAAAGAACGATGTGTTCAAAGCAGAATATGTAAAACGGCAAGTGGTCAAAGCCTTTTCAGCGGCCGAATTTTCGGTGCATCACTGGTCAATAGTGCGCAAATAATAGGTTGTACTAGTGATGGGTCCGGCAATACCGATGCATCGGCGCATGCGTCGAGCTCATAGAGCGAAACCCTGTGTCAGTGCGCAAACCGCTTTTAGAAAGTCACGTGACCGATCATGAGCTGTTTCGGTCACGTGACCGATACGCGAACTGTGTCGCACTGACGCCTCCTCTGTGGCCTGTGAGCGTGTCTTTTCTACAGCCGGAGAAATAATAACTAAGAAGAGAAATCGTCTAAAATTTAATACGTTGAAAAAACTGGTTTTTTTTCAAATAAAAATGTGAAAAATTAAAAAAAAAAAATCCCAGTCCACAAGCTTCCTCATTCACAACACGTTCTCTTAGATTTCCATGTTATGATACATGTTCACATTATTTATTGACTGTATCTTAAAAAGATAAAAATATATTTTTATTTAAATGAAGATATGAAATAATCCTAAATGAAATACAATGACTTGGTTTATATTATTGTATATACTAGGTCATAAAATCAGTGTCAGTTGAGTCGGTCCATAGGTTGCCTGTAGGGATTTTTAATGTCCAGCAGATGTCAGTATTTAGTGACACAGTATCGACACAGTATCAATACAATTTTGCAATGTGTCGAAACGCTTCATGACGCCTCATCAACCCTTCACTAGGTTATACGTAATAAATAAAGATATATTTTGATTCTGAAGAAGTAGCGATTGTTGAAGGACCAGAATTGACGCTTTGGCGTATTTGCTTACATGTTATGTCAATTGCGTTAGTTGTTTACGTAAGTGAGTTGAAAAATGAAGCTAACGTAGCTCCACACTGATGTCCGTGTCTCCTTTACTTAACTGCCATAAAAAGATTAGAACCATCTCAAATATATTACACTATGTGTATTAATTGATACATTATATTACTTTAATTTATTTGCACGTAAAAATCTAATTTTTAAGGTGACTTTTATTTTACTTTGTAGTAAGAGTTGCGACTTCCTTGTTCATTTACTGAATCGGGTCAACTTCCTTTGATTTCACTCTATCAAATTGTGCATGCAAGTGACGTCGAGGTAGGGCTGGGCAATATGGCAACAAAAATTATCATGATTAATTTTTTCATATCATCCGATCTCGATTAATATCACAATTGTTTATTTTCTATTAAAGGCGCCGTGTCCCATGCTGGATTATACCGAGTACCGTTGCATCCCTACTGTTTACTAACGCAGTATCTTATAACAGATATTTCCACCATGTTTGATCGAGGTAATATATGCCAACATCTAACAACTGTCATTTTGTTCATATCTATGATTGTGTTTACTAGAGGTGCAATGGTACAGGTAACCCAGATTGTGGAGTTTTTTAAAACTCAAATACTGTAGTTTATCTTGAATAAAAAAGTACATTAAATTGCAGTTTGAATTTGAGGTACTTTAAAATATCGTGTACCAACACATAAAACATGTTTGATGATTATTTCAGGAACAAAATGTGATTTGAACAAAAAGTGTCTGCAGAGTTTGTTAGTACATGTTATATCTGAGGAGTTGAATTTTTGAAAACACAAACAATACGTCTGATTTAAAAATATTTAGATTTAAAAATGTCTTTTTATAAATAAATTAGCAGGTGTGTTATTCTCTGTGGGGACCAATACAGTAGTTCAGTCACTAGGGACGGCGTGGCGCAGTGGAAGAGTGGCCGTGCGCAACCCGAGGGTCCCTGGTTCTATCCCCACCAAGTACCAACCTCGTCATGTCCGTTGTGTCCTGAGCAAGACACTTCACCCTTGCTCCTGATGGGTGCTGGTTAGCGCCTTGCATGGCAGCTCCCTCCATCAGTTTGTGAATGTGTGTGTGAATGGGTAAATGTGGAAGTAGTGTCAAAGCGCTTTGAGTACCTTGAAGGTAGAAAAGCGCTATACAAGTACAACCCATTTATCATTTATTTATTTACAAAAACATTCTGTGTCTGCATGCAAGTCATCATGCAGGACAGGATTAATGTTGAGCTGCAGTGAGACTAAAGTATGTCATTAAAGTGACAAAATAAAATATCGTTGTGCACATGGACACAATTAATCAGATTAAAAGCCTAGCCGGAATAAAAATGCTTCATGTAAACACGCCATTCGGAATATTCTGACCCGATCACACACGTTCGGATCAAAATTTCCTTCCAGTCGAGATGGGTGGTTTGTTTATGCCAATAGTCATTCGGATTGGAGCGAATGTAAACACTTCTTCTTAAGTTTGGGTCAAAATTATCCTTACTGCGCATGTCTGTGACCTAAGCTATATTTTAGTGGTGGAGGGTGGACTTTATAAATTAAATAGTCTCGGAAAGGTGCGATTGTCTTGCTGTTGTTTCTCCCCATTGAACATGTACAGAAGTAGCGTTATATTCTGTCGTTTGTTGCTTAATACTGAGACTAGCAAAAACAAAAGTATGGTCTGGAGCAGGGGTCACCAACCTTTTTGAAAAGAGAAAAACTAGCTAATTTGAATCTTTTTGAAAAAATTTAAAAAAGAATTTATGGAACATCATTAGTAATTTTCCCTGATTAAGATTAATTTTAGAATTTTGATGACATGTTTTAAATAGGTTAAAATCCAATCTGCACTTTGTTAGAATATATAACAAATTGGACCAAGCTATATTTCTAACAAACACAAATCATTATTTATTCTAGATTTTCCAGAACAAAAATTTTAAAAGAAATTCAAAAGACTTTGAAATAAGATTTAAATTTGATTCTACAGATTTTCTAGATTTGCCAGAATATTTGTTTTGAATTTTAATCATAATAAGTTTGAAGAAATATTTCACAAATATTCTTCGTCGAAAAAACAGAAGCTAAAATGAAGAATTAAATTAAAATTAATTTATTATTCTTTACAATAAAACATTTTTTTTTACTTGAACATTGATTTAAATTGTCAGGAAAGAAGAGGAAGGAATTTAAAAGGTAAAAAGATGTGTTTAAAAATCCTAAAATCATTTTTAAGGTTGTATTTTTTCTCTAAAATTGTCTTTCTGAAAGTTGTAAGAAGCAAAGTAAAAAAATAAATGAATTTATTTAAACAAGTGAAGACCAAGTCTTTAAAATATTTTCTTGGATTTTCAAATTCTATTTGAGTTTTGTCTCTCTTAGAATTAAAAATGTCGAGCAAAGCGAGACAAGCTTGCTAGTAAATAAATAAAATTTAAAAGATAGAGGCAGCTCACTGGTAAGTGCTGCTATTGGAGCTATTTTTAGAACAGGCCAGCGGGCGACTCATCTGGTCCTTACGGGCGACCTGGTGCCCGCGGGCACCGCGTTGGTGACCCCTGGTCTGGAGTGTCATGTGTCGATGGACCAATAAAAGGAGGGATCCATTTGTCGTCTCAACAAGCTATTTTATTCATGGCCTTACAGCTACTCCAAGTGCTAACTGCTAGCCTAAGGCACACGTACACACAATGTTGCAACATGAAGACGCGACCTGATGACGTCACGTCTGCGACAACAGAAACTACAGCAACCCGTACATATTAGAACATGGGGGGCACAGAACAGCTCCATTTCAAAAAGAGAGGTAAAACAAAAGTAGCAAATAGAAGAAAAAAATGTATAGATAAATAAATAACGTGACAACGTTGGACAAGCAGAAATGAACAGAGCCATGTTTGTTTACGGCTCCTACTTCTGTTTACAGTTTGTGCTGCACATGGCAAAATAAAGTAGTTCGATTTAAGGTGTGATGCAGGAATATATTATATATATATATATATATACATATATATATATATATATAATATATATATATTATATATATATATATATATACATATATATATATATATATATATATATATATAATATAATCCAATATTTTTTTTCAGGGTGCATGTACACAGTAACATTCTAACCCCAATTAAAATCAGATTAAATACATTTTGCCCATGTACACGTGACTATTGTTGTGTTTTAACTTCTGTGCCAGTGTAGTGTTAAGACACATTTCTTTATTTTATTCTTCTGGGCTGCACTTTCAGCTGAGTAATGGGGAAGAGGCACAACACTGATTGGATATTATTTACGTCGTGAGGAGCCCGACTTTCGCGACGGTAGAACGAGACGGTTGCGCACCCACACATACACAAACACATTCACGCAAGCATACACAAACACACACAGGATCGCAGTCAATAAATGCGGATTATTCCGTGCAGGATTATACCGATCTTCGTTGCATCCCTGTTTACTATTGCGGTATCTTCCAAAATAAATTTCCGCCATGTTTGACCGAGGTAATATATGCTAACAGCTGATCACCGTGATCAAACTCAAATTAATCATGTTTATATAATCGCATAGCCCTACGTCAAGGTCATATTGGGGCCTGTGCGCGTTTATACTGGAGTCTGATAAAGATCACATTTTACTTGCAGTGTCAGCTGGAATAAATCAGATTTAGTTCAGTTTGGCCTGCAATGGAAACATAGTCCTAGACAACTAATAATTGGTGTAAACCCTGGAAAAAAAATATTGGTCGATTTGTAGTAAATGTCACTCATTTTGGTACATGCTGGCAATACAACGCCACACCACAGTGAACCTCACTTTTGTGTTCCGTCAGCTGGCAGCTCAGACGACGAACCTTTAATGGAAGCATTCAAACATCCTCAAGTGACCAAGAAGCTCACCATCAAACTGGAGAGGTGTGAGATTAAGGAAGCTGCTGCCACAGGAAGTCAAAACAGAGGTAGGTGTTTGTAAAAGCGTCACGACGCCGGAATAAAACAACGTTTTTACTCCTGAACCCAGAATGGCGAGTTGCCGAGGAGCCCAACGAACAACTGTTGGAGAGCTCAGAGTAAAAGGAAAATATGTTATTTATGTTTGAGTGTTTACCATATGAGGGACTCCTAGTGGTTTTGAACCAGATTAGTTTGAGAAGCTTTTAGAGAGAGTCCCTCCTAAACAGTGTTGTTGGGGAAAAAAACATGTTTTGTATGTAAACGAGTCAATTTGTTGGCTCCAGTTTTTAAGTTTGGGACCAAACGTTTTCAGTTTGACTCCAAACACCACTTGCTTTTATGTGCACACCCGCATGTTTCTTAAATGTTTTACTATTTGTGCCAATTGTTTGATTCTAGTGGTTTCCTTTATTGTTCACAACGAAGAAAACTGTGAAGTTGCACACCAATATTTGCATCTTTTTTCTTCAATAATTGAATGTACGTTTAGCATGATTTAGTGTTAAATTAAACATACAAGCAATGAATGAGTTGTCTTATTGTACTTAAAAAACAAAAACAAAACAACATTTAGCTTTGTTCACACTGCAGGTCAATTCTGATTTTTTTGCCCATATGCAACCTGTATCGGATTTTTTAATGTCAGTGTGAACAGTGCAATAATAAATTTTTCATATCCGACCCAGGCCTCTTTTGTATGTGGAAATAAGTTGTGTATATATAAGCGATGCGTCTTCAACGTGAACACCATACCTGCCAACTACTCCGGTTTTCCCGTAATTAGTACGGTTTTCATCAACCTATTCCGGGTTATGGTTGCAGTGATAAAAAATATGTTTTTTCATTAATTAAAAAAAAATTATCGCGTAACAACAATGACAATCGACACTGCTTCCCGTAACTTCCTATCGAGCCATTCCGAATGCCATGCGCGAGGCTATTTATAGCACCGCTGCCAAGGCACCAGTTGCCCATTGTTTCCAAACGAGCGAACGATCATGGAATCAGCCGGAGAAAAATCGCAAACGAGTCTTAAACCGAAAAGAAAACTGCAGTCATTCCGTGAAGAATATTCAAAAGCCTATCCGGGAATAATTATTCGTTCCAAAAAGGGTGAAAACTACGCGAATTGCACCTTGTGCAGACAAGATTTTTCGTTCGGACACGGAGGAATTAGCGATGTAAAAGACCACGTTGGGACAAAAAAACACAAGTCTAATGCCGTTGCTAAATTTGGATTTTAGCCACAAAAAGGTAATGACACCAATGTTATCTATTGGAATTGTTTAGTACTGTTATACTGTTAAAAGTGTTTATACTATTTATGCTTTCAAGTCCAAGTTGAAGAAATCTTGTTAAATGTTGACAGCATAACTACCAAAATACAGAAGTATGTCCTTAATATTTTTGCAGTGCTATTTCTGTTGAAAAGTTAAAATGATTACATTAGAGATGTGATGTGCCACTTTTCAAGTGTCTGATGGCTTAAATTAATTTTCATTAATTTTTCATATTTTGAATTCTTTTGAAAGGCTTACAAAAAAACTACATTTGAATTGTAATTCCATGCTATTGACAGGACTATTAATTTTAATGAAGTTAGCTTACCATGTTTACAGTATGATAATTGTGATAGAAATGTGAATTTTAGGCACAGAATATTTTTTACAATTGAACAAGGCAGTAGATTATACAAGCTTGGACAGAAAGTTAATAATGACACCAATTTTTTTTTTAATGGAATTGTTTAGTACTGTTTTACCATTTGTTTACTGTAAAAAGTGTTTATACTGTTTATACTTTCAATTAACAAATTGAAGTCTTGTGAAATACCAGTTAATGCCAGTTATCCAACTGGCATTAACTGTCAAAATAATTTCAAACTATTGAAGTTAGCTTACAGAATAAACATGTCAATCAACCCATATGATTTTTGCTGTAATATTTTTGTTTTGAAAAGTCACTGTGACTGATAGAAAAGTGATGGTTTTAGCAACATTTTAACCTGTCTGAATGCTAATAATCATTTTGCGTCGGGGGGCGAAGCCTGAACCCCCCACCAGGACTTTGTCCTGGACCTACCGGGGCCTGCGGCCCCTGGACCCTGGCTACTAGGTTTTTCTGATTTCAAAAGTTGGCAGGTATGGAACACTCCCGCGCTCATCCGACCAGAACGTCATCAAAAAGCGATAAGCGTTATAATAATTCGTCAAAATAGACTGTTACAAAATAAATAGCTGACAACGGAGCAGAAAACATGTTAAAATAGTGCGTTTTAGGAACTGACGTGAAAGTTCCACCATTCTTGTTTGCGATTTCTCGCCAACAGACATCGAAGCAAAATATCCCGTAAAACTGCCAGAGCCAAAATACTTGTTCTCTTCCTTCTTAATCTTCTACACGCAATAATTTGGTTAGGAAAATGTTGACTTTGATTGCACAAAATCCTTGGAATTGCCACAAATGCGCCGGTACTGAGACCGACTGGAGTGGAAGCCGTGCCGTGAACACTGCATTGCGTGCGACTACATGACGTCAAATATGCATGCGGGCCATATTGCATTCACATTTTTGTAAAATGAACGGCCACATAAAAATCGTATTCGACAAAAAAAAAATCTGAATTGGACATCCCACCCTGCGGTGTGAACGCAGCTTTAGTACACTTGTCTAAGAGATGGCACATGTTTCAAATCGCGCACTTCCACTCAGATTGCCAATTGTCCCTTGAAAAACAAAATCATCCCGTATTATGAAACAAAAGTACGCATTTCGTATCGAGCAGTGAAGGAACGCACTTTGTCTTGTATATTTATTCCCGTGAAAATGAAAAATGATCTGTCAAATATTAACAGATTATTTCGAACGGCAGTTTAGCGAGGCTGCTACAGGCTAAGCCAATGGATGCCAGCGTCACTGATCACTTGCCTGTCAAACGTAATGCCGCTCGACTTTTCTGCCTTCTGTTCCTTTTGCTTTGGCTGCTGTCACTCTGTCCTAACCTGGCGGCAGCTAGCTAGCTACTAGCTAGACTTTTCTGCTTAACTTCTGGTAATCAGACTCCAAATGCGACTTTGTACCAGAGTGACATTTTTTCTTTAAAATAAAAAGGAACAATTATGGAAGTTTGGATATTGTTTTTGTCCAACGGAAAAGCTACATGTTGCTATCACGTCAATGAGGTACATGCTTCGTAGTATTAACAACCCTGCTCTCTTGTTAGTATGATAATGACATGTGTATCTAGGTTGTTAAACATAAACATAATGTGTCCAGTTTTATACTGACACTACACTTTGTGATAGTCACACGACACTATATGATGGGCACACTACACTTTGTGATAGTCACTTTACACTTTTTGATAGTCACACTACACTTTGTGAGAGTCACACTACACTTTGTGAGAGTCACACTACACTTTGTGAGAGTCACACTACACTTTATGAGAGTCACAATACACTCTTGTCAGTCCTGGCAACAGTCAGCCTTGCCAGCCCTGGGTTAGAAGCTGTTTATTTTATTTGGGTTTTTCTTGTTTTTTTTTAACATGGTAGCATGTAAAAATATGATAAGTAATCAAAACAAAGGCACGTTGACTAAGACAACAACACAAGTAACTGACGTGTTAGTTTAGTAAAAATATGAGACAAAAATGTTGACAAATTATATTTAATTGTGTCTTATAGATGGGTGGGACAAATTCGGAATCGACCCAATCACAGCTCTTTAACGATGTACGTTGAAACGGGGGGGGGGGGGTGAGGGTTAGTTATGAACAAGAGCCAATCAGATGCCTTTCCTGTTGAGATGACAGTCACCGCCAAAAACAAAATGGGGATTTAACATGTTCCATAAGGTATATCTGCACACCTGTGATAACGTGAAGAGGACCCAATTCATTTTTACTGCTATGATGCCATCAGCAGGCGAGTCATCGATCGTGACATCTACCGGTACACAAATGTAAGTGAAATCTATTATTTGCTGCTTCCTGTGTTGTGCCAAAAACTGATTTCCTGACAAAAATGTAAAACCTTCATCTGCTCACAATTACATGAAAGACAAACACTTATATTGGTGGTAATTGTAACGATATTTGTTTGAAATGATTTAAGCCTTCATCGTGTCCGATAAATGACAGAGCTGGCCATTTCTATGGTTTAAATGAGATTGTAAAGGACTGTTGATTTGATGTTGATGTGCTAAACTCTCTCTCCTGTTTAGAAGCTGCATACAATATCAACTGTTATTTCATTGATCGTTTATAAACTGAGTTCGGAGAGGAAGTGACCTCAGAAACAACGCGCCACAGCCAGCTTCATAACAACCAGTTTCCACTCCAAGGTAAACACTAGAAAAATGGAGGCGAATCATCCAGACATGGCCGTGTTTCTCCTTCTTTTACATGTACAGGCACTTGTAGAAATCACACATAAATACCTTAAGAGAAGGAAATGTAAGACTGTATATGTTGTGTTGGCAGCAGTGATGCAGTGCTAGAACATCAAAGTGTGTGGACAATGGTACCCGCTTTGTGCAACCTGGACAAGACAAGAGGAGACAAATGAAAGCAGATGCAGCAATAGGCCTTAAGAATGCACACACCCTAAAGACAGACACACCCACAACCTGGTAGACAGCCTGCAAAAGACCCTTGCCCCTGATGTGGAGGCCAATGCAGGGACGAGGCTAGGCAAACACATCCCTGGTAGGGCAGCTCAAAGGCCGGGGTGTTGGTGAAAGCCTCCTATAGCCAGAGACCAGATAGACACAAGTGCTTGCAGAGTCGCAACTGAAAGCACACCACACAGCAGCTTGACCTCAAACCGCCACCCAGACCCGCCTCCACCCACCCTTCCCCCTCAGTAAACTTGGCTACTGGTCACACCTTGTTGTGTTTTAGTCCTTGTTGTGTTTTAGTCCTATCCAGGTGTCTACAAGGGCACCGCCATGAGCCATGCTGATCAGATCAAGAACGAAATCCTTTTGCGGTCGATTGCAGATGGTTACCAAAGTTACCACCAAGGTCCATGCAGGTGTCCTGATGAGACAAAGTACAAAACAGGATCACTCTATTGAATCCTCTTATTGGCACAGTTTACAGCATGAAATCCCTTCGTACCTGTGCACCCTCAAAAGTTCTGGGATTGTCTTGAAATATGTAACAGTTACTGATATCAGTCCAACCAGGAGGACAAATACCACCTGCAACACAATTGTTCTTTGAAGTGGAAAACAAAAAGGAAATACGTGGAAAAAGGTTCTCGGTGTAACAGCTACCAGCCAAGTACTCCACTGATCCCACACAGGAGGAAGAAGATGTCAAGTGAAAAAGCCATCTGTGCAATGACAGACAAACACTGTTATTAAAACTGTCAAAGTAAGTCAACTTGTGTCGTCTTACCTTTGCAGTGAAGATGTTTGACATCGAGGACAACAACGAGCCTAATCCTAACTCAAAAATACATTAGATAAGATAAAAACATTTCTTAATCATAAGAAGAACCTTAAAATAGATTATTTTACACACAAGGAACCAATGCAGTGATTTTAAAACTGGTGTAATGTGGGCCTGCCTACTGGTTCTCGTCAGCACACGGGCAGCAGAATTTTGGGGTAATTGTAAAGATGCAAAACTCTTTTTAAAATTACCAGAAAGCAGGCATTACAATAGTCAATACGGCTTGTAATAAAAGCATGCAATTACGTCTTTTTGTTGCTCTAAAGGAGAATACAGCAAACTCTGGCTTTGTTTTTAAGAAGATAAAAATTGGTCTGATGTCATCAGGGGACCTGGAAATGTACCGGGTACAACTGTGTGAGGCGTGTATGAGAGAAGGCAAAAACTGTGTCACGCCTTAGCTAATTGCTGACATTTAATGTGCCTCATTTACATAATTAATGACACAGTGAATTGGTTGGTATGCTACTGGTTAATTATTAATAAAACGCAGTTTGGCCCGACAGAATCCTTTGTTAATGTTTAGGTCACACTGCGGAAGTAAGTGTGTCTATTTAGAGGAGGGGGCGGGACTTGATTGATGGATAAAAGACAACCAATTTTGTCTCCCTGCAGTCAAAAATGTTTACAGTAAATGTAAAGTGTCTTTTGCATGTTTTATGCCCCAAGTTATTTATTGGCCACACCTAAATAATGAACTTCGGGGTTGCCTCCTGGAAGAAGTCAGAAAGCTATATGTTATCAGAAGGAAGTCTGCGTCACAGGGGTTCAGATGAAGATACATCAAAGCCCTCCGTCGGGCCAGAACAGAGGTCAGCCGCAGGTAGAGGGTTTATTGGCTTTGCTTTACCTCTGGCGGGACCACCTTTGGTGCTCATTAACAAGCAAAGGCCAAGGGGCATGGGTGAGTGAGGCTGTAGGGGAAATTCTGGGACAGCGTATTTGACACCCTTAGAACGGGGGCAGCACTGTGAGGTATAACGATGGCTTGGGGACTTGCATGGGAATAAGATCCCTTTGGGCTCGAGTCTCCCCGCAGGTGTACATGCTGCAGAACTTGTTGTGATGTTTGCTTTGTTCAACATTCAGCACTGGCGTCATGCTTCAGCTTTTACACGCCATGTCATACCAGACAGACCACAGACACAACGCATGTTTCTTTGCTGTTGGTTGTGTCAAACATGTACACACAGTTATGTAACGCACCTACTCCTGAACCCTTGCACTCAAAACATTTGGCAAAACATGCAAACCGACTGGATTGCCTTTGCTATTATGTTAGCGCTTGTTGTTTAGGTAGTATCTCAGTAAACACCTTTCGCGCACTGGCAAACACAGGAGTGTAAAATGTGAGCAAAACTGGTTAAGAACCATGGTAGAGGGGCACAGAATGAGACATTTGGGAAATAGTTTTAGTTCAAGTGTGGAATTTTATACATACGTGAAATGCCACACAGTGCTTTGCAGACTTGAAAACAATTCCCCTGATGACCTACCTCCCACCATCATCACACACACACACACACACACGAAAGCATGGCTGAGTACAGAGGAGCCAGGTGAAGAAACACTATCACAGGCGTCGACAAAGGCGGAAGCCACTTTCAGCAGCAGCCTCTCCTGCTGGGGGCTCAAAGACAGCACGCCTCCTCTCCTCTGGGGAACCCCATCAATCATTTTGCCTCTTTATTCGCTGCTCGGGCTATTAGCCAATGTAGCCCAAGCACTGGAGGACAAGAGGACGCCACGCCACAAACATGCAAGCTTCCCAGACCCCACCCACCCTGTTCTTCTTTTCCCGCTTAGGTCAAGGGTCTGGTACTCCTCCCTCAAACCAGTGACAGTGTATGGTATCCGCTTCCTGAGAGGGGCGGGGGCTAGAGCTGGTAGCTGTGCAACTGAGGAAGCACAGCTGCGCCCAGCCAGGCTGCTACCTCCTGGAAGGGCTATGCTGCCAGTAAGTGACCATGAGGAGATTTGTATGACTCAGCGGCTTGAAAAGATTTTGGCACTGGGGGCTACAGCAAAGCGTTGTTCAGCCCCAGCGTCGCCGCCCCCTCCTGTCCTGGAGTCGCCTCCGCATACCCTGCTGTCCTCCTGCCAACTGCTGCTCCAGCTCTGCAGACGCCGACGGTGCAGCCGCTATCTGCTGCTCCTGCTGTGCGGCCGCCAACTGCTGCTCCTGCTATTAGTGATGGGATCGGCAGTTCTTTTGACTGTACTGAATCACTAGAATCAGTTCCTTAAATTGAGTCGTTCTATAAATTCGTTCACCGAATCACCCCCCCCCCCCCCTTTTTTTTTTTTTTTTTTTTTTGGTGGGTGGGGGGGGTTCGTAGTACAGTACAGTGCAGACATTCGCGGGAGAAGCAGCAAATAGGGTGAACGCGAGTCCCTACACAGCTCTGTGCATGCAGTACACCAGGCAGTGAGTGACTGACACAGCGCCACAGTTAACACAGTTCAGTATGTGAACCTGAATCACTTCTGCAGTAGCAGTTCTGTGTGCAGGTCGGCGAATCATGAGTCAGTCAGTAACAGCTTCCCCAGCGGGAGATCTCGGTGTGTGTCAGTTCGCGAACGACACAAGCCCTCAGCACCCACAGTGACTGAACGAGAGCCTCAATGTGACGTCCTTCTCCGCGACACAGTCAGTTCTCTGTCAGTAGGTTCGCGAGTCCTGATTCTGTTGTTCACTGAGTGATTCATGTCCTTAATCCGCGGTGAACGAATTGTTCGCTCAGTCCCTCCCCCCGCCCCCATGATGAGTAGCTGGCTGCGTCGTTTTCCGACGTCGAGGGTTCAGTGAGTCACAGAATGCGCCAGTTCCACTCATACCGGCATGGTCGCGGCGGAGCTCAACTGAACTGAGAAAGGAACAAATCAGATCATGAAGTGATTCGGTTCAGTACGTTCACTCAAAAGATTTGTTCGTTCGAACGAATCGTTCGCGAACGACACAACATTACCTGCTATGCAGACGCCCACGGTGCAACCGCCATCTGCTGCTTCTGCTCTGCAGACACCCACGGTGCAGCCACCAACTGCTGTCCTTGCTCTGCAGATGCCAACGGTGCAGCCGCCATCTTCGTCTTCAGCGGGTCCTTCCACGTTGGCGCCGCCATCTTTGTCTTCAGCGGGTCCTTCCACGCCACCATCTGACTCTTCTCCGGTGGTTGCGAGGGCATGTGGCCAGGCGACCCTCCGCCTAGTCGTCCTTACGCCCTCCCGTGACTTTGGACCTTTTTGTTTTACTAGAATGTCTGGTATCCGTTTTGTGTGGGTCGGGATTCTGTCAAGGCTGGTTACACCAGCTGAAGGTCTAGCTGACTGCAGAGCCAGAGACGAGGCAGGAAGCGGCGTTGTGGGAAAACCCGTTTGGGACGAGGCAGGAAATGGCGTTGTGGGAAGACCCGCTTGGAACGAGGCAGGAAATGGCGTTGTGGGAAGACCCACTTGAGACAAGGCAGGCAGCGGCATCGGAAGACTCGTTGAAGTTGATGATGGGGGTGTCGTGGAAATACCCGCTAAAGACGATGATGGCGCGTCATGGAAAGACCCGCTGGAGACGAGCATGGCGGCGGCGTGGAAAGACCTGCTGGAGATGAGCATGGCGGCGGCGTGGAAAGACCTGCTGGAGATGAGCATGGCGGCATCGTGGAAAGACCCGATGGAGACGAGCATGGTGGTGTCGTGGAAAGCCCCGATGGAGACGATGATGGCGGCGTTGTGGAAAGACCCGATGAAGAAGATAATGGCGTCGTCGTGGAGAGATCAGCTGAAGACGATGATGACGGCGTTGTGGGTATACCCTCAGAAGACGATGATGGTGGCGCTGTAGAAAGACGTGCTGGAAACGAGCATAGTGGCGTCGTCGAAAGACCTGCTGGAGACGATGATGGCGGTGTGGTGGAAACAACCGCTGAAGACGATGATGCCGGCGTCGTGGAAAGACCTGCAGAAGATCATGATGGCGGCATCGTGGGAAGACTTGCCGAAGACGATGACAGCGACGTCGTGGAAGGACCCTCTGAAGACGATGACGCCGACATTGTGGAAAGACCCGCTGAAGACGACGATGGCGTAGTCGTGGAAATAACCGCTAGAGACAAGCATGGAGGCGTCGCTGAAAGACCGGCTTGAGACAAGCATGGCGGCATCGTGGAAAGACCCGATGGAGGCGAGCAAGGCTGTGCCATGGAAAGAACCGCTGGAGACGAGCAGGGCAGCTGGACTGTCGGCGTGTCCAGAGCTGGAGCAGCAGGCGGCTGGACTGTCGGTGTGTCTAGAGTTGGAGCAGCAGGCCGCTGGAAAGTTGGTGTGTCTAAAGCTGGAGGCAAGGCTGAAGCTGACGGCAGAGCCGAGACATGCGCCAAAGCTGGAGTGAGCTTGGCTGGAGTGGGCGCCGAAGCTGGAGCGAGTGGCACAGCTGGAGAGAGCCAGGCTAGAGCGGGCACCAAAGCTGGAGCAAGCGACGAAGCTGGAGCGAACTTGGCGGGAGCGGGCGTCGTCACACAAAGCTGATCCTCCTTTTCCAGCTTAATCAACACCTTCGGTACCACTCATCCATCCATGCCGTTCTGTACGTGGCTGGGCAGGCGTCATGGCTGCTCAGCCAAGCTCAGCTTGAGCGGGCGTGGCTGATTAGGCAAGCTCAGTTGAAGCGAGCGTCGGAGCTTGCCGACGGGGAGGCATGGATTGGCTAGCTGCATTAGCCTTATGAAAAATGTCCCAATTGACAGCAGCCTTTGAGTTAATGTCCTCAAGTGAAGGCTGCCTGGCAGACAAGGTTGAGAAAAAAGTTACTGAATGACTCGCATGAGATTGCGATGGGTTGTGGTCCCCGGGACAAACGGTGTCAATCGGGATCAGCGTACCATCGGGACCCCACATCAACGTCTCGTTCTCCTCTGGAGAATGACGAAGGCTCTCCGCCTCCATCGTACCAATGATTGTCACACGCAGACGAGGTGTGGTGAAATAAACCTCTGCATTTGACCCATCCCCTTCTTCATCCCATGGGAGGTGAGGGGAGTAGTGAGCAGCAGCGGTGGCCGCTTCCGGGAATATTTTCAAGAGAAAAGTGTGTGTAATAAACATGTATTTGGCCGGAAGTACTTCAAAGAAGTAACAACCTGTGAACTCTCGCTCACACACCAACATTATTATAGTTTATTATGGTTATTATCTAGAATAATATTGTATGTGTTTTATTTGTAATAATATTGTTTCTGTTCATTATTTTAATAATTTCTCCTCACATTGTTCACCTGTTAGCTGCTGATGTTGTCATGACTCCTGACAAGGGTGTCCTGTCCTGTCCTGTCCTGGTCTCACCAAACTCCCTCTTGCCACTGGCAATCTTGAGTAGCACGCACCACATGATCTTCCCCCAAGGGGGCGCCAGAGATAGTCAATAAGATTTCTTCTATTTTCACATGTAAAGTTCTAGTTTCCAAGCTCTATCTCTAATGTGACAGTTGGCTATTTGCAGTGCACCTTTTGTACACTAGGAGGCGATTGTGGTCATATTGCAGGCACATTTCCTTTACTTGCTGTTATATTAATGTCACCTCATAGAAGCAGCCTTTTAAAATTGTTTTGTAAAGGTTTGCAAAAATATTTAGTTTTTCTGGTGTCTTCAGGAGACATGGAAATGTACAACTGTGTGAGGCGTGTATGAGAAAAGGCAAAAACAGTGTCACGCTTTAGCTAATTGCTGACCTTTAATGTGCCTCTTTAACATAATTAATGACACACCCTGTCGTGTATTGGTTGGTTTGCTACTGGTTTCCTTAATAAAACTAGTTTGGCCCGACAGAATCCTTTGTTAGCGTTAAGATCACACTGGGGAAGGTGGCAACCAGACCAGGAAGTGAGTGTGTCCATTTAGAGGAGGGGGCGGGACTTGATTGATGGATAAAAGACAACCAATGTTGCAGTCAAAAATGTTTACAGTACATGTGTAGTGTCTGTTGCATGTTTTATGCCCCGATACAGACCAGAGACACAACACATGTTTCTTTGCTGTTGGTTGTGTCAAACACGTACACGCCGTTGTGTAATTCTCCTACTCCTAAACCACTGCACTCAAAACATTTGGCGAAACATGCAAACAGACTGGATTGCCTTTGCTATTATGTTAGTGCTTGTTTTTTAGGCGGTAACTCAGTACACACCTTTTGTTCCCTGGCAAACACAGGAGCGTAAAATGTGAGCAAAACTGGTTAACAACCATGGCAGAGGGGCACAAAATGAGACATTTGGGAAATAGTTTTAGTTTACGTGTGGCATTTCATTTCACACAAAGTGCTTTGCAGACTTAAAAACAATTCCTCGATGACCCACTTCCCACCATGTCTGCACCAGGTCGTCACTAGACCACGGCCACCTGGATGCTGACACAAAGTCCCCCCACAAACCCCGATGCAGAAGGTTCCCGCTGAGGAATGATGGAAATTAAAAATAATAACACCTTTACAAATGGTAAAAAACATGAGAATTAAGGATCAAATATGAGTAAAGGAAATTATGAAGATACAAATATATTCACAGTAAATATATAATAAATAAACAGAACTGAATAAAAAGTAAAGTATGAATAAATAAATAAATGTTAAATAAAAAAGAAGGGTTAAGCCTGCTGTTAAAGACATGAAGCTGTTCCATAGACGATTAGATTAGATTATTTTTAGGGCCCTATACCATAAAAACATTTATAAACCATGCAAAGGACCTTAAAATGGATTCTGAAACACACTGGGACTCGATCTAGTGATTTTAAAACTGATGTAATGTGGGCCTGCCTTCTAGTCTTCCTGCAGCTGAAATTCTGAGTAATTGTAAAGAACCAAGAACCTTCTTCGAAAGACCAGAAGGCAGGAAATACAATAGACTATACGGCTCGTAATAAAAGCATGCTTTCACGTCTCTTTGTTGCCCTGAGAGAGAATACGGCAAACTCTGGCTATATTCTTAAGATGATAAAAATTGCTCTTAAGTCAGGGAAATGTACAGCTGTGTGAGGCGTGCATGAGAAAAAGCAAAAACAATTGACGTTATGTGACAGAGAAACTACTTGGACAAAAATATGTTGAGTGGCACGTGAGTCCCCTGATCACGAATCAAGAGTAGGTGTGGAGAACAGCACTCAGAAACATTAGCGCTAAGCCTTCTGGGTAATGTAGTATACAAACATTCACTTCCTAGTTGACATGTATTTTTATATGTATTTAACATTTAGTTAACCAGGGTAAGACAATTAAAATCACATTTTAATTTGCAATGCTGACCTAGCAAAAACGCAGCATGTACATGTTAGAGATGTTGAAGTATGATGATAATCTCTCATCGCCTCTCATGTACCAACAAAATTTAGCTCTCAACATGCGGGGGTAAATGTGTTGGAACAAAAATGAATGTTTAAACTTTCTTCAAGTGTAAAACATACACGGAGAATGTCTGCAACTTGTGTCCGACAGAGCAGACAGCGAACTATCAGGAAGTTATTAGTTATAATTAAAACATTACAGTAATTGGACAATGAGCTCTGAGTATGTAAAAAAAAAAAAAAAAAAAGCCCAAGACGTCCTGAATGGACTCATTAATTGTTACTGACGCAATAACGCTAGCATTGCTGTCTGTGTTTGTCAATAAAGTTAGGGGGAAAAATTATGGCATATTAGCTTAGAAATAATGCCCCCTAGTGGTCATGTGGCCCAAAGCAGCCATTTGGTTTGTGTTTTGCAGAAGTGTCCACATTTTTCCCACTGAGGGCCGAAAGATGCGGAGCACACTTTATTCTTGATATTTTTAAACATTGTAAAAATGTTCATTTCAAAAAGCAAATAATTAATAAAATATAAAAAGTTTGTGTCATTAGTCTATCACTGCTATAGAAAATCTAAATGTTTTTTATCCAATAGAAATGATGAAAATAACATTTTTAAATGTTTGATTTCACTAACTTGAAACTTTCAATGTTATTCAAATTAAAAATATAAACACCATCTCCATTATTGGTCTTTTATTTTTTTTAAACACAATATTTTTAAATAAAATTGACACCAAATTAAAGAGAAACGTGTGTGTGATAAACATGTATTTAGCAGGAAGTACTTCAAAGAGGAAACAACCTGTGAACTCCCGCTCACACACCAACATTATTATATTTTATTATAGTTAGTATTTGGAATAATGTTTTATGTATTTCATTTGTTGAGGTGGCGACTTGTCCAGGGTGTACCCCGCCTTCCGCCCGATTGTAGCTGAGATAGGCTCCAGCGCCCCCCGCAACCCCAAAGGGAATAAGCGGTAGAAAATGGATGGATGGATGGATAGTTAGTATTTGGAATAATGTTTTATGTATTTCATTTGTTGAGGTGGCGACTTGTCCAGGGTGTACCCCGCCTACCGCCCGAATGCAGCTGAGATAGGCTCCAGCACCCCCCGCGACCCCGAAAGGGACAAGCGGTAGAAAATGGATGGAAGGATGTATTTCATTTGTAACAATGTTGTTTTTATTATCTATTATTTTAATAATTTCTCCTGATATTGTTTGCCTGTGAGCTGCTGATGATGTCATGACTCCTGACAAGGGTGTCCTGTCCTGTCCTGTCCTGTCCTGTCCTGTCCTGTCCTGTCCTGTCCTGTCCTGGTCTCACCAAACTCCCTCTCGCCACTGGCAATCTTGAGTAGCACGCACCACATGATCTTCCCCCAAGGGGGCGCCAGAGATAGTCAATTAGTAAGTTTCCATGCAATGATAAAGTCGGATTTCTCAAATAACAACAAGGTTTCTTCTATTTTCACATGGAAAGTTCTAGTTTCCAAGCTCTATCTCTAATGTGACTGTTGGCTATTTGCAGTATGCCTTTTGTACACTAGGGGGCGATTTTGGTCATTTTACAGGCACATTTCCTTTACTTACTGTTATATTAATTTCACCTCATAGAAGCAGCCTTTTAGGGTTGTTTTGTAATGATTTGCAAAATTATTTAGTTGTTTATTAATTGTCTCGGTCAAAGGTAACTGCAGTGTCCTAACGGAGTATCGCTGCATGACACTGAACCGGCTTTGCGACTGTTTCCATGCTAGTTCAATAACAATGTCATCGCCTTCAAGATACACAGTGTGCGTTTTCGGAAAGTAAATTCTGATACTGATAAATTCTGCTGCAGATCAATTCTGATATGATTTTCAGAACGACTCATAAAGAAGGTTTTAAATGTGACTGGAGAGAAAAATTCACCAGGAAATCATGACAGACAAAAAAGTAATTTGCAGATTTTTATTGATTAAAACACCCAGAGTGTAGATGAACAATCAAACATTGAACATCAAGAGTATGTGAACGCACCAACGACAACCTCCTTGACTTGTTTATCATCAAGCAAAAATGTGACAAACAACACAGCCAAACAAGAAAACAAACACACAAATGTCCTATAAAAAGTAGTTTTTTTACAGAACTTAGTCGTAGGAATCTTGTTTCTCTGTCTTAGCGCTGATCTGCAGACCCCACCCTCCACTCTCTAGCTTCAGAAATAATTTATTCAATAGCAGTAAAGAAGCAAATTTGGGACAGGTTAAAAAGCTTATTGGCCATATTATGGCATGCAAAGTCAGTTTGCTCATGCCTTGTATGATTAAGGGCCGCTGTTGACGTTTACATCGGCTTGACGCAAACATATGGCTTCCTGACATTGCAGTTGGCGGTGCTGCACGCTCCAGCTGTTAGAAAGCAAAACAATTTGTGAAATCTTCTACCAATCAGATCCATTGTACAAGTTGATGTCCTACATACCAGGGTCATCAATGTACTGACACTCTTCTTCTGATCTTGGTTCTTCACAGTCCTGCAAGACAATCACGTTACATTGAGTCACTTTAAAAAAAAAGAGACACTACCTTTCTTGGAATCTGCACCCATAAAAGAGTGTATGTGTTGTGTTGGCAGCAGTGATGCAGTGCTAGAACATGGGAGTGTGTGGACAGTGGTCGCCACTTTGTGCACACACCCCAAAGACAGACAGAACCACAACCTGGTAGACAGCCCGCAAAAGACCGATGCAGGGACGAGGCAAGGCAAACCCAGAAGACCGTTTCTAGCAGGGCAGCTCAAAGCCCAGAGTGTTGGTGAAAGCAGTCTAGCCAGACCAGATAGCCACAAGTACTCACAGAGTCACAACTGAAAGCCCACCACACAACAGCTTGACCTCAGACCGCCACCCACCCTTCCCCTTCAGTTGACTTTGCTACTGGTCGCACCTGGTTGGTGAGTTCTATCCAGGTGTCTACGATGGCATCGGCATTAGCATTAGCATTAGCGTCTTTGATCACATCAAGAACGCAATTATGTTGCTGTTTACTACTGATGGTCACCAGTTTAGCACCAAGGGTCGTGCAGTTGTCCTGATGAGACAAAGTACAAAACAGGATCACTCAGTTGAATCCTCTTATTTGCACAGTTTACAACGTGAAATCCATCCATACCTTTGCACCTTGATGAGACACTGGATTGGAGATGAAGATGTAACATTCATTGTTACATTCATAAGGACAGCCTGCAACACAATTGTTCTTTGAAAAACAAACAGGAAATATGTAAAAAAAAAAAGTGTCTCGGTGTATTAGCTACCAACCAAACACTCCACTGATCCCACACAGGAGGAAGAAGACGCGAAGACAAAAAGCCATCTGTGCAATGATAGACCAACACTGTTGTATTAAAAATGTCATAGTAAGTCAAGTTGTGTCGTCTTACCTTTGCAGTGAAGATGTTTGATACTGAGGACAACAACGAGCCATCCTTTTATATGCTAGCTTGACACCGCCCTGGAAAGTCTGGTATGTTATTTGTGTGACGATTATCCCCAACAAAACAAACGTTAAAGGTCGGACTTAATTAGCTAATTAAGTTAAACTATTAAAGTTAAGACAAAATGAAAGCCTAAATTGTTAAGTTGAGGATAAATCGGCGACTTGCGGTGGGGTGTGGCACTGACACCTCCCAAGTTGTTTTTACTTAATGATTATGCTCTAATTATTGTAAATACAGGTTCGGTAAGGTAAAGAGGAAGTTTTGGAAAAAATAAGTAATGGAGTATTGTTATTAGTTGCTTTCCCCAAAAAGCAATTTAATTTCTACCAGGAAAGGTAACTTTCATGCTACTTTTTCCGAAAAATCTTAAAATGTGTGGCGTGTGTAGTGTTTTGTATCACAGGGTACTACTGTATGGACTACTTGAAGAGAAAAAGCCATCTGTGCAATGGTAGACAAACACACTCACTAGCTGGGACTGGCGCGAGTCTAATCCAAAGTGTGTCCACCTGTGAGTGCTTTGAGACGGTGGAGGGACTCAGCAGCACCCGCTGAGCGTCCGATGGGCGAGACAAAGCCCAGCATTCATCCAATGACTCGTCTCATTTCGTTGCAGTGTATGAACTCTGTGGACGGCCAGCGTCTACACTGTTTAAAGCACCGTGAAGCTGCGGGAATGAGAGAGAGGAAAGCCGCGTCGTTACTAGTGATAAGAAGCTGATTCTGAACAAAAGAGCGCGTTGTAGCGCATATTTAGTCAATAACATATACACACAACACTATATATTTAATCACTTATTTTTTTGACATTTTAGGGGAAGCTGAGCTTCCCTTGCAGTCTTAGAGCAATCACCACTGCAGTAAATATACAATAGAACAAAATACAATCTAGCATGAATTATAAAAACAAGTATTAATGTGTTATGCCCATTTGATTGTAGACTCTTACTGACACCTTGTGGCGATAGGAAAGTACTACGCGTGATTTGTTTAGACACTTCCGGGTTGACGATTTCAGGAAGTCAGTTTATGAGACAAATGAGAAGCAGACAAGTTGTTAGCCCTTACAAGCCTTGGAAAAGATAAGTTTGTAAGTAAACTGTTTAACTTTTTTATATACTTCAATATTAAGGTGGAATCGGTTCAATTTGATAGTAAGATGTTGATGGAAAAACTATTTTAATGGATGTTTTGAGGACATACAATGACTGCCAGTCATATATTTCCACCAGCGAAACATTTTCAACACTCAGAAGTATTGTTTGATGATAGTATTGTATATTTTTGTAAAGCTAATACTTACATATTGTGTACCACATTTCAGTATGTTATTTGAATCACGTAGCTTATACACTTGTCATTGTGTGCATTTCAGTTTTACAAGTAAAGTGCAAGACAAAAGTCAAGATAAGTACAAGACTAAAGTAGTGTGAAAGATCAACAACAATAAAGAGCCTAAATGGATTCATCTGCTTTGGAACTTTATTGGAACGTCTTGGATTGTTAGAGGTCTGCCAAGCTGTAAAACCTCAATACATATAGTGAGGGCAGAACGTAATGACTTCAATAAAATTAATACATGTTAAATAAAAGCCAAATCAAAAAAAAGGATTTTAAATCTGCTCTTAAAAACATGAAGCTGATCCATAGACGGGGGCCATAATAGTGAAAAGATGCCATCCTCTGACTTTGTGTGCTGACATCATCATTAAAATAGAAATAATAATTAGGAGACGAGTGCTGGAGGATCTCAGGATCTGCAAGGTTGTGTGGGATAAAAGCAAATCTGAAAGATAAGAAGGCCCAATACCATAAAACATTTATAAAACAAAGGAAGAAGAACTTTAAAGGGGAACATTATCACCAGACCTATGTAAGCGTCAATATATACCTTGATGTTGCAGAAAAAAGACCATATATTTTTTTAGCTGATTTCCAAACTCTAAATGGGTGAATTTTGGCGAATTAAACGCCTTTCTAATATTCGCTCTCGGAGCTGTGACGTCACATCGGGAAGCAATCCGCCATTTTCTCAAACACAGAGTCAAATCAGCTCTGTTATTTTCCGTTTTTTCGACTGTTTTCCGTACCTTGGAGACATCATGCCTCGTCGGTGTGTTGTCGGAGGGTGTAACAACACGAACAGGGACGGATTCAAGTTGCACCAGTGGCCCAAAGTTGCGAAAGTGGCAAGAAATTGGACGTTTGTTCCGCACACTTTACCGACGAAAGCTATGCTACGACAGAGATGGCAAGAATGTGTGGATATCCTGTGACACTCAAAGCAGATGCATTTCCAACGATAAAGTCAAAGAAATCTGCCGCCAGACCCCCATTGAATCTGCCGGAGTGTGTGAGCAATTCAGGGACAAAGGACCTCGGTAGCACGGCAAGCAAAGGCGGCAGTTTGTTCCCGCATACGAGCGAGCTAAACCCCCCTGGATGTCTTGGCTCACACCGTCCCGAAGATGATCAAGAGAAGAATATCGACCCTAGCTTCCCTGGCCTGCTGACATGAGGGTATGTCTACAGAATATATTAATTGATGAAAATTGGGCTGTCTGCACTCTCAAAGTGCATGTTGTTACCAAATGTATTTCATATGCTGTAAACCTAGTTCATAGTTGTTAGTTTCTTTTAATGCCAAACAAACACATACCAATCGTTGGTTAGAAGGCGATCGCCGAATTCGTCCTCGCTTTCTCCCGTGTCGCTGGCTGTCGTGTCGTTTTCGTCGGTTTCGCTTGCATACGGTTCAAACCGATATGGCTC
The DNA here is from genome assembly GCF_033978685.3 of Nerophis lumbriciformis. Classification (NCBI taxonomy): domain Eukaryota; kingdom Metazoa; phylum Chordata; class Actinopteri; order Syngnathiformes; family Syngnathidae; genus Nerophis; species Nerophis lumbriciformis. The sequence goes on along the minus strand of NC_084584.2, from coordinate 14,143,811 downwards.
AATAGCTTCAGTTTCTTCTTCAATTTCGTTTTCGCTACCTGCCTCCACACTACAACCATCCGTTTCAATACATTCGTAATCTGTTGAATCGCTTAAGCCGCTGAAATCCGAGTCTGAATCCAAGCTAATGTCGCTATTCCTTCCTGGTCTATCCGCCATGTTTGTTTGTATCGGCATCACTATGTGACGTCACAGGAAAATGGACGGGTGTTTATAACGATGGTTAAAATCAGACACTTTGAAGCTTTTTTTAGGGATATTGCGTGATGGGTAAAATTTTGAAAAAAACTTCGAAAAATATAATAAGCCACTGGGAACTGATTTTTAATGGTTTTAACCATTCTGAAATTGTGATAATGTTCCCCTTTAAAATTGATCCTGAAACACAAAGAGAGCCAATCTAGTGATATCAAAACTGGTGTAATGTGGGCCCGCTTTCTGGTCTTCATTAGCACATGTCCAGCTGAATTTTGTACTAATTGTAAAGATGCAATAACCTTTTAAAAAGACCAAAAATGAGGCATTACAATAGTCAATACGGCTCGTACTAAAAGCATGCATTCACGTCTTATTGTTGTTATGAGAGAGAATACAGCAAACTCTGGCTATGTTTTTAAGAAGATAAAAATTGGTCTGGTGTCGTCAGGAGACATGGAAATGTACAACTGTGTGAGGCGTGTATGAGAAAAGGCAAAAACAGTGTCACGCCTTAGCTCATTGCTGACCTTTAATGTGCCTCTTTAACATAAGTAATGACACACCCTGTCGTGTATTAGTTGGTTTGCTACTGGTTAAGGGTTAAGCCTGCTGTTAAAGACATGAAGCTGTTCCATAGATGGGGGCCATAATTCGTCCCTTTTCCACCACATGAACCTTTACAGAAACTTTACCCATTTACCCAAGTAAATCAATTTCCCCCTGTGTACCCACCAAAAACTACCCGGGTAGAATTAGGCATAACCCCAATGTTCCCCCTCACCCACTACCACTAGCCCACACCCACTACCACTACACCCTCGAAATGCAGCAACAAGGGGTAGAACTTTGTAATCTTCCCTAGTAATTGGGACACCACCTGCTACGTCACTGCATAATTAACGTTTGGCCACGTAAGAAACTACGTAGTTACGTTTGCACGTACATCCCACCTAGGGTTGTCCCCATACCGATGTTTTGGTACCAGTACCAATATTTTGGTACCAACATGTATATTGATATGTATTTTGATACTTTTTGATTCTTCTCAAAATAAAGGGGGCGGCAAAAAATGCCATTATTGTCTTCATTTTAGCATAAAATCTTATGATAAAACTTATGATTAAACATACAATTTTTATAGCACTCAAAAACACTTTACAATATTTAATATTACATAGAGCCTGCCATAATCTGGAATGAGGTCAGAATAGAGTGGGAGGTTTTATTAACATTGTATTAGATGCTTCATGATTTATTGTTGCCAATTTTAAACCGCGTTTTAAGACAAGTACAATAATTAGTAAAAGTACACAGATCAGAAGACATGTAGCAGGTAAAACACACATTGTTAAAGATAAAACACAAATGAAATATTTGTGACGAAATTCAGTCAATTCACTTGCATTAGTTTACAATATCACTCTTCCTTTCGACACTGTTTCTTCTTGTATGCGATGTGTGTGTGTGTGCGTTTTGACACACGAATGAGCCTCGGTGCAACAACGTCACCGCCGCACGGCATATTATGTTGATTGAAAAAAAAAAAAGAAAGTATTTTCCAAAGGTAGTATTAACCTTTTTAATACATTAGTACCGCAGGACCTTGTTAGTAGCAGTACCGTACAACCCTGGTCCCACCATTACACAACAAACCCGGCAGCAATTGAGTTGTTATTTTCATCGTTCATCATGCTTTGGTTGACGAATAAACAAATAAACAACACGGAGAAGAAGCCGCCATCGACGACTGTTGTCTCTTTTGAATTTTTAGAAGGTGTGTTATGTTAATGATTAGCCTTACGTTAGCTAGCGTTACAAACTAATTTGTATTATTTAACTTATGCAGAAATTGGGGAATTTTCTCTGGCCCTACCTGGGCGAGTCAGCATCTGAAATCCCTCACAGGACTAGATTCATACCCCCTGCCCCTCGTTATGCCCACGACCCTTACATGCAAAGAGTAATTGTAGAGATAGGACTAAAAAGTAGGGCGAGGGGGGTATATTCGGACTGGGCCTTAGTTCTTCAGGAACTTTTCACAGTTCCTACCTGCTTGGTAGGACTTTTGGAAGGTTCCTGGAACCTTATCAGGTGCAGGCTGGGCTTTCCAACGCTGATTGCTTGAACACAGTTGGTGGCGTTCCTAAAACTTCTAACTTTTAGGGCCCAATACCATAAAAACATTTATAAAACATGCAAAGGACCTTAAAATGGATTCTGAAACACACTGGGACTCGATCTATTGATTTTAAAACTGATGTAATGTGGGCCTGCCTTCTAGTCTTCGTGCAGCTGAAATTCTGAGTAATTGTAGAGAACCAAGAACCTTCTTCGAAAGACCAGAAGGCAGGAAATACAATAGACTATACGGCTCCTAATAAAAGCATGCTTTCACGTCTCTTTGTTGCCCTGAGAGAGAATACGGCAAACTATGATATATTCTTAAGATGATAAAAATTGCTCTTAAGTCAGGGAAATGTACAGCTGTGTGAGGCGTGCATGAGAAAAAGCAAAAACAATTGACGTTATGTGACAGAGAAACTACTTGGAAAAAAATATTTTGAGTGGCACGTGAGTCCCCTGATCACTAATCAAGAGTAGGTGTGGAGAACAGCACTCAGAAACATTAGCGCTAAGCCTTCTGGGTAATGTAGTATACAAACATTCACTGCCTAGTTGACATGTCATTTTATATGTATTTAACATTTATATTATATTATATTAACATTAATAACGCTAGCACTGAAATAATGCCCCCTAGTGGTCATGTGGCCCAAAGCAGCCACTTGGTTTGTGTTTTGCAGAAGTGTCCACATTTTTCCCACTGAGGGCCGAAGGGTGCGGAGGACACTTTATTCTTGATATTTTTAAACATTGTAAAAATGTTCATTTCAAAAAGCAAATTATTAATAAAATAGAAAAAGTTTGTGTCATTAGTCTGTCACTGCTATAGAAAATCTAAATGTTTTTTATCCAATAGAAATGATGAAAATAACATTTTTAAATGTTTTATTTCACTAACTTGAAACTTTCAATGTTATTCAAATTAAAAATATAAACACCATCTCCATTATTGGTCTTTTATTTTTTAAAAACACAATATTTTTAAATAAAATCGACAACAAATTAAAGAGAAAAGTGTGTGTGATAAACATGTATTTAGCAGGAAGTACTTCAAAGAGGAAACAACCTGTGAACTCCCGCTCACACACCAACATTATTATATTTTATTATAGTTAGTATTTGGAATAATGTTTTATGTATTTCATTTGTTGAGGTGGCGACTTGTCCAGGGTCGACCCCGCCTACCGCCCAAATGCAGCTGAGATAGGCTCCAGCACCCCCCGCGACCCCGAAAGGGACAAGCGGTAGAAAATGGATGGAAGGATGTATTTCATTTGTAACAATGTTGTTTTTATTATCTATTATTTTAATAATTTCTCCTCACATTGTTCGCCTGTTAGCTGCTGATGATGTCATGACTCCTGACAAGGGTGTCCTGTCCTGTCCTGTCCTGTCCTGTCCTGTCCTGTCCTGTCCTGTCCTGTCCTGGTCTCACCAAACTCCCTCTCGCCACTGGCAATCTTGAGTAGCACGCACCACATGATCTTCCCCCAAGGGGGCGCCAGAGATAGTCAATTAGTAAGTTTCCATGCACTGATAAAGTCGGATTTCTCAAATAACAACAAGGTTTCTTCTTTTTTCACATGGAAAGTTCTAGTTTCCAAGCTCTATCTCTAATGTGACTGTTGGCTATTTGCAGTGCGCCTTTTGCACACTAGGGGGCGATTGTGGTCATTTTACAGGCACATTTCCTTTACTTACTGTTATATTAATTTCACCTCATCGAAGCAGCCTTTTAGGGTTGTTTTGTAATGATTTGCAAACATATTTAGTTGTTTATTTATTGTCTCGGTCTAAGGTAACTGCAGTGTCCTAACAAAGTATCGCTGCATGACACTGAACCGGCTTTGCGACTGTTTCCATGCTAGTTCAATAACAATGTCATCGCCTTCAAGATACACAGTGTGCGTTTTCGGAAAGTAAATTCTGATACTGATAAATTCTGCTGCAGATCAATTCTGATATGATTTTCAGAACGACTCATAAAGAAGGTTTTAAATGTGACTGGAGAGAAAAATTCACCAGGAAATCATGACAGACAAAAAAGTAATTTGCAGATTTTTATTGATTAAAACACCCAGAGTGTAGATGAACAATCAAACATTGAACATCAAGAGTATGTGAACGCACCAACGACAACCTCCTTGACTTGTTTATCATCGAGCAAAAATGTGACAAACAACACAGCCAAACAAGAAAACAAACACACAAATGTCCTATAAAAAGTAGTTTTTTTACAGAACCTAGTCGTAGGAATCTTGTTTCTCTGTCTTAGCGCTGATCTGCAGACCCCACCCTCCACTCTCTAGCTTCAGAAATAATTTATTCAATAGCAGTAAAGAAGCAAATTTGGGACAGATTAAAAAGCTTATTGGCCAATTTATGGAATGCAGAGTCAGTTTGCTCATGCCTTGTATGATTAAGGGCCGCTGTTGACGTTTACATCTACATGATGCAAACATATGGCTTCCTGACATTGCAGTTGGCGGTGCTGCACGCTCCATCTGTGAGAAAGCAAAACAATTTGTGAAATTTTCTACCAGTCAGATCCATTGTACAAGTTGTTGTTCTACATACCAGGTGCAGGATCTTTAATGTACGCACACACTGCTGAACTTCCACAGCCCTGCAAGACAATCACGTTTCATTGATTCACTTTTAAAAAAAGAGACACTACCTTACTTGGAATTTGCACCCATAAAAGAGTGTATGTGTTGTGTTGGCAGCAGTGATGCAGTGCTAGAACATGGGAGTGTGTGGACAGTGGTCGCCACTTTGTGCACACACCCCAAAAACAGACAGAACCACAACCTGGTAGACAGCCCGCAAAAGACCGATGCAGGGACGAGGCAAGGCAAACCCAGAAGACCGTCCCTAGCAGGGCAGCTCAAAGCCCAGAGTGTTGGTGAAAGCAGCCTAGCCAGACCAGATAGCCACAAGTACTCACAGAGTCACAACTGAAAGCCCACCACACAGCAGCTTGACCTCAGACCGTCACCCACCCTTCCCCTTCAGTTGACTTTGCTACTGGTCACACCTGGCTGGTGAGTTCTATCCAGGTGTCTACGATGGCATCGGCATTAGCGTCTCTGATCTCATTAAGAGTGTAATTATGTCGCGCTGTATTGATGGTCACCAGTTGAGCACCAAGGGTCTCGCAGTTTCTCTGATGAGACAAAGTACAAAACGGGATCACTCAGTTGAATCCTCTTATTTGCACAGTTTACAACGTGAAATCCATCCATACCTTTGCATCTTGATAAGACACTTGACTGGGTTCGAAGATGTAACATTCATTGTTACGGAGTGTCCAGCCAGAACGACAGCTACCTGCAACACAATTGTTCTTTGAAAAACAAACAGGAAATATGTAAAAAAATAAAAAGTGTCTGGGTGTATTAGCTACCAACCAAACACTCCACTGATCCCACACAGGAGGAAGAAGACGCGAAGAGAAAAAGCCATCTGTGCAATGATAAACCAACACTGTTGTATTAAAAATGTCAAAGTAAGTCAAGTTGTGTCGTCTTACCTTTGCAGTGAAGATGTTTGATACTGAGGACAACAACGAGCCATCCTTTTATATGCTAGCTTGACACCGCCCTGGAAAGTCTGGTATGTTATTTGTGTGATGATTATCCTCAACAAAACAAACGTTAAAGGTCGGACTTAATTAGCTAATTAAGTTAAACTATTAAAGTTAAGACAATTAAAATGAAAGTTGAAATTAAGTTGAGGGTAAATCGGCGTCTTGTGGTGGGGTGTGGCACTGACACCTCCCAAGTTTTTTTTACTTAATGATTATGCTCTAATTATTGTAAATACAGGTTCGGTAAGGTTAAGAGGCACTTTTGGAAAAAATAAGTACCGTATTTTCCGCACTATAAGGCGCACCTAAAAACCACAATTTTTCTCAAAAGCTGACAGTGCGCCTAATAACCCGGTGCGCTTTATTACGATTCATTTTCATAAAGTTTCGGTCTCGCAACTTCGGTAAACAGCCGCCATCTTTTTTCCCGGTAGAACAGGAAGCGCTTCTTCTTCTACGCAAGCAACCGCCAAGGAAAGCACCCGCCCCCATAGAACAGGAAGCGCTTCACCCGCCCCCATAGAACAGGAAGCGCTTCACCCGCCCCCGGAAGAAGAAGAAAAAACGCGCGGATATCACCGTACGTTTCATTTCCTGTTTACATCTGTAAAGACCACAAAATGGCTCCTACTAAACGATCCGGGTCATAAAAAGACGCAATCTCTCCATCCGCACACGGATTACTACCGTATTTCACAGCAACTGAACCGCACTGTGGAACGGGAGCACGTACGGTGAATATTCGCTCCACAGGGAATGAGAAGTCATCCTTCACTGTGGTTCTAGCTTGCCATGCTAACTTCCACCCATGGTGATATTCAAAAGGAAGACCTTGCCAAAAGAGACCTTTCCAGCCGGCGTCATCATAAAAGCTAACTCGAAGGGATGGATGGATGAAGAAAAGATGAGCGAGTGGTTAAGGGAAGTTTACGCGAAGCGGCCGGGTGGCTTTTTTCACGCTGCTCCGTCCATGTTGATATATGACTCTATGCGCGCCCACATCACAGATGGTGTCAAAAAACAAGTGAAGCACACAAATACAACACTCGCCGTCATTCCGGGTGGATTAACCAAAGAACTCCAACCGCTGGATATTGGTGTCAACAGGGCATTCAAATCACGACTGCGAACTGCGTGGGAAAAATGGATGACCGAAGGCGAACACACCTTCACTAAGACGGGCAGACAACGCCGGACAACATACGCCAACATCTGCCAGTGGATTGTAAATGCCTGGGCAGATATTTCTGTCACAACTGTGGTCCGAGCTTTCCGGAAGGCAGGATTCACAGAACTGCTGCACAACAACAGCGACACTGAATCCGATGATTTCGAAGAGACGGAGCCCGCCATTTTGGAAGCCACGCTAGCGCAACTTTTCAATTCGGACACCGAAGACGAAGAATTCGAAGGATTTACCGGTACGAATGAAGAATAACTTCAGAAAGTGAGCGCTATGTTTATTTTGTGTGTTGTGTGTTGTGACATTAACGTTCGAGCAACATTACCGGTATGTTGCTATTGCTCTACACCATTTTGAATTTTACTATGTTTGTGATTGCACATTTGTACATTTTGGGACAGAGTTGTTAGAACGCTGGTTTTCAATATATTATTAAAGTTTGACTGAACTATCTGACTGTTTTTTTGACATTCACTTTAGCGCAGCGTTTTTTTGACATTCACTTTAGCGCAGCGTAGGCGCGGCTTTTAGTCCGGGGCGGCTTATTGGTGGACAAAATTATGAAATATGTAATTCATAGAAGGTGCGGCTAATAATCCGGTGCGCCTTATAGTGCGGAAAATACGGTAATGGAGTATTTTTATGACTCGTCTCGTTTCGTTGCAGTGTATGAACTCTGTGGACGGCAAGCGTCTACACTGTTTAAAGCACCGTGAAGCTGCGGGAATGAGAGAGAGGAAAGCCGCGTCGTTACCAGTGATAAGAAGCTGATTCTGAACAAAAGAGCGCGTTGTAGCACATATTTAGTCAATAACATATACACACAACACTATATATTTAATCACTTATTTTTTTGACATTTTAGGGGAAGCTGAGCTTCCCTTGCAGTCTTAGAGCAATCACCACTGCAGTAAATATACAATAGAACAAAATACAATCTAGCATGAATTATAAAAACAAGTGTTAATGTGTTATGCCCATTTGATTGTAGACTCTTACTGACACCTTGTGGCGATAGGAAAGTACTACGCGTGATTTGTTTATACACTTCCGGGTTGACGATTTCAGGAAGTCAGTTTATGAGACAAATGAGAAGCAGACAAGTTGTGTTAGCCCTTACAAGCCTTGGAAAAGATACGTTTGTAAGTAAACTGTTTAACTTGTTTATATACTTCAATATTAAGGTGGAATCGGTTCAATTTGATAGTAAGATGTTGATGGAAAAACTATTTTAATGGATGTTTTGAGGACATACAATGACTGCCAGTCATATATTTCCACCAGCGAAACATTTTCAACACTCAGAAGTATTGTTTGATGATAGTATTGTATATTTGTGTAAAGCTAATACTTACATATTGTGTACCACATTTCAGTATGTTATTTGAATCATGTAGCTTATACACTTGTCATTGTGTGCATTTCAGTTTTACAAGTAAAGTGCAAGACAAAAGTCAAGATAAGTACAAGACTAAAGTAGTGTGAAAGATCAACAACAATAAAGAGCCCAAATGGATTCATCTGCTTTGGAACTTTATTGGAACGTCTTGGATTGTTAGAGGTCTGCCAAGCTGTAAAACCTCAATACATATAGTGAGGGCAGAACGTAATGACTTCAATAAAATTAATACATGTTAAATAAAAGCCAAATCAAAAAAAAGGATTTTAAATCTGATCTTAAAAACATGAAGCTGATCCATAGACGGGGGCCATAATAGTGAAAAGATGCCATCCTCTGACTTTGTGTGCTGACATCATCATTAAAATAGAAATAATAATTAGGAGACGCTGCGATGAGGTGGCGACTTGTCCAGGGTGTACCCCGCCTTCCGCCCGATTGTAGCTGAGATAGGCTCCAGCGCCCCCCCGCGACCCCAAAGGGAATAAGCGGTAGAAAATGGATGGATGGAATTAGGAGACGAGTGCTGGAGGATCTCAGGATCTGCAAGGCTGTGTGGGATAAAAGCAAATCTGAAAGATAAGAAGGCCCAATACCATAAAACATTTATAAAACAAAGGAAGAAGAACTTTAAAGGGGAACATTATCACCAGACCTATGTAAGCGTCAATATATACCTTGATGTTGCAGAAAAAAGACCATATATTTTTTTAACCGATTTCCGAAGTCTAAATGGGTGAATTTTGGCGAATTAAACGTCTTTCTAATATTCGCTCTCGGAGCGATGACGTCACGTTGTGACGTCACATCGGGAAGCAATCCGCCATTTTCTCAAACACCGAGTCAAATCAGCTCTGTTATTTTCCGTTTTTTCGACTGTTTTCCGTACCTTGGAGACATCATGCCTCGTCGGTGTGTTGTCGGAGGGTGTAACAACACGAACAGGGACGGATTCAAGTTGCACCAGTGGCCCAAGATGCGAAAGTGGCAAGAAATTGGACGTTTGTTCCGCACACTTTACCGACGAAAGCTATGCTACGACAGAGATGGCAAGAATGTGTGGATATCCTGCGACACTCAAAGCAGATGCATTTCCAACGATAAAGTCAAAGAAATCTGCCGCCAGACCCCCATTGAATCTGCCGGAGTGTGTGAGCAATTCAGGGACAAAGGACCTCGGTAGCACGGCAAGCAATGGCGGCAGTTTGTTCCCGCAGACGAGCGAGCTAAACCCCCCTGGATGTCTTGGCTCACACCGTCCCGAAGATGATCAAGAGAAGAATATCGACCCTAGCTTCCCTGGCCTGCTGACATGAGGGTATGTCTACAGAATATATTAATTGATGAAAATTGGGCTGTCTGCACTCTCAAAGTGCATGTTGTTACCAAATGTATTTCATATGCTGTAAACCTAGTTCATAGTTGTTAGTTTCTTTTAATGCCAAACAAACACATACCAATCGTTGGTTAGAAGGCGATCGCCGAATTCGTCCTCGCTTTCTCCCGTGTCGCTGGCTGTCGTGTCGTTTTCGTCGGTTTCGCTTGCATACGGTTCAAACCGATATGGCTCAATAGCTTCAGTTTCTTCTTCAATTTCGTTTTCGCTACCTGCCTCCACACTACAACCATCCGTTTCAATACATTCGTAATCTGTTGAATCGCTTAAGCCGCTGAAATCCGAGTCTGAATCCGAGCTAATGTCGCTATAGCTTGCTGTTCTATGCGCCATGTTTGTTTGTGTTGGCTTCACTATGTGAGGTCACAGGAAAATGGACGGGTGTTTATAACGATGGTTAAAATCAGGCACTTTGAAGCTTTTTTTAGGGATATGCGTGATGGGTAAAATTTTGAAAAAAACTTTGAAAAATATAATAAGCCACTGGGAACTGATTTTTAATGGTTTTTACCATTCTGAAATTGTGATAATGTTCCCCTTTAAAATTGATCTTGAAACACAAAGAGAGCCAATCTAGTGATTTTAAAACTGGTGTAATGTGGGTCCGCTTTCTGGTCTTCATTAGCACATGTCCAGCTGAATTTTGTACTAATTGTAAAGATGCAATAACCTTTTAAAAAGACCAGAAATGAGGCATTACAATAGTCAATACGGCTCGTAATAAAAGCATGCATTCACGTCTTTTTGTTGTTATGAGAGAGAATACAGCAAACTCTGGCTATGTTTTTAAGAATATAAAAATTGGTCTGGTGTCTTCAGGAGACATGGAAATGTACAACTGTGTGAGGCGTGTATGAGAAAAGGCAAAAACAGTGTCACGCCTTAGCTCATTGCTGACCTTTAATGTGCCTCTTTAACATAATTAATGACACACCCTGTCGTGTATTAGTTGGTTTGCTACTGGTTTCCTTAATAAAACTAGTTTGGCCAGACAGAATCCTTTGTTAGCGTTAAGATCACACTGGGGAAGGTGGCAACCAGACCAGGAAGTGAGTGTGTCCATTTAGAGGAGGGGGCGGGACTTGATTGATGGATAAAAGACAACCAATGTTGCAGTCAAAAATGTTTACAGTACATGTGTAGTGTCTGTTGCATGTTTTATGCCCCGATACAGACCAGAGACACAACACATGTTTCTTTGCTGTTGGTTGTGTCAAACACGTACACGTCGTTGTGTAACTCTCCTACTCCTAAACCACTGCACTCAAAACATGCAAACAGACTGGATTGCCTTTGCTATTATGTTAGTGTTTGTTTTTAGGCGTTAATTCAGTACACACCTTTTGTTCCCTGGCAAACACGGGAGCGTAAAATGTGAGCAAAACTGGTTAACAACCATGGCAGAGGGGCACAAAATGAGACATTTGGGAAATAGTTTTAGTTTACGTGTGGCATTTCATTTCACACAAAGTGCTTTGCAGACTTAAAAACAATTCCTCGATGACCCACTTCCCACCATGTCTGCACCAGGTCGTCACTAGACCACGGCCACCTGGATGCTGACACAAAGTCCCCCCACAAACCCCGATGCAGAAGGTTCCCGCTGAGGAATGATGGAAATTAAAAATAATAACACCTTTACAAATGGTAAAAAACATGAGAATTAAGGATCAAATATGAGTAAAGGAAATTATGAAGATACAAATATATTCACAGTAAATATATAATAAATAAACAGAACTGAATAAAAAGTAAAGTATGAATAAATAAATAAATGTTAAATAAAAAAGAAGGGTTAAGCCTGCTGTTAAAGACATGAAGCTGTTCCATAGACGGGGGCCATAATTCGTCCCTTTTCCACCGCAGGAACCTTTACAGAAACTTTCCCCATTTACCCAAGTAAATCAATTTCCCCCTGTGTACCCACCAAAAACTACCCGGGTAGATTTAGGCCTAACCCCCTGTTCTCCCTCACCCACTACCACTAGCCCACACCCACTACCACTACACCCTCGAAATGCAGCAACAAGGGGTAGAACTTTGTAATCTTCCCTAGGAATTGGGACACCACCTGCAACGTCACTGCATAATTAACGTTTGGCCACGTAAGCAACTACGTAGTTACGTTTGCACGTACGTCCCACCTAGGGTTGTCCCCATACCGATATTTTGGTACCCAAATGTATATTGATATGTATTTCGATACTTTTTGATTCTTCTCAAAATAAAGGGGGCGGCAAAAAATGCCATTATTGTCTTCATTTTAGCATAAAATCTTATGATGAAACATACAATTTTTATAGCACTCAAAAACACTTTACAATATTTAATATTACATAGAGCCTGCCATAATCTGGAATGAGGTCAGAATTGAGTCGGAGGTTTTATTGACATTGTATTAAATGCTTCATGATTTATTGTTGCCAATTTTAAACCGCGTTTTAAGACAAATACAATAATTAGTAAAAGTACACAGATAAGATGACATGTAGCAGGTAAAACACACATTGTTAAAGATAAAACACAAATGAAATATTTGTGACGAAATTCAGTCAATTCACTTGCATTAGTTTACGATATCACTCTTCCTTTCGACACTGTTTCTTCTTGTATGCGATGTGTGTGTGCGCGTTTTGACACATGAATGAGCCTCGGTGCAACAACGTCACCGCCGCACGGCATATTATGTTGATTGAAAAAAAAAAGTATTTTCCAAAGGCAGTATTAACCTTTTTAATACTGTAAGTGTTGTTGAAACTTACATATAATATTTTTGTTTTAAGGGTTAATATTTTTTGTTGAAAATTATTATGGTTGTGAATTCATGTTACATTTTTTGTAAATAAGACACATTTTGTTTACTATAAAAAGGGCAATTTATTTCCTTTGTTACACCGCTATTCTCACGAGGTTTTGGTTTAGTATCGGAGGTCGCGAGACCTGCATTCGCCCAGACATGCAAAGGACTTTGAGCGAGCCATCAGCAGCAGCAAGAACATTTAGCTAGCTGAACAAGGTATTTTGTCATATTGTGTCGAATTGTTCTGTATATTTATAAAGTACATTGGTTTGATTATTGTACGCTCATTTAGTATGCACAAGACTGAAATATTTGCTGCCCAAGAACCTCCGAAGTGGCAGGCGGCCACGAGGTAGCTATTTTGTTTAGCACTTTATTTGCCTGTGACTGAACTATGTCTAAAGCATTGTATTTCATGTCTTGTCCTGTAGTTTTCACGGCATAAACCCAAGTAAAGAGCCCGTCTTTAAGAAGCCGTGCCTGTGTTGTCATTTCGGAGCCACAAATACATTAGTACCGCAGGACCTTGTTAGTAGCAGTACCGTACAACCCTGGTCCCACCATTACACAACAAACCCGGCAGCAATTGAGTTGTTTTTTTCATCGTTCATCATGCTTTGGTTGACGAATAAACAAATAAACAACACGGAGGAGAAGCCGCCATCGACGACTGTTGTCTCTTTTGAATTTTTAGAAGGTGTGTTATGTTAATGATTAGCCTTACGTTAGCTGGTGTTACAAACTAATTTGTATTATTTAACTTCTGCAGAAATTGGGGAATTTTCTCTGGCCCTACCTGGGCGAGTCAACATCTGAAATCCCTCACAGGACTAGATTTATACCCCCTACCCCTCGTTATGCCCACGACCCTTACATGCAAAGAGTAATTGTAGGGATAGGACTAAATAGTAGAGCTAGGGGGGTGTATTGGGACTGGGCCTTAGTTCTTCAGGAACTTTTCACAGTTCCCCAGCTAACAACTGCACGTTTGGAGAACGTTAGGAGAACGTTCTGGTTTAGTTTGGAGAACGTTAAATTGGAACGTTGTGGGAACGTTCGTTTGTGGAGTTTTTGTTTGGTTACCAGAACGTGATTCTTGAACGTTAGAAAATAACATAAAAAGAACAGTCTAAGAACATTACTCGGGGACATTCCTTTCAATTCATGCAGGCTTTGGGCATAATAAAACAACAAAGAAAACGAGTGTAGCAATTTGAATGACTTTATTTAACTGAAGTCAGTAAATGTTGATACAGCGTAAACAGATAAAGCTATAATTTGGTGTATTAGTCTATAATTAAACTTGATCTAGCTAGGCGAGTGCCATTCGAAATTTCACGCATGATCATTCTCGTCTCGCTTCCTTTTGCCAGCCTGCAATAACAGAAATGAATGGGAGATTTTTATAATAATGTCGCAAGATGTTATTAGAAGCAGCAATTAAGACAACTTGTATTGACAAATCTGGCTATGCCATCCATCCATCCATCCATCCATCCATCTTCTTCCGCTTATCCGAGGTCGGGTTGCGGGGGCAGCAGCCTAAGCAGGGAAGACTTCCCTCTCCCCAGCCACTTCGTCCAGCTCCTCCCGGGGGATCCCGAGGCGTTCCCAGGCCAGCCGGGAGACATAGTCTTCCCAACGTGTCCTGGGTCTTCCCCGTGGCCTCCTACCGGTCGGACGTGCCCGAAACACCTCCCGAGGGAGGCGATCGGGTGGCATCCTGACCAGATGCCCGAACCACCTCATCTGGCTCCTCTCGATCTGGCTATGCAAAGAAGATAATACATCAGGATGAAATTATTTATATGGTCCATGTCTTTTGTTTTAAATGTTTACCTTGTGCTTGGATCTTCCGCGCCTGTGGGGGGCATACTTCAGCACCTCCGTTAGCTCGTCATGGACCTCTTGGGTTTTGACAGACTTGAATGTCATCTGGCATGCTTCTGAAATAATGTATGCAATAACAACCAGAGTTAAACATAATTAAACAAAAGATTTACTTGAGTGGAGTATGCATTGTTTTCGTGTAAACTCTTGCTAAGAAAACCTCGACTTCGAATGCAGGGGAATTTGGGCCATTCCACGGTTTGTTTTCATTATTTTACTGACATGCTGTATTCAACACAGTTTTAAAAAAGTAAAGTGTAACTTACTGACTATGACCCTGCATATGGAGAGGCCTTTCAATGGCAGTTTGCCCTTCATCCCTTTTAGGCTGTAGTTTTCCCAGAGCTTGTTCTGTCCAATGTTCTTGACGATCGCCCTCACCCCATCCACAAAGTTGGCTCCACCAATGGCACTGAGGGCTTTGATCTGCAAAAAACGAGAGACCAAAACAAAAATATTAAAATTAGAGCATACATTAAGTATCTCTATATTAAACTTTAATTACTTCATCTCTTTATTCTGCTTATTTACGCAAATCATACATTTAGGAGTGTATTAGATGTACAAAAGGACTGTGGAAAATATGGGGCCATTAAAAACATGGCCCCATTAAGTCGTTAACGGTTAAATATTCCTTTTATAAATAAACAATGGTACATGATTGTAATGGCTATAATTATGTACCAGTTTCCACCGAAAGTCTTCATCTGCCTGCAGTTTTTCACAGAGTAGATTGAGTTGTTCCACTGTTGTGAGTTTCTCTGGGATTAGATCACGAACGTCAACTGGTTCGCCCCCAGTGGATTTTGCAGAAATACCTCTCAGCAGCCGCAGGATCTCGTCTTGGTTGCTCAAAATGGTTTGTAGGTTTATGTTGGACTGGACTTCTGCAATAATACAAATCAAAATTCTCCATAAAGGTAAAATATGTTGCTGTGCAACTTGTTGCGACTCCCATATTGGCAAAAAAGAAACTACACATCAATTAGTGGGTGATATTTGATTCATTACACATGTTTTAGGATGGCACACAGATTGCTTTCCTTGCACGCCCCTCATCATTATTATGAATGGACAAACCTTCATTGGCATGAGCATGTCTTCTTGACCCAGAGCCAGAAGCCTTGGACGAAGGGGTGTGGGTCCTGCTTGGACTGAGCGGACTCAGCGAGCGGTGTCTTGAGCATTGGTTCTTGGACGAAGGGGTGTGGGTCTTGCTTGGACTCAGCGCACTCAGCGAGCGGCGTCTTGAGCGTTGGTCCTTGGATGAAGGAGTGATGGTCCTGCTTGGAGTTGGCGAGCGGCGTCTTCGTTGATCCTTGGACGAAGGGGTGTGGGTCTTGCTTGGACTCAGCGAGCGGCGTCTTGAGCATTGGTTCTTGGACGAAGGGGTGTGGGTCTTGCTTGGACTCAGCGCACTCAGCGAGCACGGCGT
Organism: Nerophis lumbriciformis; assembly: GCF_033978685.3. NCBI lineage: Eukaryota > Metazoa > Chordata > Actinopteri > Syngnathiformes > Syngnathidae > Nerophis > Nerophis lumbriciformis. The sequence goes on along the minus strand of NC_084584.2, from coordinate 14,127,797 downwards.
CTTGAGCGTTGGTTGTTGGATGAAGGGGTGTGGGTCCTGCTTGGAGTCGGCGAGCGGCGTCTTGAGTGCGGATCTTTGGGGCGCCCTGCATATACTGGTGCGTTGGGCAAAGGTACCACATAGTTCTGTAGCTCATCATGTTTAGGTCTCTTTTCGGGTGACTCATCATTTTCGTCTGAAACAGGTGAATGGAAATAATGTCCTCAATTGCTTGGTGGTCTGAAAACCTATTTCATCACAATCATGATTCAGAAATCAGAACAACTTGGTACGAACCATCACCATCCATGTCTTCAGCTTCAGTCTCTCGGTAGCGCTCAGGTGTCCAGCGCTTTCTTTTACCTTTGGGGTCTTCTTGCTCCGACTCTACGTTGGAAGAAAACTCTGTCTGTTTTGCATACCGCAAGGCCTTCTCATAGCACTCTATAACAGAGAGATTTATGGAATATAGCAAATAAATTGTCATAACAAGACTAGTGTACATGTATTCAAGAGATGAATCGAAATTTTCACAGTGCCAGGTAACATTATTTGGTTTGCTGTGACCAGTTTGCTCTTACCGGTGAAGGAATGAGGGAAGATTCTGATTCCAATCTTGCCCCACAACTCCTTGTCCGGCATCTCGCCTCGCTTGATTCTTGTTGAAACGTTGGTTGATGGCCAGTAGCAGAACAGTCCCTGTGAAGCAAGAACATTCGGCACTGTCAAAAAGTGCATCAAACTCCCATACAAAATCAATTAAATCTAGCACGCTAATTGACCAGAAATCTATGACAAATGATGAAAACACCTTTAACAGTTATTTATGCATACCTCTTCATCCTCTGCAGTCCAAATCTCCGGTACAGCACTAACTGTGTGTTCTCCCAAAAACTCCACCACAACGTACACAACCATCTGAAAGCATAACAAAATGTTCAGTGTTAATTAAACAACTTCAGTTGTAATTTGTTAAGTGAGCATGCTGTCAATATGGGTGCATACACTTTCCACTGAAGTTAGTATCTACTGGGTTTAATGATGCGCATGACATGTATACTACTGTTTACTACTGCTACTATCTTCTAACAGACATTTCCGACATTTTGGATCTATTTTTAGGGCTTGGAATTCAAACAACTTTCAAATGAGGGAACGCAACACACTCACCTTCATCTTCGCTTTTCAGATTGTTCTCCGTTGGTGGCGCTGATTCTCTTTCATGTTCTCTTTTAGCGGACGTCGCCATTAGCATAGCAGTAGTCGTCCATCTTCTATCACGTCTTCAATCTTCACTTCACATGACCCGCCATCGCTCCACACTCAAAGTCCGTTCGGTGGGCTTAAGATAATGCGAATAGTTGAGGTATTTGATGCTATTTTTGAATCTATAAGATCGTAAATGTGAAACTTCTCCGGAAAGCCACGTCGTTTAGTCCGCCATCTTGGACTTTCTGCTTGACCACTGTTCCATGTGTTTGCGCATGCGCAAGAAGTTTGCAACTTCCTATCGACAACTGCACTTTAAAAATAAAATACCTTTTAAATAACTAGCGGCCCTTTTCATCTTTTCTTACATTTCTGGCTCATAATTGAAGTGCTCCTTGTCGCGAAAACATTTTTGATATCAAAATACTTTGGAGATAGAAATGAAACAAAAGTCGACAATGTTGAGGTTTGCCAGCTGCACTGCAGAAATCTGTCATATGTGGGCATTTGTGCGGCGCAGCCGTTGGAAAAGCCGCGCATTGCAATCAAAATAAAACCCAACTGAGGGCTTGAAACCCTTCTAAACATTTCAAAATCATGTGTGGGGACAAGCTTTACATTTGTTTCTTCCCATTTACTTACGTTTTGTAACCGGATGGTAGCCAACACAGCTAGATAATGCTGGATAACACACTCGATGTTCAAAATGTTCTTTGTCTGCACAGCGGAAGACTTCAACGCGCATGCGCACAACATTGACCCACTATCTGACCCAAAACTAAGAACATTCCCGGAACGTTCGTAGAACATGCAAACCAATGTTATGTTCAGGTTATTTGTCAACTTTATTGCAAACATTCTCAGAACATTCCCCGAACGTTCCCTCTGGACGAAACCAAATGGGAACTACACAGGAAGGTTACTGAAACGTTCCGTGTTAGCTGGGTCCTGCCTGTTTGGGAGGACTTTTGGAAGGTTCCTGGAACCTTATCAGGTGCAGGCTGGGCTTTCCAACGCTGATTGCTTGAACACAGTTGGTGGCGTTCCTAAAACTTCCTTTTTGAACACAACAGCCACCATTACAGAATGTTAGACGACTTGTTTATTTCCCATTTCTTGTGTAGTTCTACTACAACAAACTTGACAACAGAGAGAAAGAAGAACCATCTTGCAATCTTTTTTGTTTTTTTTCTCCACTCAGCTGTAGTCTTTAAAAAAAAACAGTTTATTGTTGTTTATTATTTTTAGGGCCCAATACCATAAAAACATTTATAAACCATACAAAGGACCTTAAAATGGATGAAACACACTGGGACTCGATCTAGTGATTTTAAAACTGATGTAATGTGGGCCTGCCTTCTAGTCTTCGTGCAGCTGAAATTCTGAGTAATTGTAAAGAACCAAGAACCTTCTTCGAAAGACCAGAAGGCAGGAAATACAATAGACTATACGGCTCGTAATAAAAGCATGCTTTCACGTCTCTTTGTTGCCCTGAGAGAGAATACGGCAAACTCTGGCTATATTCTTAAGATGATAAAAATTGCTCTTAAGTCAGGGAAATGTACAGCTGTGTGAGGCGTGCATGAGAAAAAGCAAAAACAATTGACGTTATGTGACAGAGATACTACTTGGACAAAAATATGTTGAGTGGCACGTGAGTCCCCTGATCACTAATCAAGAGTAGGTGTGGAGAACAACACTCAGAAACAACGGCGCTAAGCCTTCTGGGTAATGTAGTATACAAACATTCACTTCCTAGTTGACATGTATTTTTATATGTATTTAACATTTATATTATATTAACATTAATAACGCTAGCACTGCTGTCTGTGTTTGTCAATAAAGTTAGGGGGGAAATGATGGCATATTAGTGTAGAAATAATGCCCCCTAGTGGTCATGTGGCCCAAAGCAGCCACTTGGTTTGTGTTTTGCAGAAGTGTCCACATTTTTCCCACTGAGGGCCGAAGGATGCGGAGGACACTTTATTCTTGATATTTTTAAACATTGTAAAAATGTTCATTTCAAAAAGCAAATTATTAATAAAATAAAAAAAGTTTGTGTCATTAGTCTATCACTGCTATAGAAAATGTAAATGATTTTTATCCAATAGAAATTATGAAAATAACATTTTTAAATGTTCGATTTCACTAACTTGAAACTTTCAATGTTATTCAAATTAAAAATATAAACACCATCTCCATTATTGGTCTTTTATTTTTTTAAAACACAATATTTTTAAATAAAATTGACAACAAATTAAAGAGAAAAGTGTGTGTGATAAACATGTATTTAGCAGGAAGTACTTCAAAGAGGAAACAACCTGTGAACTCCCGCTCACACACCAACATTATTATATTTTATTATAGTTAGTATTTGGAATAATGTTTTATGTATTTCATTTGTTGAGGTGGCGACTTGTCCAGGGTGTACCCCGCCTACCGCCCGAATGCAGCTGAGATAGGCTCCAGCACCCCCCGCGACCCCGAAAGGGACAAGCGGTAGAAAATGGATGGAAGGATGTATTTCATTTGTAACAATCCATCCATCCATTTTCTACCGCTTATTCCCTTTGGGGTCGCGGGGGGAGCTGGAGCCTATCTCAGCTACAATCGGGCGGAAGGCGGGGTTCACCCTGGACAAGTCGCCACCTCATCGCAGGGCCAACACAGATAGACAGACAACATTCACACTTACATCCACACACTAGGGCCAATTTAGTGTTGCCAATCAACTTATCCCCAGGTGCATGTCTTTGGAGGTGGGAGGAAGCCGGAGTACCCGGAGGGAACCCACGCAGTCACGGGGAGAACATGCAAACTCCACACAGAAAGATCCCGAGCCCAAGACTACTGAGGACCTTCGTATTGTGAGGCAGATGCACTAACCCCTCTGCCACCGTGAAGCCCTCATTTGTAACAATGTTGTTTTTATTATCTATTATTTTAATAATTTCTCCTCATATTGTTCACCTGTTAGCTGCTGATGATGTCATGACTCCTGACAAGGGTGTCCTGTCCTGTCCTGTCCTGTCCTGTCCTGTCCTGTCCTGTCCTGTCCTGTCCTGTCCTGGTCTCACCAAACTCCCTCTCGCCACTGACAATCTTGAGTAGCACGCACTACATGATCTTCCCCCAAGGGGGCGCCAGAGATAGTCAATTAGTAAGTTTCCATGCACTGATATAGTCGGATTTCTCAAATAACAAGGTTTCTTCTATTTTCACATGGAAAGTTCTAGTTTCCAAGCTCTATCTCTAATGTGACTGTTGGCTATTTGCAGTGCGCCTTTTGTACACTAGGGGGCGATTGTGGTCATTTTACAGGCACATTTCCTTTACTTACTGTTATATTAATTTCACCTCATAGAAGCAGCCTTTTAGGGTTGTTTTGTAATGATTTGCAAACATATTTAGTTGTTTATTTATTGTCTCGGTCTAAGGTAACTGAAGTGTCCTAACGAAGTATCGCTGCATGACACTGAACCGGCTTTGCGACTGTTTCCATGCGAGTTCAATAACAATGTCATCGCCTTCAAGATACACAGTGTGCGTTTTCGGAAAGTAAATTCTGATACTGATAAATTCTGCTGCAGATCAATTCTGATATGATTTTCAGAACGACTCACAAAGAAGGTTTTAAATGTGACTGGAGAGAAAAATTCACCAGGAAATCATGACAGACAAAAAAGTAATTTGCAGATTTTTATTGATTAAAACACCCAGAGTGTAGATGAACAATCAAACATTGAACATCAAGAGTATGTGAACGCACCAACGACAACCTCCTTGACTTGTTTATCATCGAGCAAAAATGTGACAAACAACACAGCCAAACAAGAAAACAAACACACAAATGTCCTATAAAAAGTAGTTTTTTTACAGAACTTAGTCGTAGGAATCTTGTTTCTCTGTCTTACCGCTGGTCTACAGACCCCACCCTCCACTCTCTAGCTTCAGAAATAATTTATTCAATAGCAATAAAGAACAAAATTTGGGACAGGTTAAAAAGCTTATTGGCCAATTTATGGCATGCAGAGTCAGTTTGCTCATGCCTTGTATGATTAAGGGCCGCTGTTGTCGTTCACATCGGCTGCTTGACGCAAACATATGGCTTCTTGGCATTGCAGTTGGCGGTGCTGCACGCTCCAGCTGTGAGAAAACAAAACAATTTGTGAAATTTTCTACCAATCAGATCCATTGTACAAGTTGATGTTCTACATACCAGGAAATTCAATGTACGCACACTCTACTGAACTTCCACAGACCTGCAAGACAATCACGTTTCATTGATTCACTTTAAAAAAAAGAGACACTACCTTACTTGGAATCTGCACCCATGAAAGAGTGTATGTGTTGTGTTGGCAGCAGTGATGCAGTGCTAGAACATGGGAGTGTGTGGACAGTGGTCGCCACTTTGTGCACACACCCCAAAGACAGACAGAACCACAACCTGGTAGACAGCCCGCAAAAGACCGATGCAGGGACGAGGCAAGGCAAACCCAGAAGACCGTCCCTAGCAGGGCAGCTCAAAGCCCAGAGTGTTGGTGAAAGCAGTCTAGCCAGACCAGATAGCCACAAGTACTCACAGAGTCACAACTGAAAGCCCACCACACAGCAGCTTGACCTCAGACCGCCACCCACCCTTCCCCTTCAGTTGACTTTGCTACTGGTCACACCTGGCTGTTGAGATCTATCCAGGTGTCTACAGGGTTGCTGGCAATGGCAGTAGCGTTTTTGATCAGATCAACAACGAAATCCACTTTCACTGGCTCAATGATGGTCACCAGTTCAGCACCAAGGGCCATGCAGTTGTCCTGATGAGACAAAGTACAAAACAGGATCACTCAGTTGAATCCTCTTATTTGCACAGTTTACAACGTGAAATCCATCCATACCTGTGCATCTTGATAAGACACTGGATTGTCTTCGAAGATGTAACATTCCTTATTACAGGGTGTCCAGCCAGTAGGACAGCCTGCAACACAATTGTTCTTTGAAAAACAAACAGGAAATATGTAAAAAAAAGTGTCTCGGTGTATTAGCTACCAACCAAACACTCCACTGATCCCACACACGAGGAAGAAGACGCGAAGAGAAAAAGCCATCTGTGCAATGATAGACCAACACTGTTGTATTAAAAATGTCATAGTAAGTCAAGTTGTGTCGTCTTACCTTTGCAGTGAAGATGTTTGATACTGAGGACAACAACGAGCCATCCTTTTATATGCTAGCTTGACACCGCCCTGGAAAGTCTGGTATGTTATTTGTGTGACGATTATCCCCAACAAAACAAACGTTAAAGGTCGGACTTAATTAGCTAATTAAGTTAAACTATTAAAGTTAAGACAATTAAAATGAAAGTTGAAATTAAGTCGAGGGTAAATCGGCGACTTGCGGTGGGGTGTGGCACTGACACCTCCCAAGTTTTTTTTACTTAATGATTATGCTCTAATTATTGTAAATACAGGTTCGGTAAGGTTAAGAGGCACTTTTGGAAAAAAATAAGTAATGGAGTATTGTTATGACTCGTCTCGTTTCGTTGCAGTGTATGAACTCTGTGGACGGCCAGCGTCTACACTGTTTAAAGCACCGTGAAGCTGCGGGAATGAGAGAGAGGAAAGCCGCGTCGTTACCAGTGATAAGAAGCTGATTCTGAACAAAAGAGCGCGTTGTAGCGCATATTTAGTCAATAACATATACACACAACACTATTTATTTAATCACTTATTTTTTTGACATTTTAGGGGAAGCTGAGTTTCGCTTGCAGTCTTAGAGCAATCACCACTGCAGTAAATATACAATAGAACAAAATACAATCTAGCATGAATTATAAAAACAAGTATTAATGTGTTATGCCCATTTGATTGTAGACTCTTACTGACACCTTGTGGCGATAGGAAAGTACTACGCGTGATTTGTTTAGACACTTCCGGGTTGACGATTTCAGGAAGTCCGTTTATGAGACAAATGAGAAGCACACAAGTTGTTAGCCCTTACAAGCCTTGGAAAAGATAAGTTTGTAAGTAAACTGTTTAACTTGTTTATATACTTCAATATTAAGGTGGAATCGGTTCAATTTGATAGTAAGATGTTGATGGAAAAACTATTTTAATGGATGTTTTGAGGACATACAATGACTGCCAGTCATATATTTCCACCAGCGAAACATTTTCAACACTCAGAAGTATTGTTTGATGATAGTATTGTATATTTGTGTAAAGCTAATACTTACATATTGTGTACCACATTTCAGTATGTTATTTGAATCACGTAGCTTATACATTTGTCATTGTGTGCATTTCAGTTTTACAAGTAAAGTGCAAGACAAAAGTAAAGATAAGTACAAGACTAAAGTAGTGTGCAAGATCAACAACAATAAAGAGCCTAAATGGATTCATCTGCTTTGGAACTTTATTGGAACGTCTTGGATTGTTAGAGGTCTGCCAAGCTGTAAAACCTCAATACATATAGTGAGGGCAGAACGTAATGACTTCAATAAAATTAATACATGTTAAATAAAAGCCAAATAAAAAAAAAGGATTTTAAATCTGCTCTTAAAAACATGAAGCTGATCCATAGACGGGGGCCATAATAGTGAAAAGATGCCATCCTCTGACTTTGTGTGCTGACATCATCATTAAAATAGAAATAATAATTAGGAGACGAGTGCTGGAGGATCTCAGGATCTGCAAGGTTGTGTGGGATAAAAGCAAATCTGAAAGATAAGAAGGCCCAATACCATAAAACATTTATAAAACAAAGGAAGAAGAACTTTAAAGGGGAACATTATCACCAGACCTATGTAAGCGTCAATATATACCTTGATGTTGCAGAAAAAAGACCATATATATTTTTAACCGATTTCCGAAGTCTAAATGGGTGAATTTTGGCGAATAAAACGCCTTTCTAATATTCGCTCTCGGAGTGATGACGTCACAACGTGACGTCACATCGGGAATCAATCCGCCATTTTCTCAAACACCGAGTCAAATCAGCTCTGTTATTTTCCGTTTTTTCGACTGTTTTCCGTACCTTGGAGACATCATGCCTCGTCGGTGTGTTGTCGGAGGGTGTAACAACACGAACAGGGACGGATTCAAGTTGCACCAGTGGCCCAAAGATGCGAAAGTGGCAAGAAATTGGACGTTTGTTCCGCACACTTTACCGACGAAAGCTATGCTACGACAGAGATGGCAAGAATGTGTGGATATCCTGCGACACTCAAAGCAGATGCATTTCCAACGATAAAGTCAAAGAAATCTGCCGCCAGACCTCCATTGAATCTGCCGGAGTGTGTGAGCAATTCAGGGACAAAGGTACTCGGTAGCACGGCAAGCAATGGCGGCAGTTTGTTCCCGCAGACGAGCGAGCTAAACCCCCCTGGATGTCTTGGCTCACACCGTCCCGAAGATGGTCAAGAGAAGAATATCGACCCTAGCTTCTGGCCTGCTGACATGAGGGTATGTCTACAGAATATATTAATTGATGAAAATTGGGCTGTCTGCACTCTCAAAGTGCATGTTGTTACCAAATGTATTTCATATGCTGTAAACCTAGTTCATAGTTGTTAGTTTCTTTTAATGCCAAACAAACACATACCAATCGTTGGTTAGAAGGCGATCGCCGAATTCGTCCTCGCTTTCTCCCGTGTCGCTGGCTGTCGTGTCGTTTTCGTCGGTTTCGCTTGCATACGGTTCAAACCGATATGGCTCAATAGCTTCAGTTTCTTCTTCAATTTCGTTTTCGCTACCTGCCTCCACACTACAACCATCCGTTTCAATACAATCGTAATCTGTTGCATCGCTTAAGCCGCTGAAATCCGAGTCTGAATCCGAGCTAATGTCGCTATAGCTTGCTGTTCTATGCGCCATGTTTGTTTGTGTTGGCTTCACTATGTGAGGTCACAGGAAAATGGACGGGTGTTTATAACGATGGTTAAAATCAGGCACTTTGAAGGTTTTTTTAGGGATATTGCGTGATGGGTAAAATTTTGAAAAAAACTTCGAAAAATATAATAAGCCACTGGGAACTGATTTTTAATGGTTTTTACCATTCTGAAATTGTGATAATGTTCCCCTTTAAAATTGATCTTGAAACACAAAGAGAGCCAATCTAGTGATTTTAAAACTGGTGTAATGTGGGTCCGCTTTCTGGTCTTCATTAGCACATGTCCAGCTGAATTTTGTACTAATTGTAAAGATGCAATAACCTTTTAAAAAGACCAGAAATGAGGCATTACAATAGTCATAATAAACGCATGCATTCACGTCTTTTTGTTGTTATGAGAGAGAATACAGCAAACTCTGGCTATGTTTTTAAGAATATAAAAATTGGTCTGGTGTCTTCAGGAGACATGGAAATGTACAACTGTGTGAGGCGTGTATGAGAAAAGGCAAAAACAGTGTCACGCCTTAGCTCATTGCTGACCTTTAATGTGCCTCTTTAACATAATTAATGACACACCCTGTCGTGTATTAGTTGGTTTGCTAATGGTTTCCTTAATAAAACTAGTTTGGCCAGACAGAATCCTTTGTTAGCGTTAAGATCACACTGGGGAAGGTGGCAACCAGACCAGGAAGTGAGTGTGTCCATTTAGAGGAGGGGGCGGGACTTGATTGATGGATAAAAGACAACCAATGTTGCAGTCAAAAATGTTTACAGTACATGTGTAGTGTCTGTTGCATGTTTTATGCCCCGATACAGACCAGAGACACAACACATGTTTCTTTGCTGTTGGTTGTGTCAAACACGTACACGTCGTTGTGTAACTCTCCTACTCCTAAACCACTGCACTCAAAACATGCAAACAGACTGGATTGCCTTTGCTATTATGTTAGTGTTTGTTTTTAGGCGTTAATTCAGTACACACCTTTTGTTCCCTGGCAAACACGGGAGCGTAAAATGTGAGCAAAACTGGTTAACAACCATGGCAGAGGGGCACAAAATGAGACATTTGGGAAATAGTTTTAGTTTACGTGTGGCATTTCATTTCACACAAAGTGCTTTGCAGACTTAAAAACAATTCCTCGATGACCCACTTCCCACCATGTCTGCACCAGGTCGTCACTAGACCACGGCCACCTGGATGCTGACACAAAGTCCCCCCACAAACCCCGATGCAGAAGGTTCCCGCTGAGGAACGATGGACATTAAAAATAATAAAACCTTTACAAATGGTAAAAAACATGAGAGTTAAGGATCAAATATGAGTAAAGGAAATTATGAAGATACAAATATATTCACAGTAAATATATAATAAATAAACAGAACTGAATAAAAAGTAAAGTATGAATAAATAAATAAATGTTAAATAAAAAAGAAGGGTTAAGCCTGCTGTTAAAGACATGAAGCTGTTCCATAGACGGGGGCCCTTTTCCACCGCAGGAACCTTTACAGAAACTTTCCCCATTTACCCAAGTAAATCAATTTCCCCCTGTGTACCCACCAAAAACTACCCGGGTAGATTTAGGCCTAACCCCCTGTTCTCCCTCACCCACTACCACTAGCCCACACCCACTACCACTACACCCTCGAAATGCAGCAACAAGGGGTAGAACTTTGTAATCTTCCCTAGGAATTGGACACCACCTGCTACGTCACTGCATAATTAACGTTTGGCCACGTAAGCAACTACGTAGTTACGTTTGCACGTACGTCCCACCTAGGGTTGTCCCCATACCGATATTTTGGTACCCAAATGTATATTGATGTGTATTTCGATACTTTTTGATTCTTCTCAAAATAAAGGGGGCGGCAAAAAATGCCATTATTGTCTTCATTTTAGCATAAAATCTTATGATGAAACATACAATTTTTATAGCACTCAAAAACACTTTACAATATTTAATATTACATAGAGCCTGCCATAATCTGGAATGAGGTCAGAATTGAGTCGGAGGTTTTATTGACATTGTATTAAATGCTTCATGATTTATTGTTGCCAATTTTAAACCGCGTTTTAAGACAAATACAATAATTAGTAAAAGTACACAGATAAGATGACATGTAGCAGGTAAAACACACATTGTTAAAGATAAAACACAAATGAAATATTTGTGACGAAATTCAGTCAATTCACTTGCATTAGTTTACGATATCACTCTTCCTTTCGACACTGTTTCTTCTTGTATGCGATGTGTGTGTGCGCGTTTTGACACATGAATGAGCCTCGGTGCAACAACGTCACCGCCGCACGGCATATTATGTTGATTGAAAAAAAAAAGTATTTTCCAAAGGCAGTATTAACCTTTTTAATACTGTAAGTGTTGTTGAAACTTACATATAATATTTTTGTTTTAAGGGTTAATATTTTTTGTTGAAAATTATTATGGTTGTGAATTCATGTTACATTTTTTGTAAATAAGACACATTTTGTTTACTATAAAAAGGGCAATTTATTTCCTTTGTTACACCGCTATTCTCACGAGGTTTTGGTTTAGTATTGGAGGTTGCGAGACCTGCATTCGCCCAGACATGCAAAGGACTTTGAGCGAGCCATCAGCAGCAGCAAGAACATTTAGCTAGCTGAACAAGGTATTTTGTCATATTGTGTCGAATTGTTCTGTATATTTATAAAGTACATTGGTTTGATTATAGTACGCTCATTTAGTATGCACAAGACTGAAATATTTGCTGCCCAAGAACCTCCGAAGTGGCAGGCGGCCACGAGGTAGCTATTTTGTTTAGCACTTTATTTGCCTGTGACTGAACTATGTCTAAAGCATTGTATTTCATGTCTTGTCCTGTAGTTTTCACGGCATAAACCCAAGTAAAGAGCCCGTCTTTAAGAAGCCGTGCCTGTGTTGTCATTTCGGAGCCACAAATACATTAGTACCGCAGGACATTGTTAGTAGCAGTACCGTACAACCCTGGTCCCACCATTACACAACAAACCCGGCAGGAATTGAGTTGTTTTTTTCATCGTTCATCATGCTTTGGTTGACGAATAAACAAATAAACAACACGGAGGAGAAGCCGCCATCGACGACTGTTGTCTCTTTTGAATTTTTAGAAGGTGTGTTATGTTAATGATTAGCCTTACGTTAGCTAGCGTTACAAACTAATTTGTATTATTTAACTTCTGCAGTAATTGGGGAATTTTCTCTGGCCCTACCTGGGCGAGTCAACATCTGAAATCCCTCACAGGACTAGATTCATACCCCCTACCCCTCGTTATGCCCACGACCCTTACATGCAAAAAGTAATTGTAGGGATAGGACTAAAAAGTAGAGCTAGGGGGGTGTATTGGGACTGGGCCTTAGTTCTTCAGGAACTTTTCACAGTTCCCCAGCTAACAACTGCACGTTTGGAGAACGTTAGGAGAACGTTCTGGTTTAGTTTGGAGAACGTTAAATTGGAACGTTGTGGGAACGTTCGTTTGTGGAGTTTTTGTTTGGTTACCAGAACGTGATTCTTGAACGTTAGAAAATAACATAAAAAGAACAGTCTAAGAACATTACTCGGGGACATTCCTTTCAATTCATGCAGGCTTTGGGCATAATAAAACAACAAAGAAAACGAGTGTAGCAATTTGAATGACTTTATTTAACTGAAGTCAGTAAATGTTGATACAGCGTAAACAGATAAAGCTATAATTTGGTGTATTAGTCTATAATTAAACTTGATCTAGCTAGGCGAGTGCCATTCGAAATTTCACGCATGATCATTCTCGTCTCGCTTCCTTTTGCCAGCCTGCAATAACAGAAATGAATGGGAGATTTTTATAATAATGTCGCAAGATGTTATTAGAAGCAGCAATTAAGACAACTTGTATTGACAAATCTGGCTATGCCATCCATCCATCCATCCATCCATCTTCTTCCGCTTATCCGAGGTCGGGTTGCGGGGGCAGCAGCCTAAGCAGGGAAGACTTCCCTCTCCCCAGCCACTTCGTCCAGCTCCTCCCGGGGGATCCCGAGGCGTTCCCAGGCCAGCCGGGAGACATAGTCTTCCCAACGTGTCCTGGGTCTTCCCCGTGGCCTCCTACCGGTCGGACGTGCCCGAAACACCTCCCGAGGGAGGCGATCGGGTGGCATCCTGACCAGATGCCCGAACCACCTCATCTGGCTCCCCTCGATCTGGCTATGCAAAGAAGATAATACATCAGGATGAAATTATTTATATGGTCCATGTCTTTTGTTTTAAATATTTACCTTGTGCTTGGATCTTCCGCGCCTGTGGGGGGCATACTTCAACACCTCCGTTAGCTCGTCATGGACCTCTTGGGTTTTGACAGACTTGAATGTCATCTGGCATGCTTCTGAAATAATGTATGCAATAACAACCAGAGTTAAACATAATTAAACAAAAGATTTACTTGAGTGGAGTATGCATTTGTTTCGTGTAAACTCTTGCTAAGAAAACCTCAACTTCGAATGCAGGGGAATTTGGGCCATTCCACGGTTTTTTTTCATTATTTTACTGACATGCTGTATTCAACACAGTTTTAAAAAGTAAAGTGTAACTTACTGACTATGACCCTGCATATGGAGAGGCCTTTCAATGGCAGTTTGCCCTTCATCCCTTTTAGGCTGTAGTTTTCCCAGAGCTTGTTCTGTCCAATGTTCTTGACGATCGCCCTCACCCCATCCACAAAGTTGGCTCCACCAATGGCACTGAGGGCTTTGATCTGCAAAAAAACGAGAGACCAAAACAAAAATATTAAAATTAGAGCATACATTAAGTATCTCTATATTAAACTTTAATTACTTCATCTCTTTATTCTGCTTATTTACGCAAATCATACATTTAGGAGTGTATTAGATGTACAAAAGGACTGTGGAAAATATGGGGCCATTAAAAACATGGCCCCATTAAGTCGTTAACGGTTAAATATTCCTTTTATAAATAAACAATGGTACATGATTGTAATGGCTATAATTATGTACCAGTTTCCGCCGAAAGTCTTCATCTCCCTGCAGTTTTTCACAGAGTAGATTGAGTTGTTCCACTGTTGTGAGTTTCTCTGGGATTAGATCACGAATGTCAACTGGTTCGCCCCCAGTGGATTTTGCAGAAATACCTCTCAGCAGCCGCAGGATCTCGTCTTGGTTGCTCAAAATGGTTTGTAGGTTTATGTTGAACTGGACTTCTGCAATAATACAAATCAAAATTCTCCATAAAGGTAAAATATGTTGCTGTGCAACTTGTTGCGACTCCCATATTGGCAAAAAAGAAACTACACATCAATTAGTGGGTGATATTTGATTCATTACACATGTTTTAGGACGGCACACAGATTGCTTTCCTTGCACGCCCCTCATCATTATTATGAATGGACAAACCTTCATTGGCATGAGCATGTCTTCTTGACCCAGAGCCAGAAGCCTGTGAGGTGCTTGGAGTCGGCGAGCGGCGTCTTGAGCGTTGGCCCTTGGACGAAGGGATGTGGGTCCTGCTTGGACTGAGCGGACTCAGCGAGCGGTGTCTTGAGCATTGGTTCTTGGACGAAGGGGTGTGGGTCTTGCTTGGACTCAGCGCACTCAGCGAGCGGCGTCTTGAGCGTTGGTCCTTGGATGAAGGAGTGATGGTCCTGCTTGGAGTTGGCGAGCGGCGTCTTCGTTGATCCTTGGACGAAGGGGTGTGGGTCTTGCTTGGACTCAGCGAGCGGCGTCTTGAGCATTGGTTCTTGGACGAAGGGGTGTGGGTCTTGCTTGGACTCAGCGCACTCAGCGAGCACGGCGTCTTGAGCGTTGGTTGTTGGATGAAGGGGTGTGGGTGCTGCTTGGAGTCGGCGAGCGGCGTCTTGAGTGCGGATCTTTGGGGCGCCCTGCATATACTGGTGCGTTGGGCAAAGGTACCACATAGTTCTGTAGCTCATCATGTTTAGGTCTCTTTTCGGGTGACTCATCATTTTCGTCTGAAACAGGTGAATGGAAAAAATGTCCTCAATTGCTTGGTGGTCTGAAAACCTATTTCATCACAATCATGATTCAGAAATCAGAACAACTTGGTACGAACCATCACCATCCATGTCTTCAGCTTCAGTCTCTCGGTAGCGCTCAGGTGTCCAGCGCTTTCTTTTACCTTTGGGGTCTTCTTGCTCCGACTCTACGTTGGAAGAAAACTCTTGTCTGTTTTGCATACCGCAAGGCCTTCTCATAGAACTCTATAACAAAGAGATTTATGGAATATAGCAAATAAATTGTCATAACAAGACTAGTGTACATGTATTCAAGAGATGAATCGAAATTTTCACAGTGCCAGGTAACATTATTTGGTTTGCTGTGACCAGTTTGCTCTTACCGGTGAAGGAATGAGGGAAGATTCTGATTCCAATCTTGCCCCACAACTCCTTGTCCGGCATCTCGCCTCGCTTGATTCTTGTTGAAACGTTGGTTGATGGCCAGTAGCAGAACAGTCCCTGTGAAGCAAGAACATTCGGCACTGTCAAAAAGTGCATCAAACTCCCATACAAAATCAATTAAATCTAGCACGCTAATTGACCAGAAATCTATGACGAATGATGAAAACACCTTTAACAGTTATTTATGCATACCTCTTCATCCTCTGCAGTCCAAATCTCCGGTACAGCACTGTGTGTTCTCCCAAAAACTCCACCACAACGTACACAACCATCTGAAAGCATAACAAAATGTTCAGTGTTAATTAAACAACTTCAGTTGTAATTTGTTAAGTGAGCATGCTGTCAATATGGGTGCATACACTTTCCACTGAAGTTAGTATCTACTGGGTTTAATGATGCGCATGACATGTATACTACTGTTTACTACTGCTACTATCTTCTAACAGACATTTCCGACATTTTGGATCTATTTTTAGGGCTTGGAATTCAAACAACTTTCAAATGAGGGAACGCAACACACTCACCTTCATCTTCGCTTTTCAGATTGTTCTCCGTTGGTGGCGCTGATTCTCTTTCATGTTCTCTTTTAGCGGACGTCGCCATTAGCATAGCAGTAGTCGTCCATCTTCTATCACGTCTTCAATCTTCACTTCACATGACCCGCCATCGCTCCACACTCAAAGTCCGTTCGGTGGGCTTAAGATTGATTTTTGATTGAAGTATTTATTTCAAACCTGCACAATACAACAACACACTTTTTTTTTTTTTTTTACATTTTGGCAGAGACATTTATGCATGGCTTGAAAAGGGGTTGGATGAAGCAATTGCTTATAATATCCCAACCCCTCTCACTCACTCCCTATTTAACATAAACAATATAATACAAGAACAATACTATACAAACAAAAACAAGAAAAACTCCTATACACTAACAATACAGTAGTACCACTGTTACTATGGGACAAGACAAGACGAGACAAAACACACACACACACACACACACACACACACACACACACACACACACACACACACACACACACACACACACACACACACACACACACACACACACACACACACACACTCACACAGGCCCAAACACTCTCTGACCATACACTTCTCTCCCATCGCTCTGTGCTGAAGGCATCACTCTCTTTCCTCCTCGTACTTCTTCAGTACTTCTTTTTTAAACAGTCTTTTAAATGTAATCATGTTAGAACAGGTTTTTAACTCTTCCCCTAAGTTGTTCCACAGACTGACTCCACGCACTGAAATGCACATTGATTTTAAAGTTGTTCTAAATTTAGGCAAATGTAATTTTTTGTTTCCTCTTAGACTGTAACTATGGTGAGCATCTCTATCCTGGAATAGGTTTTGTATATTGGATGGTAGAGAGTTTTGGGATGCCCTAAACATCATTTGAGCAGTTTTAAAGTTGATTACATTGTACAGTTTAAGTTGCTTTAACTCCATGAATAGTGGATTCGAACGATGTAAGTAGTGAACATTGGACACAATCCTAATGGCCTTTTTCTGCAGAGTGACTAAAGGCTGTAGATGAGATTTATAACAATTTCCCCAGACTTCAACACAATAGTTTAGATATGACATAATAAATGAATGATACAATAAAAGCAGAGCATTGGTGTTCAATAAATGACATGATCTCCTCATCATTCCAACACATTTAGAAACTTTTGTCCTTAGGTAATTTATATGAGGCTTCCATGATATATTTTCATCTATTACCACTCCTAAAAATGAAATTTGTTGGACATATTCTATTGGTGTATCATCAATAACAATCCTGATGGGTATTTCACTTTTGCGATTGCTAAAGAGCATGATTTTGGTCTTCTTTAAATTCAGAGACAATTTGTTGGTATTAAACCAAGTTTTTAACTTGATCATCTCCTCAGTTACAGAGGCCAGAAGTTGCTTCAGGTCGTCACCTGCACATGTAATGGTTGTGTCGTCAGCAAAGAGGATGAACTTCAGCAGTGTTGATACTTTACATATTTCATTGATATACATTATAAATAGTGTGGGTCCTAGTATCGAGCCCTGGGGGACTCCACAGGTTATGTTCATGAGTGTAGATTGATGTTGGTCGATCTGAACAATCTGCTGTCTCTCATTCAAGTAGCTCTTCAGCCATTTCCCTGCCACTCCCCTTATGCCATAGTTTTCCAGTTTATTTACCAAAATCTGGTGGTCAATGGTATCGAAAGCCTTTTGCAGATCAATAAAAATTCCTATAACAAATTTGTTTTTCTCGATACCATTAGTAATGTTCTCTATTAAATCACTTAAAGCTAATGAAGTTGACCTATTTTGTCGGAACCCATATTGACAATCATATAATAATTTGTGCTTTCCAATGAAGCCACGAAGTCTATTATCAAATAATTTTTCCAATATTTTTGACAACTGTGGCAGAAGAGAGACGGGCCGGTAATTTGTGAAGTGGCGTTTGTCTCCAGATTTGAAGATGGGGATGACTTTTGAGAGTTTCAATTGTGAAGGAAATTGTCCAAGTTGAAAAGATAAATTGCAGATGTATGTGAATGGTTTGATGATTTCTTCCGCTACGTTCCGGACGGTCCTCATGTCGAGGTCATAAATGTCACGTGATGTTTTGTTCTTGCTTTTCTGAATAACCTCTAAGACTTCCTTTTCGACAGTCGGAGTAAGGAACATCGAATAAAGATTTTTTTCAATAAGTTCCGTGGGCTGTTCATCATTAATTGGGATTTTTTTTGCCAGCTCATGCCCAATATTAACAAAAAACACGTTGAAGCCGTCAGCAATCATCTTCTTATCAATTATGATTTGGTCGTTCTCAACAAAAAACTCTGGATAACAAGGACTGTTTGAACCGTGCCCAATAATTGTATTTAATACCTTCCAAATTCCCTTTATATCATTTTTCTTTTGGATTAATAATTTGGTGGTGTATTCTTTCCTGCTTGCCCTTAATATGCTGGTTAATTTATTTTTATATGTTTTGTATTTTTGTTCTGTTTCTATGGTTTGATGCTTAAAAAAAGTCCTGTATAAATAATTTTTCTTTTTGCAAGCGTTCGCAAGCCCTTTGGTTATCCATGGAGTTTTTGTGGAGTTAGTTATAGTGCATTTTTTGATGGGGCAGTGTGTATCATAAAGTGAGAAAAAAATGTCATGAAATAAATTATAAGCTGCATTTATATCTGACGTTTGAAAAACAGAATCCCAGTTTTGTTTCGCTAAATCATTCTTTAGTGCTGTTAATGATCTTTCTGTTGTGTCTCTACGATAATATTCACTATTTACAGGTTTGGATGTTTTGCAGTTAATATTGTACACCATGAACACTGGTAAATGATCACTGACATCACTAACTAACAAGCCTCCAGTTACAGTCTGATCTACAATGTTACAAAATATGTTGTCAATAAGTGTGGTGCTGTGTGATGTGATTCTTGTGGGTCGTGTGATCAGTGGGAATAAGCCCATGGAGAACATGGTGTCAATAAATTCTGCTGTGTGTTTGTGTTTATTAGGATTTAAAAGGTTGATATTAAAGTCACCACACACTATATATTTTTTGTTTCTCTTAAATAATTTTTCCATCCATTCATTAAATATTTTTAAGTCGGATCCTGGTGTCCTATAAACGCAGCTTACAATAATGTGTTTCCTATTTGAAAATGATAATTCCACAGTGACGCATTCGAAGAGTTCCTCAACAGCTAAACACATATCATTTACAATACTACAGCTGATATTTTTGTCCACATACAGAGCCACACCTCCTCCTCTCTTATTTTTACGGTTGGTGCAAAACATTTCATACCCATTTAATTCAAACTCATTACTTGTATTCTCATTCATCCATGTCTCTGAAATACCTATAATATTAAATGGAGATTTGAATTGATTCAAATAGTCCTGGATATCATCAAAATGAGAGTATAGACTCCTGCTATTAAAATGTACTAGAGATATGTTTTTATCTTGCATAAATGTTTTATCAAATGTGACATCAGTATAATATAAACAATCATTGTTGGTGTTTTGAGGAGCATTTCTATCTGGGTCCATTTCGCTCATAAATCTTTGTGATTTGTAGTTAATGTGGTCTGAGAAACTGATTGATTCCAAATTGTGGGAGTTTGTCAAATCTTCATTCTCCTCTATTTCAGAGGAGAATTCACTATCAGAACTATCCATATAGAGTTATTTCAGAAACATGAAAAGACGAAGAGGGTGTGTGATCATGGTCAGATAAATCATTCCTCTGTTCATGAAACATGAACAAGAGAAGAGGGCATATGGTCAAGGACTGTGGGCCACAGACACACAACACAAACATGCACACAACAACTGGACCACTCAAGCAAACACATAAACAATCTCTCATCCACACACACAGAAACATACACTCACACACTACAGGCAATAAAATAAACATGGTAAACAAAAAAAAACAAAAAGCTCCCCCCAAGAGCTTCTAAATATCCGATTGCAAAAGTAAAAAAAACTAAAGAAGTAATATTAACAAATATATATATATATACTATATATTTATGAGGCGTGGTAAGTATCACATATTTAATATGGAACAACTTCAAAATGCAAAAATAGTTTCCTAAATAATTTCCATTCATCACACCATTTTCGTAGTTAGGTTCGAATATCAAACAAAAAAAACAACAACAAAAAACAAACTCTTATATATCTTCTATGTGTACAAAATAATATTGTGGTTTAGTAAAAAAAAAAAGAAAAAAAAAGCAAAACAGAAAAAAGAAAAACAGTCACGTGGCAACATGACGCGTCAACAACCCAGGAAGTAAACAGATCCATGCCTGTCTCCGGCACACAAGCACTGCGATGAAAAAGTCTCACTGAAGAAAAATCTAACAAAAAATAGTCTTACCAAGTGTCGTATGTCCATGTCTCTGTGTGAGTACCCCCAAGTTCAGTGGAGTTTACGAGGCTGCGGAGATGAACTTTTCAGCCTCTGCTGGATTGTCAAAAAAGTGTTGTTGGGAGCCTTTGGAGAGTTTGATAGTTGCTGGATAAATGAGAAAGGCTTCAAAACCAGCTTTCCGAGCGCTGTACATAGTGGAGTAGCAGGGTCGTCTCAGCTTGGCCGTCGCGTCACTGTAGTCCGGGGCAAAGCGAACGGAGTTCCCGGAGAGCTGAAGAGGAACTTTCCTAGCCTCCTTCAGGATGCGGTCCCTATCCGTGTACCGCAGACACTTCACAATCATCGCCCTGGGACGGGGAGATTGTCGCGGGGGGCCAATGCGATGGGCCCGCATGAACTCCGGAGGATTTGCAGCCAAGGCAGGGAACCACTTGGGGATGTTGGCGGACAGGTAAGACAGCACGTTATTTCCTTCTTCGCCTTCTTTGATGTTGATTATTCTAATGTTATCCCTCCTGCTTCTGTCCTCAAGATCTATCATTTTTTCCTCAATCTTCCTGAGCGTGCTGGTGAAATTGAGCATGGCGTCCTCATTGCTCTGGACACGTGTTTCAATAGAAGACACTTCATTGCGGACAGATTCTATATCGGCAGCGTGCTTGGATAAAGTATCTTGAATTGAACCAAGTTGATCCTCCAATCGCTGGAATCGCTTTTGGGATCTATCCTCAGCCTCATTGAAAAATTTCCTGAGTAAAGTCTCAAGATAGGCCTCCGTGACGACAGGTGTTTGAGACGAGGACGATCCCGACTCCATTGTTGCCTTTTTCATTAAACGTTTGTAACGGGTGTGCAACAAATAAGGAAAGCGTTGTTCATAAAGGAAAAATAAAAATATGGCAGAAATCCAAGTAGCTTAAAGTTGTTTAGAGCATGCACAGGGGAGCTTCAGTTTTGGACGTGCTCTACTCCGCCATCTTATAAGATAATGCGAATAGTTGAGGTATTTGATGCTATTTTTGAATCTATAAGATCGTAAATGTGAAACTTCTCCGGAAAGCCACGTCGTTTAGTCCGCCGTCTTGGACTTTCTGCTTGACCACTGTTCCATGTGTTTGCGCATGCGCAAGAAGTTTGCAACTTCCTATCGACAACTGCACTTTAAAAATAAAATACCTTTTAAATAACTAGCGGCCCTTTTCATCTTTTCTTACATTTCTGGCTTATAATTGAAGTGCTCCTTGTCGCGAAAACTTTTTTGATATCAAAATACTTTCGAGATAGAAATGAAACAAAAGTCGACAATGTTGAGGTTTGCCAGCTGCGCTGCAGAAATCTGTCATATGTGGGCATTTGTGTGGCGCAGCCGTTGGAAAAGCCGCGCATTGCAATCAAAATAAAACCCAACTGAGGGCTTGAAACCCTTCTAAACATTTCAAAATCATGTGTGGGGACAAGCTTTACATTTGTTTCTTCCCATTTACTTACGTTTTGTAACCGGATGGTAGCCAACACAGCTAGATAATGCTGGATAACACACTCGATGTTCAAAATTTTCTTTGTCTGTACAGCGGAAGACTTCAACGCGCATGCGCACAACATTGACCCACTATCTGACCCAAAACTAAGAACATTCCCGGAACGTTCGTAGAACATGCAAACCAATGTTATGTTCAGGTTATTTGTCAACTTTATTGCAAACATTCTCAGAACATTCCCCGAACGTTCCCTCTGGACGAAACCAAATGGGAACTACACAGGAAGGTTACTGAAACGTTCCGTGTTAGCTGGGTCCTGCCTGCTTGGGAGGACTTTTGGAAGGTTCCTGGAACCTTATCAGGTGCAGGCTGGGCTTTCCAACGCTGATTGCTTGAACACAGTTGGTGGCGTTCCTAAAACTTCCTTTTTGAACACAACAGCCACCATTACAGAATGTTGGACGACTTGTTTATTTCCCATTTCTTGTGTAATTCTACTACAACAAACTTGACAACAGAGAGAAAGAAGAACCATCTTGCAATCTTTTTTGTTTTTTTTTCCACTCAGCTGTAGTCTTTAAAAAAAAACAGTTTATTGTTGTTTATTATTTTTAGGGCCCAATACCATAAAAACATTTATAAACCATACAAAGGACCTTAAAATGGATGAAACACACTGGGACTCGATCTAGTGATTTTAAAACTGATGTAATGTGGGCCTGCCTTCTAGTCTTCGCGCAGCTGAAATTCTTAGTAATTGTAAAGAACCAAGAACCTTCTTCGAAAGACCAGAAGGCAGGAAATACAATAGACTATACGGCTCGTAATAAAAGCATGCTTTCACGTCTCTTTGTTGCCCTGAGAGAGAATACGGCAAACTCTGGCTATATTCTTAAGATGATAAAAATTGCTCTTAAGTCAGGGAAATGTACAGCTGTGTGAGGCGTGCATGAGAAAAAGCAAAAACAATTGACGTTATGTGACAGAGAAACCACTTGGACAAAAATATGTTGAGCGGCACGTGAGTCCCCTGATCACTAATCAAGAGAAGGTTTGGAGAATAACACTCAGAAACATTGGCGCTAAGCCTTCTGGGTAATGTAGTATACAAACATTCACTTCCTAGTTGACATGTATTTTTATATGTATTTAACATTTATATTATATTAACATTAATAACGCTAGCACTGCTGTCTGTGTTTGTCAATAAAGTTAGGGGGGGAAATGATGGCATATTAGTGTAGAAATAATGCCCCCTAGTGGTCATGTGGCCCAAAGCAGCCATTTGGTTTGTGTTTTGCAGAAGTGTCCACATTTTTCCCACTGAGGGCCGAAGGATGCGGAGGACACTTTATTCTTGATATTTTTAAACATTGTAAAAATGTTCATTTCAAAAAGCAAATTATTAATAAAATAAAAAAAGTTTGTGTCATTAGTCTATCACTGCTATAGAAAATGTAAATGATTTTTATCCAATAGAAATTATGAAAATAACATTTTTAAATGTTCGATTTCACTAACTTGAAACTTTCAATGTTATTCAAATTAAAAATATAAACACCATCTCCATTATTGGTCTTTTATTTTTTAAAAACACAATATTTTTAAATAAAATTGACAACAAATTAAAGAGAAAAGTGTGTGTGATAAACATGTATTTAGCAGGAAGTACTTCAAAGAGGAAACAACCTGTGAACTCCCGCTCACACACCAACATTATTATATTTTATTATAGTTAGTATTTGGAATAATGTTTTATGTATTTGATTTGTTGAGGTGGCGACTTGTCCAGGGTGTACCCCGCCTACCGCCCGAATGCAGCTGAGATAGGCTCCAGCACCCCCCGCGACCCCGAAAGGGACAAGCGGTAGAAAATGGATGGAAGGATGTATTTCATTTGTAACAATGTTGTTTTTATTATCTATTATTTTAATAATTTCTCCTCACATTGTTCGCCTGTTAGCTGCTGATGATGTCATGACTCCTGACAAGGGTGTCCTGTCCTGTCCTGTCCTGTCCTGTCCTGTCCTGTCCTGTCCTGTCCTGTCCTGTCCTGGTCTCACCAAACTCCCTCTCGCCACTGGCAATCTTGAGTAGCACGCACCACATGATCTTCCCCCAAGGGGGCGCCAGAGATAGTCAATTAGTAAGTTTCCATGCACTGATATAGTCGGATTTCTCAAATAACAACAAGGTTTCTTCTTTTTTCACATGGAAAGTTCTAGTTTCCAAGCTCTATCTCTAATGTGACTGTTGGCTATTTGCAGTGTGCCTTTTGTACACTAGGGGGCGATTGTGGTCATTTTACAGGCACATTTCCTTTACTTACTATTATATTAATTTCACCTCATAGAAGCAGCCTTTTAGTGTTGTTTTGTAATGATTTGCAAAAATATTTAGTTGTTTATTAATTGTCTCGGTCTAAGGTAACTGCAGTGTCCTAACGAAGTATCGCTGCATGACACTGAACCGGCTTTGCGACTGTTTCCATGCTAGTTCAATAACAATGTCATCGCCTTCAAGATACACAGTGTGCGTTTTCGGAAAGTAAATTCTGATACTGATAAATTCTGCTGCAGATCAATTCTGATATGATTTTCAGAACGACTCATAAAGAAGGTTTTAAATGTGACTGGAGAGAAAAATTCACCAGGAAATCATGACAGACAAAAAAGTAATTTGCAGATTTTTATTGATTAAAACACCCAGAGTGTAGATGAACAATCAAACATTGAACATCAAGAGTATGTGAACGCACCAACGACAACCTCCTTGACTTGTTTATCATCAAGCAAAAATGTGACAAACAACACAGCCAAACAAGAAAACAAACACACAAATGTCCTATAAAAAGTAGTTTTTTTACAGAACTTAGTCGTAGGAATCTTGTTTCTCTGTCTTAGCGCTGATCTGCAGACCCCACCCTCCACTCTCTAGCTTCAGAAATAATTTATTTAATAGCAGTAAAGAAGCAAATTTGGGACAGATTAAAAAGCTTATTGGCCAATTTATGGCATGCAGAGTCAGTTTGCTCATGCCTTGTATGATTAAGGGCCGCTGTTGACGTTTACATCTACATGATGCAAACATATGGCTTCCTGACATTGCAGTTGGCGGTGCTGCACGCTCCATCTGTGAGAAAGCAAAACAATTTGTGAAATTTTCTACCAGTCAGATCCATTGTACAAGTTGTTGTTCTACATACCAGGTGCAGGATCTTCAATGTACGCACACACTGCTGAACTTTCACAGCCCTGCAAGACAATCACGTTTCATTGATTCACTTTTAAAAAAAGAGACACGACCTTACTTGGAATTTGCACCCATAAAAGAGTGTATGTGTTGTGTTGGCAGCAGTGATGCAGTGCTAGAACATGGGAGTGTGTGGACAGTGGTCCCCACTTTGTGCACACACCCCAAAGACAGACAGAACCACAACCTGGTAGACAGCCCGCAAAAGACCGATGCAGGGACGAGGCAAGGCAAACCCAGAAGACCGTCCCTAGCAGGGCAGCTCAAAGCCCAGAGTGTTGGTGAAAGCAGTCTAGCCAGACCAGATAGCCACAAGTACTCACAGAGTCACAACTGAAAGCCCACCACACAGCAGCTTGACCTCAGACCGTCACCCACCCTTCCCCTTCAGTTGACTTTGCTACTGGTCACACCTGGCTGGTGAGTTCTATCCAGGTGTCTACGATGGCATCGGCATTAGCGTCTCTGATCTCATTAAGAGTGTAATTATGTCGCGCTGTATTATTGATGGTCACCAGTTGAGCACCAAGGGTCTCGCAGTTTCTCTGATGAGACAAAGTACAAAACAGGATCACTCAGTTGAATCCTCTTATTTGCACAGTTTACAACGTGAAATCCATCCATACCTTTGCATCTTGATAAGACACTTGACTGGGTTCGAAGATGTAACATTCATTGTTACGGAGTGTCCAGCCAGAACGACAGCTACCTGCAACACAATTGTTCTTTGAAAAACAAACAGGAAATATGTAAAAAAAAAAAAGTGTCTGGGTGTATTAGCTACCAACCAAACACTCCACTGATCCCACACAGGAGGAAGAAGACGCGAAGAGAAAAAGCCATCTGTGCAATGATAGACCAACACTGTTGTATTAAAAATGTCAAAGTAAGTCAAGTTGTGTCGTCTTACCTTTGCAGTGAAGATGTTTGATACTGAGGACAACAACGAGCCATCCTTTTATATGCTAGCTTGACACCGCCCTGGAAAGTCTGGTATGTTATTTGTGTGACGATTATCCTCAACAAAACAAACGTTAAAGGTCGGACTTAATTAGCTAATTAAGTTAAACTATTAAAGTTAAGACAATTAAAATGAAAGTTGAAATTAAGTTGAGGGTAAATCGGCGACTTGCGGTGGGGTGTGGCACTGACACCTCCCAAGTTGTTTTTACTTAATGATTATGCTCTAATTATTGTAAATACAGGTTCGGTAAGGTTAAGAGGCACTTTTGGAAAAAATAAGTAATGGAGTATTGTTATGACTCGTCTCGTTTCGTTGCAGTGTATGAACTCTGTGGACGGCCAGCGTCTACACTGTTTAAAGCACCGTGAAGCTGCGGGAATGAGAGAGAGGAAAGCCGCGTCGTTACCTGTGATAAGAAGCTGATTCTGAACAAAAGAGCGCGTTGTAGCGCATATTTAGTCAATAACATATACACACAACACTATATATTTAATCACTTATTTTTTTGACATTTTAGGGGAAGCTGAGCTTCTCTTGCAGTCTTAGAGCAATCACCACTGCAGTAAATATACAATATAACAAAATAAAATCTAGCATGAATTATAAAAACAAGTATTAATGTGTTATGCCCATTTGATTGTAGACTCTTACTGACACCTTGTGGCGATAGGAAAGTACTACGCGTGATTTGTTTATACACTTCCGGGTTGACGATTTCAGGAAGTCCGTTTATGAGACAAATGAGAAGCAGACAAGTTGTGTTAGCCCTTCAAGCCTTGGAAAAGATACGTTTGTAAGTAAACTGTTTAACTTGTTTATATACTTCAATATTAAGGTGGAATCGGTTCAATTTGATAGTAAGATGTTGATGGAAAAACTATTTTAATGGATGTTTTGAGGACATACAATGACTGCCAGTCATATATTTCCACCAGCGAAACATTTTCAACACTCAGAAGTATTGTTTGATGATAGTATTGTATATTTGTGTAAAGCTAATACTTACATATTGTGTACCACATTTCAGTATGTTATTTGAATGACGTAGCTTATACATTTGTCATTGTGTGCATTTCAGTTTTACAAGTAAAGTGCAAGACAAAAGTCAAGATAAGTACAAGACTAAAGTAGTGTGAAAGATCAACAACAATAAAGAGCCTAAATGGATTCATCTGCTTTGGAACTTTATTGGAACGTCTTGGATTGTTAGAGGTCTGCCAAGCTGTTAAACCTCAATACATATAGTGAGGGCAGAACGTAATGACTTCAATAAAATTAATACATGTTAAATAAAAGCCAAATCAAAAAAAAGGATTTTAAATCTGCTCTTAAAAACATGAAGCTGATCCATAGACGGGGGCCATAATAGTGAAAAGATGCCATCCTCTGACTTTGTGTGCTGACATCATCATTAAAATAGAAATAATAATTAGGAGACGAGTGCTGGAGGATCTCAGGATCTGCAAGGCTGTGTGGGATAAAAGCAAATCTGAAAGATAAGAAGGCCCAATACCATAAAAAATGTATAAAACAAAGGAAGAAGAACTTTAAAGGGGAACATTATCACCAGACCTATGTAAGCGTCAATATATACCTTGATGTTGCAGAAAAAAGACCATATATTTTTTTAACCGATTTCCGAACTCTAAATGGGTGAATTTTGGCGAATTAAACGCCTTTCTAATATTCGCTCTCGGAGCGATGACGTCACAACGTGACGTCACATCGGGAATCAATCCGCCATTTTCTCAAACACCGAGTCAAATCAGCTCTGTTATTTTCCGTTTTTTCGACTGTTTTCCGTACCTTGGAGACATCATGCCTCGTCGGTGTGTTGTCGGAGGGTGTAACAACACGAACAGGGACGGATTCAAGTTGCACCAGTGGCCCAAAGATGCGAAAGTGGCAAGAAATTGGACGTTTGTTCCGCACACTTTACCGACGAAAGCTATGCTACGACAGAGATGGCAAGAATGTGTGGATATCCTGCGACACTCAAAGCAGATGCATTTCCAACGATAAAGTCAAAGAAATCTGCCGCCAGACCCCCATTGAATCTGCCGGAGTGTGTGAGCAATTCAGGGACAAAGGACCTCGCTAGCACGGCAAGCAATGGCGGCAGTTTGTTCCCGCAGACGAGCGAGCTAAACCCCCCTGGATGTCTTGGCTCACACCGTCCCGAAGATGATCAAGAGAAGAATATCGACCCTAGCTTCCCTGGCCTGCTGACATGAGGGTATGTCTACAGAATATATTAATTGATGAAAATTGGGCTGTCTGCACTCTCAAAGTGCATGTTGTTACCAAATGTATTTCATATGCTGTAAACCTAGTTCATAGTTGTTAGTTTCTTTTAATGCCAAACAAACACATACCAATCGTTGGTTAGAAGGCGATCGCCGAATTCGTCCTCGCTTTCTCCCGTGTCGCTGGCTGTCGTGTCGTTTTCGTCGGTTTCGCTTGCATACGGTTCAAACCGATATGGCTCAATAGCTTCAGTTTCTTCTTCAATTCCGTTTTCGCTACCTGCCTCCACACTACAACCATCCGTTTCAATACATTCGTAATCTGTTGAATCGCTTAAGCCGCTGAAATACGAGTGTGAATCCGAGCTAATGTCGCTATAGCTTGCTGTTCTATGCGCCATGTTTGTTTGTGTTGGCTTCACTATGTGAGGTCACAGGAAAATGGACGGGTGTTTATAACGATGGTTAAAATCAGGCACTTTGAAGCTTTTTTTAGGGATATTGCGTGATGGGTAAAATTTTGAAAAAAACTTCGAAAAATATAATAAGCCACTTGGAACTGATTTTTAATGGTTTTTACCATTCTGAAATTGTGATAATGTTCCCCTTTAAAATTGATCTTGAAACACAAAGAGAGCCAATCTAGTGATTTTAAAACTGGTGTAATGTGGGTCCGCTTTCTGGTCTTCATTAGCACATGTCCAGCTGAATTTTGTACTAATTGTAAAGATGCAATAACCTTTTAAAAAGACCAGAAATGAGGCATTACAATAGTCAATACGGCTCGTAATAAAAGCATGCATTCACGTCTTTTTGTTGTTATGAGAGAGAATACAGCAAACTCTGGCTATGTTTTTAAGAAGATAAAAATTGGTCTGGTGTCTTCAGGAGACATGGAAATGTACAACTGTGTGAGGCGTGTATGAGAAAAGGCAAAAACAGTGTCACGCCTTAGCTAATTGCTGACCTTTAATGTGCCTCTTTAACATAATTAATGACACACCCTGTCGTGTATTAGTTGGTTTGCTACTGGTTTCCTTAATAAAACTAGTTTGGCCAGACAGAATCCTTTGTTAGCGTTAAGATCACACTGGGGAAGGTGGCAACCAGACCAGGAAGTGAGTGTGTCCATTTAGAGGAGGGGGCGGGACTTGATTGATGGATAAAAGACAACCAATGTTGCAGTCAAAAATGTTTACAGTACATGTGTAGTGTCTGTTGCATGTTTTATGCCCCGATACAGACCAGAGACACAACACATGTTTCTTTGCTGTTGGTTGTGTCAAACACGTACACGTCGTTGTGTAACTCTCCTACTCCTAAACCACTGCACTCAAAACATTTGGCAAAACATGCAAACAGACTGGATTGCCTTTGCTATTACGTTAGTGCTTGTTTTTAGGCGGTAACTCAGTACACACCTTTTGTTCCCTGGCAAACACAGGAGTGTAAAATGTGAGCAAAACTGGTTAACAACCATGGCAGAGGGGCACAAAATGAGACATTTGGGAAATAGTTTTAGTTTACGTGTGGCATTTCATTTCACAGAAAGTGCTTTGCAGACTTAAAACAATTCCTCGATGACCCACTTCCCACCATGTCTGCACCAGGTCGTCACTAGACCACGGCCACCTGGATGCTGACACAAAGTCCCCCCACAAACCCCGATGCAGAAGGTTCCCGCTGAGGAACGATGGACATTAAAAATAATAAAACCTTTACAAATGGTAAAAAACATGAGAGTTAAGGATCAAATATGAGTAAAGGAAATTATGAAGATACAAATATATTCACAGTAAATATATAATAAATAAACAGAACTGAATAAAAAGTAAAGTATGCATAAATAAATAAAAGTTAAATAAAAAAGAAGGGTTAAGCCTGCTGTTAAAGACATGAAGCTGTTCCATAGACGGGGGCCCTTTTCCACCGCATGAACCTTTACAGAAACTTTCCCCATTTACCCAAGTAAATCAATTTCCCCCTGTGTACCCACCAAAAACTACCCGGGTAGATTTAGGCCTAACCCCCTGTTCTCCCTCACCCACTACCACTAGTCCACACCCACTACCACTACACCCTCGAAATGCAGCAACAAGGGGTAGAACTTTGTAATCTTCCCTAGGAATTGGGACACCACCTGCTACGTCACTGCATAATTAACGTTTGGCCACGTAAGCAACTACGTAGTTACGTTTGCACGTACGTCCCACCTAGGGTTGTCCCCATACCGATATTTTGGTACCCAAATGTATATTGATATGTATTTCGATACTTTTTGATTCTTCTCAAAATAAAGGGGGCGGCAAAAAATGCCATTATTGTCTTCATTTTAGCATAAAATCTTATGATGAAACATACAATTTTTATAGCACTCAAAAACACTTTACAATATTTAATATTACATAGAGCCTGCCATAATCTGGAATGAGGTCAGAATTGAGTCGGAGGTTTTATTGACATTGTATTAAATGCTTCATGATTTATTGTTGCCAATTTTAAACCGCGTTTTAAGACAAATACAATAATTAGTAAAAGTACACAGATAAGATGACATGTAGCAGGTAAAACACACATTGTTAAAGATAAAACACAAATGAAATATTTGTGACGAAATTCAGTCAATTCACTTGCATTAGTTTACGATATCACTCTTCCTTTCGACACTGTTTCTTCTTGTATGCGATGTGTGTGTGCACGTTTTGACACATGAATGAGCCTCGGTGCAACAACGTCACCGCCGCACGGCATATTATGTTGATTGAAAAAAAACAGTATTTTCCAAAGGCAGTATTAACCTTTTTAATACTGTAAGTGTTGTTGAAACTTACATATAATATTTTTGTTTTAAGGGTTAATATTTTTTGTTGAAAATTATTATGGTTGTGAATTCATGTTACATTTTTTGTAAATAAGACACATTTTGTTTACTATAAAAAGGGCAATTTATTTCCTTTGTTACACCGCTATTCTCACGAGGTTTTGGTTTAGTATTGGAGGTTGCGAGACCTGCATTCGCCCAGACATGCAAAGGACTTTGAGCGAGCCATCAGCAGCAGCAAGAACATTTAGCTAGCTGAACAAGGTATTTTGTCATATTGTGTCGAATTGTTCTGTATATTTATAAAGTACATTGGTTTGATTATTGTACGCTCATTTAGTATGCACAAGACTGAAATATTTGCTGCCCAAGAACCTCCGAAGTGGCAGGCGGCCACGAGGTAGCTATTTTGTTTAGCACTTTATTTGCCTGTGACTGAACTATGTCTAAAGCATTGTATTTCATGTCTTGTCCTGTAGTTTTCACGGCATAAACCCAAGTAAAGAGCCCGTCTTTAAGAAGCCGTGCCTGTGTTGTCATTTCGGAGCCACAAATACATTAGTACCGCAGGACCTTGTTAGTAGCAGTACCGTACAACCCTGGTCCCACCATTACACAACAAACCCGGCAGCAATTGAGTTGTTTTTTTCATCGTTCATCATGCTTTTGTTGACGAATAAACAAATAAACAACACGGAGGAGAAGCCGCCATCGACGACTGTTGTCTCTTTTGAATTTTTAGAAGGTGTGTTATGTTAATGATTAGCCTTACGTTAGCTAGCGTTACAAACTAATTTGTATTATTTAACTTCTGCAGAAATTGGGGAATTTTCTCTGGCCCTACCTGGGCGAGTCAACATCTGAAATCCCTCACAGGACTAGATTCATACCCCCTACCCCTCGTTATGCCCACGACCCTTACATGCAAAGAGTAATTGTAGGGATAGGACTAAAAAGTAGAGCTAGGGGGGTGTATTGGGACTGGGCCTTAGTTCTTCAGGAACTTTTCACAGTTCCCCAGCTAACAACTGCACGTTTGGAGAACGTTAGGAGAACGTTCTGGTTTAGTTTGGAGAACGTTAAATTGGAACGTTGTGGGAACGTTCGTTTGTGGAGTTTTTGTTTGGTTACCAGAACGTGATTCTTGAACGTTAGAAAATAACATAAAAATAACAGTCTAAGAACATTACTCGGGGACATTCCTTTCAATTCATGCAGGCTTTGGGCATAATAAAACAACAAAGAAAACGAGTGTAGCAATTTGAATGACTTTATTTAACTGAAGTCAGTAAATGTTGATACAGCGTAAACAGATAAAGCTATAATTTGGTGTATTAGTCTATAATTAAACTTGATCTAGCTAGGCGAGTGCCATTCGAAATTTCACGCATGATCATTCTCGTCTCGCTTCCTTTTGCCAGCCTGCAATAACAGAAATGAATGGGAGATTTTTATAATAATGTCGCAAGATGTTATTAGAAGCAGCAATTAAGACAACTTGTATTGACAAATCTGGCTATGCCATCCATCCATCCATCCATCCATCTTCTTCCGCTTATCCGAGGTCGGGTTGCGGGGGCAGCAGCCTAAGCAGGGAAGACTTCCCTCTCCCCAGCCACTTCGTCCAGCTCCTCCCGGGGGATCCCGAGGCGTTCCCAGGCCAGCCGGGAGACATAGTCTTCCCAACGTGTCCTGGGTCTTCCCCGTGGCCTCCTACCGGTCGGACGTGCCCGAAACACCTCCCGAGGGAGGCGATCGGGTGGCATCCTGACCAGATGCCCGAACCACCTCATCTGGCTCCTCTCGATCTGGCTATGCAAAGAAGATAATACATCAGGATGAAATTATTTATATGGTCCATGTCTTTTGTTTTAAATGTTTACCTTGTGCTTGGATCTTCCGCGCCTGTGGGGGGCATACTTCAACACCTCCGTTAGCTCGTCATGGACCTCTTGGGTTTTGACAGACTTGAATGTCATCTGGCATGCTTCTGAAATAATGTATGCAATAACAACCAGAGTTAAACATAATTAAACAAAAGATTTACTTGAGTGGAGTATGCATTGTTTTCGTGTAAACTCTTGCTAAGAAAACCTCGACTTCGAATGCAGGGGAATTTGGGCCATTCCACGGTTTGTTTTCATTATTTTACTGACATGCTGTATTCAACACACTTTTAAAAAAGTAAAGTGTAACTTACTGACTATGACCCTGCATATGGAGAGGCCTTTCAATGGCAGTTTGCCCTTCATCCCTTTTAGGCTGTAGTTTTCCCAGAGCTTGTTCTGTCCAATGTTCTTGACGATCGCCCTCACCCCATCCACAAAGTTGGCTCCACCAATGGCACTGAGGGCTTTGATCTGCAAAAAACGAGAGACCAAAACAAAAATATTAAAATTAGAGCATACATTAAGTATCTCTATATTAAACTTTAATTACTTCATCTCTTTATTCTGCTTATTTACGCAAATCATACATTTAGGAGTGTATTAGATGTACAAAAGGACTGTGGAAAATATGGGACCATTAAAAACATGGCCCCATTAAGTCGTTAACGGTTAAATATTCCTTTTATAAATAAACAATGGTACATGATTGTAATGGCTATAATTATGTACCAGTTTCCACCGAAAGTCTTCATCTGCCTGCAGTTTTTCACAGAGTAGATTGAGTTGTTCCACTGTTGTGAGTTTCTCTGGGATTAGATCACGAACGTCAACTGGTTCGCCCCCAGTGGATTTTGCAGAAATACCTCTCAGCAGCCGCAGGATCTCGTCTTGGTTGCTCAAAATGGTTTGTAGGTTTATGTTGGACTGGACTTTTGCAATAATACAAATCAAAATTCTCCATAAAGGTAAAATATGTTGCTGTGCAACTTGTTGCGACTCCCATATTGGCAAAAAAGAAACTACACATCAATTAGTGGGTGATATTTGATTCATTACACATGTTTTAGGATGGCACACAGATTGTTTTCCTTGCACGCCCCTCATCATTATTATGAATGGACAAACCTTCATTGGCATGAGCATGTCTTCTTGACCCAGAGCCAGAAGCCTGTGAGGTGCTTGGAGTCGGCGAGCGGCGTCTTGAGCGTTGGCCCTTGGACGAAGGGGTGTGGGTCCTGCTTGGACTGAGCGGACTCAGCGAGCGGTGTCTTGAGCATTGGTTCTTGGACGAAGGGGTGTGGGTCTTGCTTGGACTCAGCGCACTCAGCGAGCGGCGTCTTGAGCGTTGGTCCTTGGATGAAGGGGTGTGGGTCCTGCTTGGACTGAGCGGACTCAGCGAGCGGTGTCTTGAGCATTGGTTCTTGGACGAAGGGGTGTGGGTCTTGCTTGGACTCAGCGCACTCAGCGAGCACGGCGTCTTGAGCGTTGGTTGTTGGATGAAGGGGTGTGGGTGCTGCTTGGAGTCGGCGAGCGGCGTCTTGAGTGCGGATCTTTGGGGCGCCCTGCATATACTGGTGCGTTGGGCAAAGGTACCACATAGTTCTGTAGCTCATCATGTTTAGGTCTCTTTTCGGGTGACTCATCATTTTCGTCTGAAACAGGTGAATGGAAATAATGTCCTCAATTGCTTGGTGGTCTGAAAACCTATTTCATCACAATCATGATTCAGAAATCAGAACAACTTGGTACGAACCATCACCATCCATGTCTTCAGCTTCAGTCTCTCGGTAGCGCTCAGGTGTCCAGCGCTTTCTTTTACCTTTGGGGTCTTCTTGCTCCGACTCTACGTTGGAAGAAAACTCTTGTCTGTTTTGCATACCGCAAGGCCTTCTCATAGCACTCTATAACAGAGAGATTTATGGAATATAGCAAATAAATTGTCATAACAAGACTAGTGTACATGTATTCAAGAGATGAATCGAAATTTTCACAGTGCCAGGTAACATTATTTGGTTTGCTGTGACCAGTTTGCTCTTACCGGTGAAGGAATGAGGGAAGATTCTGATTCCAATCTTGCCCCACAACTCCTTGTCCGGCATCTCGCCTCGCTTGATTCTTGTTGAAACGTTGGTTGATGGCCAGTAGCAGAACAGTCCCTGTGAAGCAAGAACATTCGGCACTGTCAAAAAGTGCATCAAACTCCCATACAAAATCAATTAAATCTAGCACGCTAATTGACCAGAAATCTATGACAAATGATGAAAACACCTTTAACAGTTATTTATGCATACCTCTTCATCCTCTGCAGTCCAAATCTCCGGTACAGCACTAACTGTGTGTTCTCCCAAAAACTCCACCACAACGTACAAAACCATCTGAAAGCATAACAAAATGTTCAGTGTTAATTAAACAACTTCAGTTGTAATTTGTTAAGTGAGCATGCTGTCAATATGGGTGCATACACTTTCCACTGAAGTTAGTATCTACTGGGTTTAATGATGCGCATGACATGTATACTACTGTTTACTACTGCTACTATCTTCTAACAGACATTTCCGACATTTTGGATCTATTTTTAGGGCTTGGAATTCAAACAACTTTCAAATGAGGGAACGCAACACACTCACCTTCATCTTCGCTTTTCAGATTGTTCTCCGTTGGTGGCGCTGATTCTCTTTCATGTTCTCTTTTAGCGGACGTCGCCATTAGCATAGCAGTAGTCGTCCATCTTCTATCACGTCTTCAATCTTCACTTCACATGACCCGCCATCGCTCCACACTCAAAGTCCGTTCGGTGGGCTTAAGATAATGCGAATAGTTGAGGTATTTGATGCTATTTTTGAATCTATAAGATCGTAAATGTGAAACTTCTCCGGAAAGCCACGTCGTTTAGTCCGCCATCTTGGACTTTCTGCTTGACCACTGTTCCATGTGTTTGCGCATGCGCAAGAAGTTCGCAACTTCCTATCGACAACTGCACTTTAAAAAATAAAATACCTTTTAAATAACTAGCGGCCCTTTTCATCTTTTCTTACATTTCTGGCTCATAATTGAAGTGCTCCTTGTCGCGAAAACATTTTTGATATCAAAATACTTTGGAGATAGAAATGAAACAAAAGTCGACAATGTTGAGGTTTGCCAGCTGCGCTGCAGAAATCTGTCATATGTGGGCATTTGTGTGGCGCAGCCGTTGGAAAAGCCACGCATTGCAATCAAAATAAAACCCAACTGAGGGCTTGAAACCCTTCTAAACATTTCAAAATCATGTGTGGGGACAAGCTTTACATTTGTTTCTTCCCATTTACTTACGTTTTGTAACCGGATGGTAGCCAACACAGCTAGATAATGCTGGATAACACACTCGATGTTCAAAATTTTCTTTGTCTGCACAGCGGAAGACTTCAACGCGCATGCGCACAACATTGACCCACTATCTGACCCAAAACTAAGAACATTCCCGGAACGTTCGTAGAACATGCAAACCAATGTTATGTTCAGGTTATTTGTCAACTTTATTGCAAACATTCTCAGAACATTCCCCGAACGTTCCCTCTGGACGAAACCAAATGGGAACTACACAGGAAGGTTACTGAAACGTTCCGTGTTAGCTGGGTCCTGCCTGCTTGGGAGGACTTTTGGAAGGTTCCTGGAACCTTATCAGGTGCAGGCTGGGCTTTCCAACGCTGATTGCTTGAACACAGTTGGTGGCGTTCCTAAAACTTCCTTTTTGAACACAACAGCCACCATTACAGAATGTTAGACGACTTGTTTATTTCCCATTTCTTGTGTAATTCTACTACAACAAACTTGACAACAGAGAGAAAGAAGAACCATCTTGCAATCTTTTTTGTTTTTTTTCCACTCAGCTGTAGTCTTTAAAAAAAACCAGTTTATTGTTGTTTATTATTTTTAGGGCCCAATACCATAAAAACATTTATAAACCATACAAAGGACCTTAAAATGGATGAAACACACTGGTACTCGATCTAGTGATTTTAAAACTGATGTAATGTGGGCCTGCCTTCTAGTCTTCGCGCAGCTGAAATTCTGAGTAATTGTAAAGAACCAAGAACCTTCTTCGAAAGACCAGAAGGCAGGAAATACAATAGACTATACGGCTCGTAATAAAAGCATGCTTTCACGTCTCTTTGTTGCCCTGAGAGAGAATACGGCAAACTCTGGCTATATTCTTAAGATGATAAAAATTGCTCTTAAGTCAGGGAAATGTACAGCTGTGTGAGGCGTGCATGAGAAAAAGCAAAAACAATTGACGTTATGTGACAGAGAAACTACTTGGACAAAAATATGTTGAGTGGCACGAGAGTCCCCTGATCACTAATCAAGAGTAGGTGTGGAGAACAACACTCAGAAACAACGGCGCTAAGCCTTCTGGGTAATGTAGTATACAAACATTCACTTCCTAGTTGACATGTATTTTTATATGTATTTAACATTTATATTATATTAACATTAATAACGCTAGCACTGCTGTCTGTGTTTGTCAATAAAGTTAGGGGGGGAAATGATGGCATATTAGTGTAGAAATAATGCCCCCTAGTGGTCATGTGGCCCAAAGCAGCCATTTGGTTTGTGTTTTGCAGAAGTGTCCACATTTTTCCCACTGAGGGCCGAAGGGTGCGGAGCACACTTTATTCTTGATATTTTTAAACATTGTAAAAATGTTCATTTCAAAAAGCAAATTATTAATAAAATAAAAAAAGTTTG
The DNA here is from genome assembly GCF_033978685.3 of Nerophis lumbriciformis. Taxonomy (NCBI): domain Eukaryota; kingdom Metazoa; phylum Chordata; class Actinopteri; order Syngnathiformes; family Syngnathidae; genus Nerophis; species Nerophis lumbriciformis. Next base: position 14,090,014 of record NC_084584.2, on the reverse strand, counting down.
TGTCATTAGTCTAT
>NC_084584.2:13750000-13782500 GCF_033978685.3 Nerophis lumbriciformis | reverse complement strand
AAGTAACATTATCTAGGATTTTTAGGGTTAAACATATAAAAATGTTTAAAAAGCTAGAATTAAGTGTTAGCATGCTCACTTTAAGAGGTTAGCATGCTTAACAAAATGGCGCCAAGTATCAATATCCAGGATTTTTAGGGTTGATTATATCCAAATGTTTAAAAAGCTAGCATTGTTAGCATGCTAATGTTAAGAAGTTAGCATTCTTAAAAAATGGTACAAAGTATCAATATCCAGGATTTTTTAGAGTTAAGCATATATGGTTAAAAGGCTAGCATACATTTTTAGCATGCTAAGATTAGCATGCTAATATAGAAGAAGTTGGCATACCTAAAAAATGGCGCCAAGTATCAATATACACGATTTTTAGGGTTAAACATATAAAAATGGTTAAAAAGTTAGCATAAAGTGTTAGCATGCTAATATATAAGACGTTGGCATACTTAAAAAATGGCGCCAAGTATCAATATCCAGGATTTTTGGGGTTAAACATACAAAAATGTTTAAAAAACTAGCATAAAGTGTTAGCATGCTAACTTGAAGAAATTAGCATAAAGTGTTAGCATGCTAACTTGAAGAAATTAGCATATTTAAAAAATGGCAGAGTGTCAATATCCAGGATTTTTAGAGTTAAACTTCTATGGTTAAAAGGCTAGCATAAATTGTTAGCATGCTAAAATAGAAAAAGTTGGCATACTTAAAAAAAATAAGTATGGATCAATATCCACGATTTTTAGGGTCAAACATGTAAAAATAGTTAAAGCTAGCATAAAGTGCTAGCATGCTAACATAGAAGAATTTTCATGCCTTCAAAGTTCATGTTTGTTTCTATCTGTATGTGTCAAGATGGTTCTTTACTAATGCTAAATATGACATTATGCTATTGTCTCTCACGCCCCCTTTTCCCCGACACCTCACGGTTACATTTCCTAGGCGACAAGACATTTTTCACGCCAAGGGACATCATTTTTTTCGCGCCCTCCTCAAAGTTAATGTTTATGTTTCTATCTGTATGTGTCAAGATGTTTTTTCAGTAATACTAAAGATGCTGTTACGCGATTGGCTCTTACGCCCCCTTTCCCCCCGACACCTCACGGTTAAATTTTCTTAGGTAACAGAGATTTTTCACGCCCCCCCCAAGGGACAGAATTTTTTACACACCCTCCTCAAAGTTAATGCTTATGTTTGTATCTGTATGTGTCAAGATGGTTTTTCAGTAACACTAAAGATGCTATTACGCGATTGCCTCTCACGCCCCCCCATGCTTTACTATTTAGGAAGCATTGCATTAAACAAGCTGTTTGGAACTTGCCCAATGTTACATTTTTTCACGCCCCCCCTGAAGTTACTGTTTAAAAAAAAAAATCTTTGTCAAGATAGAGATGCCATTACGCTATTGTCTCTCACGCCCCCCTTAAAATTAATCATTTGTTTTTTTAAATCTATGTGTTAAGATGGTTCTTTACTAACACTAAAGATGGCATGACGCTATTGTCTCTCACGACCCCTTTTCCCTCGATACCTCACGGTTACATTTTCCTAGGCGACAAGACATTTTTCACGCCCCGCCCCTGAAGGGACAGAATTTTTTTTCACACCCTCCTCAAAGTTAATGTTTATGTTTCTATCTGTATGTGTCAAGATGTTTTTTCAGTAGTACTAAAGATGCTGTTACGTGATTGCCTCTCACATTCCCCCCCTCCATGCTTTACCATTTAAGAAGCATTGCATTAAACAGACTGTTTTTTTCACGCCCATTGTGAAATTAACATTTGTTAGTTTTTTCTGTAGGTGTCAAGATATACACTATTGCCTCTCACGCCCCCTTTCCCCCGACACCTCACGGTTACATTTTCTTAGGTGGCAAAGAGATTTTTCACGCCCCCCCCAAGGGACAGAATTTTTTTTCACACCCTCCTCAAAGTTAATGTTTAAGTTTCCATCTGTATGTGTCAAGATGGTTTTTCAGTAACACCACCAAAGATGCTGTTACGCGATTGCCTCTCACGCCCCCCCCCCCCCCCCCCCGTGCTTTACTATTTAAGAAGCATTGCATTAAACAGGCTGTTTTTTTTTCAAGCCCATTGCGAAATTAATATTGGTTTGTTTTTTCTGTATGTGTCAAGATATACACTATTGCCTCTCACGCCCCCTTTTCCCCCGAGACCTCACGGTTACATTTTCTTAGGTGACAAAGAGATTTTTCATGCTCCCCCCTAAAGGACAGAATTTTTTTCACACCCTCCTCAAAGTTAATGTTTATGTTACCATCTGTATGTGTCAAGATGGTTTTTCAGTAACACCACCAAAGATGCTGTTACGCGATTGCCTCTCACCCCCCCCCCCCCCCCCATGCTTTACTATTTAAGAAGCATTGCATTAAACAGGCTGTTTTTTTTTTTTCACGCCCATTGCAAAATTAATATTTGTTTGTTTTTTCTGCATGTGTCAAGATATACACTATTGCCTCTCACGCCCCCCTCCCCCATACACACTATTCTGGAAGCACTGGACTAAATGTACAGCTGTGAGTCTTTTGGTGTCCGGTGTATTTTCATATTTCATCTTTGCAGCCCACAGAAAAAGGTGTCAGCTGAGTGCAAAGTAAAACATGTTGATAAAGAATATTCATTAGCTCCAGCAGCTCAGTCCAGATGGTCAGGGAGTAGAGTTAGTGTTGCCACGTGGACTCAGGCGCATATTAATACATATTCTTTTTTTTTTTAATGTCCACTAAGGAGACAAAATGTTAATAAGTCCTGTCACACTTTTTAATTTTTTTAAAATTTATTTATAAATTTTTTAAATTAATTTATTTTGATTTATTTTGTCACACTTGAACATGACTGTACTTCTATCACGTATTTGGGATTTAAGATGTAGTTCTCCATGTTTCCACCAGAGGGCAGTGATGTCCTCCATACCAACTTGATTCACAATACAAAACTTCCATTGAAAAATGCACTTTAAACTTTGGTGTTCCTGCAGGGGAGATTGAAACTTGCTACTTTGGAAATCAGAATGGATCAAAACACTTTTACAACATTTAAAAAAAAGAAGGAAAGAAGTAAAAGTCGTTTTTAATATGTGATGAATTTTGCAAGTATTTTTTTTAGAAAATGACAAGTTTCATCACATCAGATGATAAAAGAGGACAAACAGTAGCATTTTGTTTTCCAGATTTTTTGTCAGCTTTGCTAATCTTTATCTACAGAAATATACACACCTGATAAGATGATTGTTAATCATTTATCCAGCTTTATCCATATCCTTCCTTCCTCTTTATTTCCTTCCCTTTTCCATTCCCTCCTTCCCTCTTTCCTCACTACTTTTTCTCTACTTCATTTCTTCTTTCCTTCCTTCTTTCTTCATTCCTTACTACCTTTCCTTCACTTTTCCTCTTTCCTTCCTCTCTTCTTTCCTCTTCAAATCCTCCCTTCCTGTCTCCTTTCGTTTTCCATTCCCCTCCTTGCTTCCTTCCTTCTCGCCTTCCTTCTTTCTTTCCTTCCCTTTTTTTTTACCTCTGAACTTCACATTTCCTCTTCTCTCATTCTTCCTTCCTTCCTTCCTTTCTTACTTCTTTCCTGTCTTCTTTTTTCCTACCCTTCCTACTTTCTTCTTTCCTTTCATTCCGTCCTTCATTCCTTTTTTCTTCACTTCCCTTCTTCTTTTTTCCTACCGTCTCTGCTTCCTTGGTTCCTTCTTTGGTCAGTCCCTCCTTTCCCTTTTCCCACCTTCCTTCCCTTCTAGTTCATTTCTTCCCTCCTTACTTCCTTCCTCACTTCCTTTTTTCTCCCCTCCTCATTTCCTTCCCTGCTTGTTTCATCCCCTCATTTCTTCTGTCTTTCCCTTGTTTCCTTTTCTTCATTCCTTCCTTCCTTACTTCCTTTCTTCATTCCTCCTTTCCTTACTACCTTTTCCCTTTTGTCCTTCCTTCACTTCTCCTCTTTCCTTCCTCCCTTCTTTCCTCTTCAAATCCTCCCTTCCTGTCTCCTTTCGTTTTTCATTCCCCTCCTTGCTTCCTTCCTTCTCGCATTCCTTCTTTCTTTCCTTCCCTTTTTTACCTCCGACCTTCACATTTCCTCTTCTCTTTCTTTCTTTCTTTCTTTTTTTCTTTCTTCCTTTATTTCTTTCTTACTTCTTTCCAGTCTTACTTTTTCCCCTACTTTCTTCTTTCCTTTTCTTTCTTTTGTTCATTCTTTCCCTCCTTTCTTGCTTCCTTCATTCCTTGTTTCATTGCTTCCTTCCTTCCCTACTCCCTCCCTACCCCTTTCTTCCTTTCTTGTTGCCTTCCTTCCTTAATTCATTCCGTCCTCCTCACTTTACTTCCACCTTCCTTTTTTCTTCACTTCCCTTCTTCTTTTTTCCTACCGTCTCTGCTTCCTTGGTTCCTTCTTTGGTCAGTCCCTCCTTTCCCTTTTCCCACCTTCCTTACCTTCTAGTTCCTTTCTTTCCTCCTTACTTCCTTCCTCACTTCCTTTTTTCTCCCCTCCTCATTTCCTTCCCTGCTTGTTTCATCCCCTCATTTCTTCTGTCTTTCCCTTGTTTCCTTTTCTTCATTCCTTCTTTCCTTACTTCCTTTATTCCTTCTTTCCTTACTACCTTTTCCCTTATGTCCTTCCTTCACTTCTCCTCTTTCCTTCCTCCCTTCTTTCTTCTTCAAATCCTCCCTTCCTGTCTCCTTTCGTTTTTCATTCCCCTCCTTGCTTCCTTCCTTCTTGCCTTCCTTCTTTCTTTACTTCCCTTTTTTTTTTACCTCCGACCTTCACATTTTCTCTTCTTTCTTTCTTTCTTTCTTCCTTTCCTGCCTTACTTCTTTTCCGTCTTACTAATTGTTTCCTACCCTTCCTACTTTCTTCTTTCCTTTTCTTTCTTTTGTTCATTCTTTCCCTCCTTTCTTGCTTCCTTCATTCCTTGTTTCCTTGCTTCCTTCCTTCCCTCCTCCCTCCCTACCTCTTCCTTCCTTCCTTGTTGCCTTCCTTCCTTCATTCATTCCGTCCTCCTCACTTCTACCTTCCTTTTTTCTTCAAGTCCCTTCTTCTTTTTTCCTACCGTCTCTGCTTCCTTGGTTCCTTCTTTGGTCAGTCCCTCCTTTCCCTTTTCCCACCTTCCTTCCCTTCTAGTTCCTTTCTTCCCTCCTTACTTCCTTCCTCACTTCCTTTTTCCTCCCCTCCTCATTTCCTTCCCTGCTTGTTTCATCCCCTCATTTCTTCTGTCTTTCCCTTGTTTCCTTTTTTTCATTCCTTCTTTCCTTACTTCCTTTCTTCATTCCTCCTTTCCTTACTTCCTTTTCCCTTATGTTCTTCCTTCACTTCTCCTCTTTCCTTCCTCCCTTCTTTCCTCTTCAAATCCTCCCTTCCTGTCTCCTTACGTTTGTCATTCCCCTTTTTGCTTCCTTCCTTCTCGCATTCCTTCTTTCTTTCCTTCCCTTTTTTTACCTCCGACCTTCACATTTCCTCTTCTCATTCTTTCTTTCTTTTTTTCTTTCTTTCTTTCTTACTTCTTTCCAGTCTTACTTTTTTTCCCCTACTTTCTTCTTTCTTTTTCTTTCTTTTGTTCATTCTTTCCCTCCTTTCTTGCTTCCTTCATTCCTTGTTTCATTGCTTCCTCCCTTCCCTCCTCCCTCCCTACCCCTTTCTTCCTTCCTTGTTGCCTTCCTTCCTTCATTCATTCCGTCCTTCTCACTTTACTTCCACCTTCCTTTTTTTTTTCACTTCCCTTCTTCTTTTTTCCTACCGTCTCTGCTTCCTTGGTTCCTTCTTTGGTCAGTCCCTCCTTTCCCTTTCCCCACCTTCCTTCCCTTCAAGTTCCTTTCTTCCCTCCTCACTTCCTTTTTTCTCCCCTCCTCATTTCCTTCCCCGCTTGTTTCATCCCCTCATTTCTTCTCTTTCCCTTGTTTCATCCCCTCATTTCTTCTGTCTTTCCCTTGTTTCCTTTTCTTCATTCCTTCTTTCCTTACTACCTTTTCCCTTATGTCCTTCCTTCACTTCTCCTCTTTCCTTCCTCCCTTCTATCCTCTTCAAATCCTCCCTTTCTGTCTCCTTTCGTCTTTCATTCCCCTCCTTGCTTCCTTCCTTCTTGCCTTCCTTCCCTTTTTTTTTTTTTACCTCCGACCTTCACATTTTCTCTTCTTTCTTTCTTTCTTTCTTTCTTTCTTTCTTTCTTTCTTTCTTTCTTTCTTTCTTTCTTACCTGCCTTACTTCTTTCCCGTCTTACTAATTTTTTCCTACCCTTCCTACTTTCTTCTTTCCTTTTCTTTCTTTTGTTCATTCTTTCCCTCCTTTCTTGCTTCCTTCATTCCTTGTTTCCTTGCTTCCTTCCTTCCCTCCTCCCTCCCTACCCCTTTCTTCCTTCCTTGTTGCCTTCCTTCCTTCATTCATTCCGTCCTTCTCACTTTACTTCTACCTTCCTTTTTTCTTCACTTCCCTTCTTCTTTTTTCCTGCCATCTCTGCTTCCTTGGTTCCTTCTTTGGTCAGTCCCTCCTTTCCCTTTTCCCACCTTCCTTACCTTCTAGTTCCTTTCTTCACTCCTTACTTCCTTCCTCACTTCCTTTTTTCTCCCCTCCTCATTTCCTTCCCTGCTTGTTTCATCCCCTCATTTCTTCTGTCTTTCCCTTATTTCCTTTTCTTCATTCCTCCTTTCCTTACTACATTTTCCCTTTTGTCCTTCCTTCACTTCTCCTCTTTCCTTCCTCCCTTCTTTCGTCTTCAAATCCTCCCTTCCTGTCTCCTTTCGTTTTCCATTACCCTCCTTGCTTCCTTCCTTCTCGCCTTCCTTCTTTCTTTCCTTCCCTTTTTTTTTTTACCTCCGACCTTCACATTTCCTCTTCTCTCATTCTTTCTTTCTTCCTGCCTTACTTCTTTCCTGTCTGCCTTCTTTTTTCCTACCCTTCCTACTTTCTTCTTTCCTTTTCTTTCTTTTGTTCATTCTTTCCCTCCTTTCTTGCTTCCTTCATTCCTTCCTTCCTTCCTAACTCCCTACCCCTTCCTTCCTTCCTTCTTGCCTTCCTTCCTCCCTTCTTTCCTCTTCAAATCCTCCCTGCCTGTCTCCTTTCGTTTTTCATTCCCCTCCTTGCTTCCTTCCTTCTCGCCTTCCTTCTTTCTTTCCCTGCCTTTTTTTTCCCTCCGACCTTCAGATTTCCTCTTCTTTCTTTCTTTTTTCTTTCTTCCTTATTTCATTCCTTCCTTCCTGCCTTACTTCTTTCCCGTCTTACTAAATTGTTTTCCCTTCCTACTTTCTTCTTTCCTTTTCTTTCTTTTGTTCATTATTTCCCTCCTTTCTTGCTTCCTTCATTCCTTGTTTCCTTGCTTCCTTCCTCCCTCCTCCCTCCCTACCCATTCCCTCCTTGTTGCCTTCCTTCCTTCATTCATTCCGTCCTTCTCACTTTACTTACCTTCCTTTTTTCTTCACTTCCCTTCTTCTTTTTTCCTACCGTCTCTGCTTCCTTGGTTCCTTCTTTGGTCAGTCCCTCCTTTCACTTTTCCCACCTTCCTTCCCTTCTAGTTCCTTTCTTCCCTCCTTACTTCCTTCCTCACTTCCTTTTTTCTCCCCTCCTCATTTCCTTCCCTCCTTATTTCTTCTGTCTTTCCCTTGTTTCCTTTTCTTCATTCCTTCCTCCTTTCCTTCCGTCCCACATTTTAGTGTGTCCTTGCTGCTTCATTTTATTTCCTTGCTTCCTCGTGTCCTTGCCAACTCGCTGTCATCAAGACTGTGGTAGGTTCCAGCTTGATGGGGGAAAAAAAGAAAGGTGATTCATGTGTGAGGATGGTAGATTAAAAAGTGCATGTAAGATGAATGTTGGCTATAAAAGTTATTAAAATGGGGGGATGATGTAAATGATAGCAGCAGGTTCCAACGGAGCATAAAAGCTATAAAGGTCAATTAGCCGACGAGCCTCTAAAATCCATTAAGACTTTTTACTGGCTCATATATTTCATGAGGACAATATGTTTTTATGATATCATCATATTAGCAGATATTGATCCAAGTCTCGCTGAAAGTGCTGCTAGTACATTAACAACCAGACAGCCTTATAACTCATAACTTACACATTATATATATATATATATATATATATATATATATATATATATATATATATATATATATATATATATATATATATATATATATAATCTTTTTTGTGATAGAGTGATTGGAGCACGTACTCGTTTGTCACAAAAAACATTCATGAAGTTTGGTTCTTTTATGAATTTATTATTGTGGCCAAACAGCTCAATTTTTGTTTCAACAATATGGTATAAAGTAGGTAAACATAGGCAGAAGAAGGTAAACATAGGTACAATATGGTATAAGTTAGGTAAACATAGGCAGAAGAAGGTAAACATAGGTACAATATGGTATAAAGTAGGTAAACATAGGTAACATATGTTCTAAATTAGGTAAACATAGGCAGAAGAAGGTAAACATAGGTACAATATGGTATAAAGTAGGTAAACCTAGGCAGAAGAAGGTAAACATAGGTACAATATGGTTTAAAGTAGGTAAACATAGGCGGAAGAAGGTAAACATAGGTACAATATGGTATAAAGTAGGTAAACACAGGTAACATATGTTCTAAATTAGGTAAACATAGGTACAATATGGTATAAAGTAGGTAAACATAAGTAACATCTGTTCTAAATTAGGTAAACATAGGTACAATATGGTATAAGTTAGGTAAACATAGGCAGAAGAAGGTAAACATAGGTACAATATGGTATAAAGTAGGTAAACATAGGTAACATATGTTCTAAATTAGGTAAACCTAGGCAGAAGAAGGTAAACATAGGTACAATATGGTATAAAGTAGGTAAACATAGGCAGAAGAAGGTAAACATAGGTACAATGTGGTTTAAAGTAGGTAAACATAGGCGGAAGAAGGTAAACATAGGTACAATATGGTATAAAGTAGGTAAACACAGGTAACATATGTTCTAAATTAGGTAAACATAGGTACAATATGGTATAAAGTAGGTAAACATAAGTAACATCTGTTCTAAATTAGGTAAACATAGGCAGAAGAAGGTAAACATAGGTACAATATGGTATAAGTTAGGTAAACATAGGCAGAAGAAGGTAAACATAGGTACAATATGGTATAAAGTAGGTAAACATAGGTAACATATGTTCTAAATTAGGTAAACCTAGGCAGAAGAAGGTAAACATAGGTACAATATGGTATAAAGTAGGTAAACATAGGCAGAAGAAGGTAAACATAGGTACAATGTGGTTTAAAGTAGGTAAACATAGGCGGAAGAAGGTAAACATAGGTACAATATGGTATAAAGTAGGTAAACATAGGTAACATATGTTCTAAATTAGGTAAACATAGGCAGAAGAAGGTAAACATAGGTACAATATGGTATAAAGTAGGTAAACATAGGTAACATATGTTCTAAATTAGGTAAACATAGGCAGAAGAAGGTAAACATAGGTACAATATGGTATAAAGTAGGTAAACATAGGCAGAAGAAGGTAAACATAGGTACAATGTGGTTTAAAGTAGGTAAACATAGGCGGAAGAAGGTAAACATAGGTACAATATGGTATAAAGTAGGTAAACATAGGTAACATATGTTCTAAATTAGGTAAACATAGGCAGAAGAAGGTAAACATAGGTACAATATGGTATAAGTTAGGTAAACATAGGCAGAAGAAGGTAAACATAGGTACAATATGGTATAAAGTAGGTAAACATAGGTAACATATGTTCTAAATTAGGTAAAAATAGGCAGAAGAAGGAAAACATAGGTACAATATGGTATAAGTTAGGTAAACATAGGCAGAAGAAGGTAAACATAGGTACAATATGGTTTAAAGTAGGTAAACATAGGCGGAAGAAGGTAAACATAGGTACAATATGGTATAAAGTAGGTGTATAAAGTAGGTAAACATAGGCAGAAGAAAGTAAACATAGGTACAATATGTTATAAATTAGGTAAACATAGGCAGAAGAAGGTAAACATAGGTACAATATGGTATAAAGTAGGTAAACATAGGTAACATATGTTCTAAATTAGGTAAACATAGGCAGAAGAAGGTAAACATAGGTACAATATGGTATAAGTTAGGTAAACATAGGCAGAAGAAGGTAAACATAGGTACAATATGGTATAAAGTAGGTAAACATAGGTAACATATGTTCTAAATTAGGTAAACATAGGCAGAAGAAGGTAAACATAGGTACAATATGGTATAAAGTAGGTAAACATAGGCAGAAGAAGGTAAACATAGGTACAATATGGTTTAAAGTAGGTAAACATAGGCGGAAGAAGGTAAACATAGGTACAATATGGTATAAAGTAGGTAAACACAGGTAACATATGTTCTAAATTAGGTAAACATAGGTACAATATGGTATAAAGTAGGTAAACATAAGTAACATCTGTTCTAAATTAGGTAAACATAGGCAGAAGAAGGTAAACATAGGTACAATATGGTATAAGTTAGGTAAACATAGGCAGAAGAAGGTAAACATAGGTACAATATGGTATAAAGTAGGTAAACATAGGTAACATATGTTCTAAATTAGGTAAACCTAGGCAGAAGAAGGTAAACATAGGTACAATATGGTATAAAGTAGGTAAACATAGGCAGAAGAAGGTAAACATAGGTACAATGTGGTTTAAAGTAGGTAAACATAGGCGGAAGAAGGTAAACATAGGTACAATATGGTATAAAGTAGGTAAACATAGGTAACATATGTTCTAAATTAGGTAAACATAGGCAGAAGAAGGTAAACATAGGTACAATATGGTATAAAGTAGGTAAACATAGGTAACATATGTTCTAAATTAGGTAAACATAGGCAGAAGAAGGTAAACATAGGTACAATATGGTATAAAGTAGGTAAACATAGGCAGAAGAAGGTAAACATAGGTACAATGTGGTTTAAAGTAGGTAAACATAGGCGGAAGAAGGTAAACATAGGTACAATATGGTATAAAGTAGGTAAACATAGGTAACATATGTTCTAAATTAGGTAAACATAGGCAGAAGAAGGTAAACATAGGTACAATATGGTATAAGTTAGGTAAACATAGGCAGAAGAAGGTAAACATAGGTACAATATGGTATAAAGTAGGTAAACATAGGTAACATATGTTCTAAATTAGGTAAAAATAGGCAGAAGAAGGAAAACATAGGTACAATATGGTATAAGTTAGGTAAACATAGGCAGAAGAAGGTAAACATAGGTACAATATGGTTTAAAGTAGGTAAACATAGGCGGAAGAAGGTAAACATAGGTACAATATGGTATAAAGTAGGTGTATAAAGTAGGTAAACATAGGCAGAAGAAAGTAAACATAGGTACAATATGTTATAAATTAGGTAAACATAGGCAGAAGAAGGTAAACATAGGTACAATATGGTATAAAGTAGGTAAACATAGGTAACATATGTTCTAAATTAGGTAAACATAGGCAGAAGAAGGTAAACATAGGTACAATATGGTATAAGTTAGGTAAACATAGGCAGAAGAAGGTAAACATAGGTACAATATGGTATAAAGTAGGTAAACATAGGTAACATATGTTCTAAATTAGGTAAACATAGGTAGAAGAAGGTAAACATAGGTACAATATGGTATAAAGTAGGTAAACATAGGCAGAAGAAGGTAAACATAGGTACAATATGGTTTAAAGTAGGTAAACATAGGCGGAAGAAGGTAAACATAGGTACAATATGGTATAAAGTAGGTAAACACAGGTAACATATGTTCTAAATTAGGTAAACATAGGTACAATATGGTATAAAGTAGGTAAACATAAGTAACATCTGTTCTAAATTAGGTAAACATAGGCAGAAGAAGGTAAACATAGGTACAATATGGTATAAGTTAGGTAAACATAGGCAGAAGAAGGTAAACATAGGTACAATATGGTATAAAGTAGGTAAACATAGGTAACATATGTTCTAAATTAGGTAAACCTAGGCAGAAGAAGGTAAACATAGGTACAATATGGTATAAAGTAGGTAAACATAGGCAGAAGAAGGTAAACATAGGTACAATGTGGTTTAAAGTAGGTAAACATAGGCGGAAGAAGGTAAACATAGGTACAATATGGTATAAAGTAGGTAAACATAGGTAACATATGTTCTAAATTAGGTAAACATAGGCAGAAGAAGGTAAACATAGGTACAATATGGTATAAAGTAGGTAAACATAGGTAACATATGTTCTAAATTAGGTAAACATAGGCAGAAGAAGGTAAACATAGGTACAATATGGTATAAAGTAGGTAAACATAGGCAGAAGAAGGTAAACATAGGTACAATGTGGTTTAAAGTAGGTAAACATAGGCGGAAGAAGGTAAACATAGGTACAATATGGTATAAAGTAGGTAAACATAGGTAACATATGTTCTAAATTAGGTAAACATAGGCAGAAGAAGGTAAACATAGGTACAATATGGTATAAGTTAGGTAAACATAGGCAGAAGAAGGTAAACATAGGTACAATATGGTATAAAGTAGGTAAACATAGGTAACATATGTTCTAAATTAGGTAAAAATAGGCAGAAGAAGGAAAACATAGGTACAATATGGTATAAGTTAGGTAAACATAGGCAGAAGAAGGTAAACATAGGTACAATATGGTTTAAAGTAGGTAAACATAGGCGGAAGAAGGTAAACATAGGTACAATATGGTATAAAGTAGGTAAACACAGGTAACATATGTTCTAAATTAGGTAAACATAGGTACAATATGGTATAAAGTAGGTAAACATAAGTAACATCTGTTCTAAATTAGGTAAACATAGGCAGAAGAAGGTAAACATAGGTACAATATGGTATAAGTTAGGTAAACATAGGCAGAAGAAGGTAAACATAGGTACAATATGGTATAAAGTAGGTAAACATAGGTAACATATGTTCTAAATTAGGTAAACCTAGGCAGAAGAAGGTAAACATAGGTACAATATGGTATAAAGTAGGTAAACATAGGCAGAAGAAGGTAAACATAGGTACAATGTGGTTTAAAGTAGGTAAACATAGGCGGAAGAAGGTAAACATAGGTACAATATGGTATAAAGTAGGTAAACATAGGTAACATATGTTCTAAATTAGGTAAACATAGGCAGAAGAAGGTAAACATAGGTACAATATGGTATAAAGTAGGTAAACATAGGTAACATATGTTCTAAATTAGGTAAACATAGGCAGAAGAAGGTAAACATAGGTACAATATGGTATAAAGTAGGTAAACATAGGCAGAAGAAGGTAAACATAGGTACAATGTGGTTTAAAGTAGGTAAACATAGGCGGAAGAAGGTAAACATAGGTACAATATGGTATAAAGTAGGTAAACATAGGTAACATATGTTCTAAATTAGGTAAACATAGGCAGAAGAAGGTAAACATAGGTACAATATGGTATAAGTTAGGTAAACATAGGCAGAAGAAGGTAAACATAGGTACAATATGGTATAAAGTAGGTAAACATAGGTAACATATGTTCTAAATTAGGTAAAAATAGGCAGAAGAAGGAAAACATAGGTACAATATGGTATAAGTTAGGTAAACATAGGCAGAAGAAGGTAAACATAGGTACAATATGGTTTAAAGTAGGTAAACATAGGCGGAAGAAGGTAAACATAGGTACAATATGGTATAAAGTAGGTGTATAAAGTAGGTAAACATAGGCAGAAGAAAGTAAACATAGGTACAATATGTTATAAATTAGGTAAACATAGGCAGAAGAAGGTAAACATAGGTACAATATGGTATAAAGTAGGTAAACATAGGTAACATATGTTCTAAATTAGGTAAACATAGGCAGAAGAAGGTAAACATAGGTACAATATGGTATAAGTTAGGTAAACATAGGCAGAAGAAGGTAAACATAGGTACAATATGGTATAAAGTAGGTAAACATAGGTAACATATGTTCTAAATTAGGTAAACATAGGCAGAAGAAGGTAAACATAGGTACAATATGGTATAAAGTAGGTAAACATAGGCAGAAGAAGGTAAACATAGGTACAATGTGGTTTAAAGTAGGTAAACATAGGCGGAAGAAGGTAAACATAGGTACAATATGGTATAAAGTAGGTAAACATAGGTGTAACATATGTTCTAAATTAGGTAAACACAGGCAGAAGAAGGTAAACATAGGTACAATGTGGTTTAAAGTAGGTAAACATAGGTAACATATGTTCTAAATTAGGTAAACATAGGCAGAAGAAGGTAAACATAGGTACAATATGGTATAAGTTAGGTAAACATAGGCAGAAGAAGGTAAACATAGGTACAATATGGTATAAAGTAGGTAAACATAGGTAACATATGTTCTAAATTAGGTAAAAATAGGCAAAAGAAGGAAAACATAGGTACAATATGGTATAAGTTAGGTAAACATAGGCAGAAGAAGGTAAACATAGGTACAATATGGTTTAAAGTAGGTAAACCTAGGCGGAAGAAGGTAAACATAGGTACAATATGGTATAAAGTAGGTAAACATAGGCAGAAGAAAGTAAACTTAGGTACAATATGTTATAAATTAGGTAAACATAGGCAGAAGAAGGTAAACAGAGGTAAAATATGGTGTAAAGTACGTAAACGGACAGAAGAAGGTAAACGACGTCATAAAGGAGGTACACATAAGCAGGGTAAACCTACGTAACATATGTTATAAAGTAGATAAACATGGGTAAAGGATGGTGTGAAGGAGGTAAACATAGGCAGAAGGAGGTGTAAATATGGGTCAAATACGTAATAAAGTAGGTAAACATAGGCGGAAGAAGGTAAACATAGGTACAATATGTTTATAAATTAGGTAAAGATAGGCAGAAGAAGGTAAACAGGTACAATATGGTATAAAGTAGGTAAACATAGGCAGAAGAAGGTAAACATAGGTACAATATGGTATAAAGTAGGTAAACAGGCAGAAGATGGTAAACATAGGTACAATATGGTAAAAATTAGGTAAACGTAGGCGGAAGAAGGTAAACATAGGTAAAATGTTATAAATTAGGTAAACAGGCGAAATAAGGTAAACATAGATAAAATATGTTATAAATTAGGTAAACATAGGTACAATATGGTATAAAGTAGGTAAACATAGGCAGAAGAAGGTAAACATAGGTACAATATGGTATAAATTAGGTAAACATAGGCAGAAGAAGGTAAACATAGGTACAATATGTTATAAATTAGGTAAACATAGGCAGAAGAAGGTAAACATAGGTAGAATTTGGTATTAAGTAGGTAAACATAGGCAGAAGAAGGTAAACATAGGTACAATATGGTATAAAGTAAGTAAACATAGGCAGAAGAAGGTAAACATAGGTACAATATGGTGTAAAGTAGGTAAACATAGGCGGAAGAAGGTAAACATAGGTACAATATGGTATAAAGTAGGTAAACATAGGCAGAAGAAAGTAAACATAGGTACAATATGTTATAAATGAGGTAAACATAGGCAGAAGAAGGTAAACAGAGGTAAAATATGGTGTAAAGTACGTAAACGGACAGAAGAAGGTAAACGTCGTAAAGGAGGTATACATAAGCAGGGTAAACATACGTAACATATGTTATAAAGTTCATAAACATGTGTAAAGGATGGTATGAAGGAGGTAAACATAGGCAGAAGGAGGTGTAAATATGGGTCAAATACGTAATAAAGTAGGTAAACATAGGCGGAAGAAGGTAAACATAGGTACAATATGTTTATAAATTAGGTAAACATAGGCAGAAGAAGGTAAACAGGTACAATATGGTATAAAGTAGGTAAACATAGGCAGAAGAAGGTAAACATAGGCGGAAAAAGGTAAACATAGGTACAATATGGTATAAAGTAGGTAAACATAGGCGGAAGAAGGTAAACATAGGTACGATATGGTATAAAGTAGGTAAACATAGGCGGAAGAAGGTAAACATAGGTAAAATATGTTATAAATTAGATAAACAGGAAGAAGAAGGTAAACATAGGTACAATATGGTATAAATTAGGTAAACATAGGCGGAAGAAGGTAAACATAGGTACATATGTTATAAATTAGGTAAACATAGGCAGAAGAAGGTAAACATAGGTACAATATGGTATAAAGTACGTAAACGTAGGCGGAAGAAGGTAAACAGGTAAAATATGTTATAAATTAGGTAAACATAGGCGGAAGAAGGTAAACATAGGTAAAATATGTTATAAATTAGGTAAACATAGGTACAATATGGTATACAGTAGGTAAACATACGCAGAAGAAGGTAAACATGGGTACAATATGGTTTAAAGTAGGTAAACAGGTAACGTATGTTATAAATTAGGTAAACATAGGCAGAAGAAGTTAAACATAGGTACAATATGGCATAAAGTAGGTAAACATAGGCAGAAGAAGGTAAACATAGGTACAATATGGTATAAAGTAGGTAAACATAGGTAACATATGTTCTAAATTAGGTAAACCTGGGCAGAAGAAGGTAAACATAGGTACAATATGGTTTAAAGTAGGTAAACATAGGTAACATATGTTAGGTAAACATAGGCAGAAGAAGGTAAACATAGGTACAATATGGTATAAAGTAGGTAAACAGGTACAATGTGCTATAAATTCGGTAAACATAGGCAGAAGAAGGTAAACATAGGTACAATATGTTATAAATTAGGTAAACATAGGCAGAAGAAGGTAAACATAGGTACAATATGGTATAAATTAGGTAAACATAGGCAGAAGAAGGTAAACATAGGTACAATATGTTATAAATTAGGTAAACATGTAGAAGAAGGTAAACATAGGTACAATATGTTATAAATTAGGTAAACATAGGCAGAATAAGGTAAACATAGGTACAATATGGTACAAAATAGGTAAACATAGGCAGAAGACGGCAAAAAGTAGATACACATACTGTAGGTAAAGATGGTAAAAATAAAAAGGCTTGTTTTTGGGACCTGATTAGAGACTCACTAGCACACTTTATGAGGGGGAAGCTAACAATCACCCGACTCAGTGGCCTAGTGGTTAGAATGTCCGCCCTGAGATCGGTAGGTCGTGAGTTCAAGCCTCGGCCGAGTCATACCAAAGACTATAAAAACGGGACACATGCTTGGCACTCAGCATCAAGGGTTGGAATTGGGGGGTTAAATCACCAAAAATGATTCCCGGGCGCGGCCACCGCTGCTGCTCACTGCTCCCCTCACCTTGCAGGGGGTGATCAAGGGATGGGTCAAATGCAGAGGACACATTTCACCACACCTAGTGTGTGTGTGACTATCATTGGTACTTGAACTATTTAAAGATGTATTAGATGTGTTTTGTTGACTTACCTCCAAGGAGAATCCTAACACCGACCTCTAACCTACTCTCAAGTGAAAGAACTAAAACCTCAAGTGTTCTTTGCGGTCATATCCGCTGAAATGCATGAATAAATAATAAGCTCGGCAGACTGCTTGCTAGTCATTTCCGTTTGTTCAATTGTTTGACTGAGCTTGTGAGTGTTTTTGCACCTCCTGGACCATGTCCTGGGTGGCTAGTGGAAGGAAAGACCGAGGAACTGATCTTGAAATTTCATCCGGAATAAAGAGACCGTTCTGAGATATATCCAAGTCACATTCATCCTTGTGCTTGCCTCATACACTGAGGGCTAAATCATGTGGTTTGATTCGAAAGACGGTCTTTGTACAAGTCACCAATACTAGTTGTTTCTGACACATGAGGATTTGAACTTGAAAGTATTTGTACAACCTTTGACTGGGCAACTCGCAACTTGTTCCTTCAAGTGAGTTATTACAATGAAATACTTGAAAGTATTTGTACAACCTTTGACTGGGCAACTAGCAACTTGTTCCTTCAAGTGAGCTATGGACTGGACTCTCACAATATTATGTCAGACCCACTCGACATCCATTGCTTTCGGTCTCCCCTAGAGGGGGGGGGGGGGTTACCCACATATGCGGTCCTCTCCAAGGTTTCTCATAGTCATTCACATCGACGTCCCACTGGGGTGAGTTTTTCCTTGCCCGTATGTGGGCTTTGTACCGAGGATGTCGTTGTGGCTTGTGCAGCCCTTTGAGACACTTGTGATTTAGGGCTATATAAATAAAGATTGATTGATTGATTGATTGATGAGCCTTAAAATCTGCCAAATAGCTGCTTGCTAGCACTTCATAAAGACACGCATGCTATCAAGCACGTAGACATAACCCCCCCTCTCGATGTCTGAAAGCACACAATAACAAGAAAACATGTTGTTAGCCAAGAGCTAACGATGCTAATGCTTTGACTCAAAGGACTGTAAAACATGTCATGCAACACAACTGTGACTGGACTAAGTCAGTTGCTAGCAAGACATTAGCTGCCTTGTAACCCCACTGAATTACTACACATGTTTAAGAAAGCTGCTTCTTCTGCTGCTGCTGCTTCTGCTGCTGCTTCTGCTGCTTCTTCTTCTGCTGCTTCTTGGCTGCTGCTTCTGCTGCTGCTTCTTCTGCTTCTGCTTCTTCTGCTTCTGCTGCTTCTTCTTCTGCTGCTTCTGCTGCTGCTTCTTCTGCTTCTGCTTCTTCTGCTTCTGCTTCTTCTGCTTCTGCTGCTGCTTCTTCTTCTTCTGCTGCTGCTTCTGCTGCGACTGCTTCTTCCTCTGCTGCTACTGCTTATTCTGCTGCTGCTTCTTTTTCTTCTGCTGCTGCTTCTTATGCTGTTGCTGCTGCTTCTTCCTATTCTGCTGCTTCTGATTCCGCTGCTGCTACTTCTTCTTCTTCTGCTGCTGCTTCTTTTTCTTCTGCTGCTACTTATTCTGCTGCTGCTGTTGCTGCTGCTTCTTATTCTGCTGTTGCTTCTTTTTCTTCTGCTGCTTCTTTTTCTTCTGCTGCTTCTTTTTCTTCTGCTGCTTCTTCTTCTGCTGCTGCTTCTTTTTCTTCTGCTGCTACTTATTCTGCTGCTGCTTCTTATTCTGCTGTTGCTTCTTTTTCTTCTGCTGCTTCTTTTTCTTCTGCTGCTTCTTTTTCTTCTGCTGCTTCTTTTTCTTCTGCTGCTTCTTCTTCTGCTGCTTCTTCTTCTGCTGCTGCTTCTTCTTCTTCTTCTGCTGCTGCTACTTCTTTTTCTTCTGCTGCTGCTTCTTATTCTGCTGCTGCTTCTTTTTCTTCTGCTGCTGCTTCTTATGCCGTTGCTGTTGCTTCTTCTTCTGCTGCTGCTGCTTCTTCTTATTCTGCTGCTTCTTCTTCTTCTGCTGATTATTTTTCTTCTTCTGCTGCTTCTTCTTCTACTGCTGCTGCTTCTTCTTATTCTGCTTCTTCTTCCGCTGCTGCTGCTGCTTCTGCTGCTTTGGCTTCTGCTGCTTCTTCTTCTTCTGCTGCTTCTGCTACTTCTTATTCATTCTGCTGCTGCTTCTTATGCTGCTGCTTCTTATTCTGCTGCTGCTTCTTTTTCTTCTGCTACTGCTTCTTATGCCGTTACTGTTGCTGCTTCTTCTTATTCTGCTGCTTCTTCTTCTTCTGCTGCTGCTGATTATTTTTCTTCTGCTACTGCTTCTTTTGCTGCTTCTTCTTCTGCTGGTGCTGTTGCTGCTGCTTCTTCTTCTTCTGCTGCTGCTGCTTCTTCTTCTTCTTCTGCTTCTTCTTCTTCTTATTCTGCTGCTTCTTCTTCTGCTGCTGCTGATTGTTTTTCTTCTTCTGCTGCTTCTTCTTCTGCTGGTGCTGCTGCTTCTTCTTCTACTGCTGCTGCTGCTGCTGCTGCCTCTGCTGCTTCTTCTACTGCTTCTTTTTCCGCTGCTGCTTCTTCTTCTGCTGCTGCTTCTTCTGCTGGTGCTGCTGCTTCTTCTTCTACTGCTGCTGCTGCTGCTTCTGCTGCTTCTTCAACTGCTTCTTTTTCTGCTGCTGCTTCTTTTTCTTCTACTGCTGCTTCTTTTTCTTCTGCTGCTGTTGCTGCTGCTTCTTCTTCTGCTTGTTCATCTTCTTTTCTACTTATTTCTCTTCTTTCTCTTTTTGTTCTTCTCTTACTTATTCTTCGTCTTTCTCTTCCTTGTCTTTTTCTTCTACTTCTTTCTTTTCTTCTACTTTCTCTTTTTGTTCTTTTTTCGCTTTTTTTTCTTTCTCCTCCTCTTCTTCTTCTTGTTCGTTCTTCTTGTTCTACTTTCTCATCTTCGTTTTCTTCTTCTTCTTTCTCTTTTTCTTTCTCTTCTTGTTTCTCGTCATCTTCTATTCTTCCTCTTCTACTTCTTTCTCTTCTTCTTTTTTCTATTCTTCTTCTTCTTTCTCCCTTTTCTCATATTTGTTATTTCTCTTTTTTTCTCCTCTTTCTCTTCTTCTTCTTCCTCCTCCTCTTCCTCAGACAGGCCAGACACAACTTGGTCATATTGCTGCCTTCCACAGCTCTTTATCTGTTCTTCCCAGCCACACATTCTGTATCTTGCTCCATAGTCTACAGTCTTTTGAAGGTATTTGAAAACCACTTCTGCATGTTCTTGAAGTTCCCAGCTAAGAATATTTTTAATGAAGTGAGTTTTTTTTTTCCAATTTCTGACAGTTTTGCCTACACGATGGCTCTCTCGTCATGATGTGTATTGCAGACTGTGAGAGTATGGGTGAGGCTCTCTTCCTCGCCACATTCAAGAAAGCTTTTATAAGAAGAGGCCTAAAGAATACCGAATATGTCCTCATTTCTCCTTCCGTATCGGAACTTTTACGTCGTTGTCCGAAGAATATATGTGACGTGAGATCATGTCAGTAAGCAGACTATTGTTTATTTCTCCCTTTGTCATATTTGGATGCTGCATGTGGGCTCATACAGACCGCAATGCTTGTTCCACAATTTATTTTATTAAAGTCAGTTCCTGGTAACACATCCGGTTTTTCCCAGCCCCATCCTGTACGCGCCGTGCGGCCTTCAAAATAAAAGTACATCAGTAACAGGTAACACCGCACTTTGCCTTTTTTTTTTTTTTTTTTTTTTTTTTTTAAGGCTTTTCCCCTTTGTCAAAGTTAGGACCTGGATCAGTCAATAATATTTACTTTACGTCCACTTACAGGTCAGCAGAAACAAGTTTTTCGGGGCCTTAAATTATGCTTAAATTAATTATGTTTTGTCCTTGGAAACAGCTTTTTATTCAATAAAAAAATACCGTATATTTAACTTCTCCTTTCTGTAGAAATGAAGGTATGATTTTGCTGAATTTTTAATGGTACAATCTTTAATTTAGACGGAATAATGCCATAAATTAAGTATTAGCATGCATGTGAGATTACAGTATTTAATAATGATTTTTACAGTAAAGTCATGTGTTTTCTACGTACTACAACCTTAGTAATTTAGGTGGTCTACTGTTTCTTGGTTTGCAGGAATCCACTGCATTTATTACTGTGATCAAATACTATTATTATTTTTTTTACAGTGTTTTACCGTTGCTATTTAACAATTGCTTGTCGTAGTTTTTACGGTAATTTTTTTTTTTTTTTTTTTTTTTTTTACAGTGTGCGGTATCTCCTTCCAGCTGCTTTGCCATCAGCAACTTCTCAATATTTTTATAGATAAATGTGTAAAAAAATATTTTAAGGTCCTTGGCTAGCATTATGACTCATTCTGCTTCAATATGGTGCAGCCTGGCAGTGCTACGCTCCAACTGCTTCACCAAGTTTGCTAGCGTCACGAGCTGTGTCTCTCGTCTCCCCGTATTCCCTCTGGTTCTGTGGCTGCTTCTTGGATCTCGAACTCCCGCCTGGACACGAACTCTGTCGCCTCGCTATTACCCCCGACTACCTGCCTGTCTCACGGACCTTGGAGCCTGCCTATCCCCTCCGGGACTTCCGCCTCTCGCTCAACACTCCCGGTAACACACTGTAGTTAATTCCTACACATAGTCGCACACCATACGCTTTTGGCTTCGTCACACTCCATACTTTTGTAAATATATATATATATATATATATATACACAGTTCCGATCAATACACTTGTGAAGAACATAATGTCGTGGCTGTCTTGAGTTTCCAATAATTTCAACAACTCTTATTTGAAGTTTGGTTCTTTTATGAATTTATTATGGGTCTACTGAAAATGTGAGCAAATCTGCTGGGTCAAAAGTATACATACAGCAATGTTAATATTTGGTTGCATGTCCCTTGGCAAGTTTCACTGCAATAAGGCGCTTTTGGTAGCAATTGTTGCGTCTGACCAGTCTACCTCTCAGGGAATTAAAGTCACTGGTCAATCCAAAGTTCTTTCAGATGACATATATGCAGAGTAAGAAGGACCATCAAGACAGAATAGGAATATTATCATGTTTTACTGAAGCTTCAGGAGACCATCCCACGTCAATACAATCATACCGTCATCTCGGGATGGTCTAACATTCAAACAGGAAGAGACAACTTCTTGAATACGCAAACAGCCCCAACCCTCTCCAGAAAGGAATACAGGCTCATTGTTCTTCAACAGATAAGATATAAGGGAGTACTTAAACTCCTACATTGCAAGCCTTCAAGGTAACACACACCGTTTACTTGCGGACATAAAATGAAAAAATAGAGTACGAATGGAAAAACACTAGTTGATTTAAACATGACTATGAATAAAGAAATAACTCATAAATAACTCATTCAATAAATAACTCATTCTCCACACCATCCACAAGCTTCTGCTTGAATTTTTGACCACTCCTCTTGACAAAATTGGTGCAGTTCAGCTAAATGTGTTGTTTTTCTGACATGGACTTGTTTCTTCAGCATTGTCCACACGTTTATGTCAGGACTTTGGGAAGAAAACCTTCATTCTAGCCTGATTTAGCCATTCCTTTACCATTTTTGACGTGTGTTTGGGGTCATTGTCCTGTTGGAACACCCAACTGCGCCCAAGACCCAACCTCCGGGCTGATTATTTTAGGTTGTCCTGAAGAATTTGGAGGTAATCCTCCTTTTTCATTGTCCCATTTACTCTCTGTAAAGCATCAGTTCCATTGGCAGCAAAACAGGCCCAGAGCATAATACTACCACCACCATGCTTGATGGTAGGCATGGTGTTCCTGGGATTAAAACTGCTGGGTATTGTGGCCAAACAGCTCCATTTTTGTTTCATCTGACATCACATGGACAAAGATAAGACCTTCTGGAGGAAAGTACTGTGGTCAGATGAAACAAAAATGGAGCTGTTTGGCCACAATACCCAGCAGGAACACCACACCTACCGTCAAGCGTGGTGGTGGTAGTATTATGCTCTGGGCCTTAAATGATGCTAATCTGCCTATTGTTGATGTTGCCGTTTAATATGCTGGTAAAATTTAATATGTTGGATTTGTGAAATGAACACAACTTCACCTTCCCAAACATGATCTCATGCATGAAGTCTCATCTTTTCATGGACACTCGTGGAAGTTGTTGCTTGAGGATAACGACATCATCTCATGATGTCCTCTGCTGGTCGCTTTCATGACTCCTGCATATTTGAATGCACTTTGTGTCGCTGCAAAGTGTGTGTGCGTGAGTGACAACAATACTCGCGTCTCCTCCTGCACATCTGGATGCTGTCTGGCCACGTTTCATGAGTGAACGACTCGCTGACCCACATTCCCTCTAATGGGATTTTTAGGGCTCTTCAAGAACGCAAGACGTTTTTATTTGGACTCTTGGCAGATGTTGCTGAGAGTGAAACGGCACACAGAAGCAGACGCTTTTTTTTTTAAAATTCTTATAATTCACAATCCCTAAGTAAGACAAGAACACGTTTTTCCTTTTTTTTGGTGCATTCTAAACCGTAAATAAACACTAGCAAGAGTCAGCCCATAAAGCGCTCTAAATAGCATCTAAAAAATAAAAAAGAAGCAGTGAAGTTGGCACGTTGTGTAAATGGTAAATAAAAACTGAATACAAATCCTTTTCAACTTATATTCAATTGAATAGACTGCAAAGACAAGATATTTAATGTTCACACTGAGAAACTACATTTTTTTTTGCAAATAATCATTAACTTAGAATTTAATGGCAGCAACACAAAAAAGTTGTCACAGGGGCATGTTCACCACTGTGTTACATGGCCTTTCATTTTAACAACACTCAGTAAACGTTTGGGAACTGAGGAGACACATTTTTGAAGCTTTTGAGGTGGAATTCTTTCCCATTCTTGCTTGATGTACAGCTTAAGTTGTTCAACAGTCCGGGGGTCTCCGTTGTGGTATTTTAGGCTTCATAGTGCGCCACACATTTTCAATGGGAGACCGGTCTGGACTACAGGCAGGCCAGTCTAGTACCCGCACTCTTTTACTATGAAGCCACGTTGATGTAACACGTGGCTTGGCATTGTCTTGCTGAAATAAGCAGGGGCGTCCATGGTAACGTTGCTTGGATGGCAACATATGTTGCTCCAAAACCTGCATGTACCTTTCAGCATTAATGGTGCCTTCACAGATGTGTAAGTTACCACTAATGCACCCCCATACCATCACAGATGCTGGCTTTTCAACTTTGCGCCTATAACAATCCGGATGGTTCTTTTCATCTTTGTTCCGGAGGACACAACGTTCACAGTTTCCAAAAACAATTTGAAATGTGGACTCGTCAGACCACAGAACACTTTTCCACTTTGCATCAGTCCATCTTAGAAGAGCTCGGGCCCAGCGAAGCCGGCGGTGTTTCCGGGTGTTGTTGATAAATGGCTTTCGCTTTGCATAGTGGAGTTTTAATTTGCACTTACAGATGTAGCGACGGACTGTAGTTACAGACAGTGGTTTTTTAAAGTGTTCGTGAGCCCATGTGGTGATATCCTTTACACACTGATGTCGCTTTTTGATGCAGTACCGCCTGAGGGATCCAAGGTCACGGCATTCAATGTTACGTGCAGTGATTTCTCCAGATTCTCTGAACCTTTTGATGATATTACAGACCGTAGATGGTGAAATCCCTAAATTCCTTGCTATAGCTCATTAAGAAATGTTGTTCTTAAACTGTTGGACAATTTTCTCACGCATTTGTTGACAAAGTGGTGACCCTCGCCCCATCCTTGTTTGAGCATTTCATGGAGGCTGCTTTTATACCCAATCATGGCACCCACATGTTCCCAATTAGCCTGTTCACCTGTGGGATGTTCCAAATAAGTGTTGGATGAGCATTCCTCAACTTTCTCAGTCTTTTTTGCCACTTGTGCCAGCTTTTTTTTAATCCTGTTGCAGGCATCAAATTCCAAATGAGCTAATATTTGCCAAAAATAACCACGTTTTCCAGTTTGAACATTCAATATCTTGTCTTTGCAGTCTATTCAATTGAATATAAGTTGAAAAGGATTAGCAAATCATTGTATTCTGTTTTTATTTACCGTTTATACAACATGCCAACTTCACCGGTTGTGGGTTTTGTGCTATCCTATGATCGCAATTACAAGTACAATTGCACGAGTACGATTGTACTGCGCCGAGGTCCATACTTGCCAACCTTGAGACCTTCGAATTCGGGAGATTGAGGGGGGTGGGCCGGGTTAGGTGGTAGCGGGGGGTGTATATTGTAGCCCGGAAGAGTTAGTGCTGCAAGGGGTTCTGGGTATTTGTTCTGTTGTGTTACGGTGCGGATGTTCTCCCGAAATGTGTTTGTCGTTCTTGTTTGGTGTGGGTCCACAGTGTGGCGCATATTAGTAACAGTGTTAAAGATGTTTATACGGCCACCCTCAGTGTGACCTGTATGGCTGTTGACCAAGTATGTCTTGCAGTCACTTTCGTGTGTTTGCAGAAGCCGCATACGACATGTGACTGGGCCGGCACGCTGTTAGTATGGTGAAAAAGCGGACGCGTCGACAGGTTGTAGTGGACTCTTCTCACTCTTTTCTGTCTCTCCTTCTCACAGAGACGTAAAACAAGCGCACCTTCTTACGTACGTCACATACGTATACGCCCTCTCGGAGCAGAGAGGTAGGGTTAGGGTAACGTTAGCTGTGGTGCGAGTGGTAATACGAGAGAAAGAAGATGCGAATCTGGTAACAAATGAAGGAAGAATTAATTCCCAAGAAAAACAGCAGGGGGTCCATCGTTTGGCGGTGGTTTGGCTTCAAGCGGGAATATGTCAAGTATGCAGCAAAAGCGTACAAAAAGTAGCATTACTGCTAATATGTAGCATCATTTGAAAAGTCACCTGCTAGAGCATGGGTGTCAAACTCAAATTTGGCCCGCCGTGTAATTTCATTTGGCCCTTGAGGCGATATCAAATTAACACTAAAGCTGGCCCGCCAATCCTCCCGGGAGTCTTCCAAACGCCAGCCAGCCAAACGAGTGCTGGCCCAGTCACATAACATGTGCGGCTTCTGCACGCACACACACACATTAGAATGCAACGCATACTTCATCAACAGCGATACAGGTTACACTGAGGGTAGCCGAATAAAAAACTTTAACTATGTTAGAAATATGCGCCACACTGTGAATCCACACCAACTGTGTGTGGGGGGAGGTTTGGTGGTAGCGATGGTGTATTTTGTAGCGTCCCGGAAGAGTTAGTGCTGCAAAGGATTCTGGGTATTTGTTCTGTTGTGTTTATTTTGTGTTACGGTGCGGATGTTCTCCCGAAATGTGTTTGTCATTCTTGTTTGGTGTGGGTTCACAGTGTGGCGCATATTTGTATCAGTTTTTTATACTGGCACCCTCAGTGTGACCTGTATCGCTGTTGTTGAAGTATGCGTTGCATTCGCTCGTGTGTTCATACAGAAGCCGCACATATCTTGTGACTGGGTCTGAACGATGTTAGAATGGATGAAAAGCGGACGTGACGACAGCTCGTATAGTACGTTAAAGGTTAATTTGTTCAACCTTGGCCCGCGGCTTTGTTCAGTTTTAAATTTTGGCCCACTCTGTATTTGAGTTTGACACCCATGTGCTAGAGAATGAAGAGTGCTTGAAACTCCGCATGTCAACATCTCCGTTCGGTGCCACACCAACAAAATGCCCAAGCAACTATTTCCACATCAACACCGTATGAAAAAAAATAGTCCACGACATAAGGAGATAACGTCCGCAGGAACCTACCACACAGCGAAGGACATACACTATTTGATTTTTTATTATGCAGCTCATTTTTATTTGACACTTATTGAAATATCTTGTGTGACATCATGCACTAAAGTGCACTTTATTTGTTTTAAACTATTGTAGTGGCGTTCTGTACAAAAAGTGCACTTTAGTTAGGTGTTGTTTTGATATGTTTGATTTGATGTCATCTTAGTGACATCATGCACAAAAGTGCACTCATAGCTTGTTTTAAAATGTCTCTGACAATCTTGCACTTTCTGTTTTGAAATGACATGAATGTTTGTGCCACTGCTTAATAACTCTTTAATAAATACACTTTTAGTTGTGATTTCCCTCTCTGCATGAAAGTTTAAAATGAGCATATATTAATGCAGTATGAATAATGTTTTAAAGGCCTACTGAAATGCGATTTTCTTGTTTAAACGGGGATAGCAGGTCCATTCTATGTGTCATAGTTGATCATTTCGCGATATTGCCATATTTTTTCTGAAAGGATTTAGTAGAGAACATCGACGATAAAGTTCGCAACTTTTGGTCGCTGATTAAAAAGCCTTGCCTGTACCGGAAGTAGCAGACGAGTAGCATGACGTCACAGGTTGTGGAGCTCCTCACATCCGCACATTGTTTACAATCATGGCCACCAGCAGCGAGAGCGATTCGGACCGAGAAAGCGACGATTTCCCCATTAATTTGAGCGAGGATGAAAGATTTGTGGATGAGGAAAGTGAGAGTGAAGGACTAGAGGGCAGTGGGAGCGATTCAGATAGGGAAGATGCTGTGAGAGGCGGGTGGGACCTGATATTCAGCTGGGAATGACTAAAACAGTAAATAAACACAAGACATATATATACTCTATTAGCCACAACACAACCAGGCTTATATTTAATATGCCACAAATTAATCCCGCATAACAAACACCTCCCCCCTCCCGTCCATATAACCTGCCAATACAACTCAAACACCTGCACAACACACTCAATCCCACAGCCCAAAGTACCGTTCACCTCCCCAAAGTTCATACAGCACATATATTTCCCCAAAGTCCCCAAAGTTACGTAAGTGACATGCACATAGCGGCACGCTCGTACGGGCAAGCGATCAAATGTTTGGAAGCCGCAGCTGCATGCGTACTCACGGTACCGCGTCTGCGTATCCAACTCAAAGTCCTCCTGGTAAGAGTCTCTGTTGTCCCAGTTCTCCACAGGCCAATGGTAAAGCTTGACTGTCATCTTCCGGGAATGTAAACAATGAAACACCGGCTGTGTTTGTGTTGCTGCAGCCGCCCGCAATACACCGCTTCCCACCTACAGCTTTCTTCTTTGCTGTCTCCATTGTTCATTGAACAAATTGCAAAAGATTCACCAACACAGTGAACACTGTGGAATTTTGCGATGAAAACAGACGACTTAACAGCTGGCCACCACGCTGTCCCAAAATGTCCTCTACAATCCGTGACGTCACACGCCGGCGTCATCACACCGAGACGTTTTCAGCAGGATATTTCGCGCGGAATTTAAAATTGCACTTTAGTAAGATAACCCGGCCGTATTGGCATGTGTTGCAATGTTAAGATTTCATCATTGATATATATAAACTATCAGACTGCGTGGTCGGTAGTAGTGGGTTTCAGTAGGCCTTTAATGTAGACACAGAATCATCATACTGCTGTGATTATATGCATCTAGTGTTCATTCAAGGCAAAGGCAAAATATGGAGATATATATCGTGTATCATGGCCTACAAATATCGAGATATTAATAAAAGGCCACCAAAACCGCACCAAAGCTTAGATGTACACGTAGTACAGGTACACGTAGTACACGTACATGTACACGTACAAGTACACGCACTCTAAGTGTAGCCGAGTCACCAAATGATTTTAACGCAAATGCCACTCGCAGGTTTTTGATGATAACTCGCACATTTCATCACAGAAATAAAGACTGGAAATAATCCAAAAGTCAAACCAGCGGCACATTCAGTCGCTTCTCACGTGAGAAAAATAACGGAATAAATTACTCAAATAAGACTGGAAACAATGTTCCCTCTAATTGTTCATGTGTGTGAGCAAAGGCAAAAAGTCCCTGAGCATTCAGTGGAGCCCATGTGAGCAACATCAGACGTGCACACTGTGGCTACACCAGCAGCACACCTGTCCCAAACCTGACTAAATAACAAGTTCAATCTCCATCCATCCATCCATTTTTTAACGCTTGTCCTTTTCGGGGTCGCGGGCGGTGCTGGAGCCTATCTCAGCTGCATTCGGGCGGAAGGCGGGGTACACCCTGGACAAGTCCCAACCTCATCGCAGGGCCAACACAGATAGACAGACAACATTCTCTTATTATTATAATCAAATGACAGCAGTCATTTCCATTTCTAATATAAGTGTTTAGGCCCACTTACAATGACAATAACAACAAATATTGTTTTTCATGAACTGTGTACTTGTATTGTTTGTCTGGGTCAGGGGTCGGCAACCCAAAATGTTGAAAGAGCCTTATTGGACCAAAAATACAAGCCGCAAAAAAGTAAAAGCCATATTACATACAGATAGTGTGTCATGACATATAAATTCAACTAAATGACCTCAAATATAGCTACAAATGAGGCATAATGATGCAATATGTACATATAGCTAGCCTAAATAGCATGTTAGCATCGATTAGCTCGCAGTCATGCAGTGACCAAATATGTCTGATTAGCACTCCACACAAGTCAGTAACATCAACAAAACTCACCTTTGTGGATTCATGCACAACGTTAAAGGTTTGGTGGACAACATGAGACAGAAAAAGAAGTGGCACAAAACACGTCCTAGAAAGTCACAGAAAGATAATACATGTAAACAAACTAAGGTGAGTTCAAGGACTGCCAAAATTAGTAGGACAAAACGGCGTTCGCCAAATACTCAAATCAGTGAAGCATGTTTGTAGCTGAGATAGGCTCCAGCGCCCCCGCGACCCCAAAGGGAATAAGCGGTAGAAAATGGATGGATGGATGGATGTTTAATATAAACAGTGTGCTTTATAACAATTAGGGAGGTTTGTGTCATGTTTGTCCTCCTACAGAAACCATATTAAAACAAAAAAAAATATTTTTTTCCCCTCAACTTTTTCCATTTTTCATACATTTTTGAAAAAGCTCCAGAGAGCCACTAGGGCGGCGCTAAAGATAGAGCCGCGGGTTTGTCGACCCCTATATGGGTGGAGGTCCTGCTTTGGAAATAGTTTGTACCCCTTTCAGACATTGCATTTAGTTCCCATTAAAACATTCACATGTTGCACAATGAGATGTAAGCAGGGGATCATGTGTACATTCCTGCAACTTCCTGTTTGTAAAAAAATATATTTTTATTAGTATTTATTTAATATACTAACAGCATTTCATGATTAATATTTATAAATGAAGATTCCTAATAAATGACACTAAAATAAGCACACATTTGATTGATAAATCATAGTGTAACCACCTGGAATTACACTTTATGCGTGGTGTTGGAGTTGTCCGACTTTTTGTGCGGCTGTAAACGCATCACTGGCTAAGTGCCATATGTGCATGTGTTGGCGCAAGTGAGAAAGAGCGAGCGGCTGCTGTTGATATAACAAAGTTGCTTTTGGTCTGGTTTGAAATGACCAGTTTTGCTAGATATCATTTTTTTTACTAATGTTTTGGTGATGGCCGACAATAAAGAGTTTTGATCAGTAAAGTGATGGATGGAATTCATGTCCTCAAAGCGTCTCGACAGATGTTACAATATTTGAACAATGATGACGAAAACTGTTTTTCTCTGCGCTTATTTTTTTTATTTGATTTTGTGCGTGGCATAGATTTGCAGTGCGCAGAGGACGCTGGAGCAGTGCGCAATTGCACAGGCGCGCACCTTAGAGGGAACGTTGACTGGAAATAATCCACAAAGTCAATGAGACGGCAGTAAAAGAAGCCGACTTGAGTTGTAGTTGATGTGGCGAACAGACACGTGGTTTCTCCCTGTCACAAAGCCCTCATCACTGAGGCGTCACTCCACGGTGTGATTGCGCTCGCCTCTTCATCAGCGACTCAATTAGCCTGCTGCCCCTCACCTTTGCGCCCGCCGCTTATTCCCCAGTCGGTGGCCGCCAAGCAACACCTGAGATTCCCTCCCCCCGCCCCAAAGACCCCCGCCCCGCTAATAGCGGCGCTCCGAGGGCACCCGCCGCCGTGACGGCCTTCAATTCAGACCCATTGTGCCCCTTTTACCAAGCTAATAGCTGCCATTCCACAGCTGGTGGCAAACAGGAAGTCAGCCAGCTGTGTGTGTGTGTGTGTGTGTGTGTGTGTGTGTGTGTGTGTGTGTGTGTGTGTGTGTGTGTGTGTGTGTGTGTGTGTGTGTGTGTGTGTGTGTGTGTGTGTGTGTACCGGCTCTCTTCGCAATCGCTTATTTATCCGTCGTCCTTTTTGAAATAATCAACTTGACACATCTGTCAGGCGGCGCGAGCAGGAATGCTAAAAGGTCAGCGGGCGACGCCAGCAGATGCTCCCGCGCCAAAAAGCTTTCTCCCGCCTCCAAATAGCACAATCATTACAACACAACAGATGGGACTCGCGTCTTTCATTCCGCGGCGGCGGCGTGGTCGCTGCACGCGCTCGTCAGATACACGCGCCCTCCCTCCGCACCTTTGCTTCCCCGCGCACATACAAGGTCGGCGCGGGCCGAAGGACAAAAATCACTTTGGTCTCTGGAAGTTTGTCCGCAATCCACTTCCTGTCCGCCGCGCCCCGATTGGTAACCTCCTCCAACCTCCCAGGACAAAGCTACGAACAATAGGAGACCGGGCTTTGGAACGCTCTCCCTGACCACCTGAGGGCACCACAGACTGTGGATGCTTTTAAAAAAGGCTTAAAAACCCTTCATTTAAAAAAAAAAGCCTTTTTTTTTTTTAGATATATGCATACTAGTTTTAGCTATTTGGCTGTTCTAGTTTTTATTTTTATTTTTTATTATCTTTTTATTTTTATTTTTTTTAATACACTGTAGCACTTTGAGGTTGTTTAAGTTAAAGTAGCAATGATTGTCACACACACACACACACACTAGGTGTGGTGAAATTTGTCCTCTGCATTTGACCCATCCCCTTGATCACCCTCTGGGAGGTGAGGGGAGCAGTGGGCAGCAGCGGTGCCGCGCCCGGGAATCATTTTTGGTGATTTAACCCCCAATTCCAACCCTTGATTACTCAATGTAAAGTGCTTTTTTACAAATAAAATCTATTATTATTATAATTATTATTATTAATCCATAATTCATGTGCAGGAAGATGATGCAATTTGAGGAAATGGGAACAACTCATAACAAATATTTGCCGTCCATTTTTATACAAGAGCAAAACTTCTAATACTAAACATAGTAATCATTACTAATAATTAGAGATGTCCGATAATGGCTTTTTTACCGATATTCCGATATTGTCCAACTCTTAATTACTGATACCGATATCAACCAATACCGATGTATTCAGTCGTGGAATCAACACATTATTATGCCTAATTTTGTTGTGATGCCCCGCTGGATGCGTTGAACAATGTAACA
>NC_084584.2:13692500-13747500 GCF_033978685.3 Nerophis lumbriciformis | reverse complement strand
AGACAGGTCTGGACTACAGGCAGGCCAGTCTAGTACCCGCACTCTTTTACTATGAAGCCACGTTGATGTAACACGTGGCTTGGCATTGTCTTGCTGAAATAAGCAGGGGCGTCCATGATAACGTTGCTTGGATGGCAACATCACAGATGCTGACTTTTCAACTTTGCGCCTAGAACAATCCGAATGGTTCTTTTCCTCTTGGTCCACAGTTTCCAAAATCAATTTGAAATGTGGATTCGTCAGACCACAGAACACTTTTCCACTTTGCATCAGTCCATCTTAGATGAGTTCAGGCCCAGCGAAGCCGGCTGCGTTTCTGGGTGTTGTTGATAAATGGGTTTGGCTTTGCATAGTAGAGCTTTAACTTGCACTTACAGATCTAGCGACCAACTGTAGTTAGTGACAGTGGTTTTCTGAAGTGTTCCTGAGCCCATGTGGTGATATCCTTTACACACGGATGTCGCTTTTTGATGCAGTACCGCTTACGTGCAGTGATTTCTCCAGATTCTCTGAATCTTTTGATGATATTACAGACCGTAGATGTTGAAATCCCTAAATTCCTTGCAATAGCTCGTTGAGAAATGTTGTTCTTAAACTGTTGGACAATTTGCTCACGCATTTGTTGACAAAGTGGTGACCCTCGCCCCATCCTTGTTTGTGAATGACTGAGCATTTCATGGAATCTACTTTTATACCCAATCATGGCACCCACCTGTTCCCAATTAGCCTGTTCACCTGTGGGATGTTACAAACAAGTGTTTGATGGGCATTCCTCAACTTTCTCAGTCTTTTTTGCCACTTGTGCCAGCTTTTTTTAAATATGTTGCAGGCATCAAATTCCAAATTAGCTGATATTTGCATATTTAATCATTAGTAAATGATGTGTTGCACTTAGTAAAATAATATTTATATTGATGACTATACAATATATTGGTAAGTTTGATCAATATTACTATATTGTTTGTATTTATTGAATAAATAATCCTGATTTAATTAGTGTTATTTTCATCATCATTTGTATACATATTTTTTATTATTTTTATTATTATGTTTGTATTTGGTGAGTTACACTATTTAGCACCAACTACTTAAAACAGTAACATCTATACGAACATATATATTGTTGTTTTTCGTACTATATTTAATAATTAGTACATGACTAATAGTGTTGTACTTAGTCAAATAATATTTATGTTGATGACTACACAATATATTGCTAAGTTTTATCAATATTACTATATTTTTTGTATTTATTGAATAAATAATGGTAATTTAATTAATATTATTTTTTATCAACATTATTATCATGATGTATATTTGTTATTATTTTTATTATGGGTTTATTTGATTATTTACACAATTCAACGCCAACTACTTAAATAACATGACATATCTATTGTCTTTTGTATTATATTTCATAATTATTAAATGACTAATAGTGTAGCACTTAGTAAAAAAACATGTCAAGTAATACTCTTGTTGACGACTATGTATTTTTGCATTTTTTGTCATTACTATATTTTGTGTATGCATTGCAGTAATATTTGTTTTCATCATGAGTAGAATCAGTGTTATACGTACAAATAATAAGCAATGTTTATTAGAATGAAAGCGTTATCTGTGTATTAATGTTTGAAATAGTCTGCTGTTTATGAAAACAAATCATGCAAATGAAGGATTGTGGAATGGAAAAAAAATCACAAGGCTGTCACTGATTAGCTGGAACAACACAATACCACACACACACACACACACACACACACACACGCACACACGCGCCGATTAATTGTATTCCAGCGTCATTATGCGGCAGCCTGCTGCTAATTAACTTAAGCGCGTGTTTTGCATATTTCACTTGTTTAATTTCTTCACGTCAACAAAAAGACGAGGAGGAAAAGAATATATTTATTTTCATTTCTGCTGAAAAGATTATTTTATTGGCGGCTGAACGACAAAATCAAATGAATAAAAAAAGATGTTTCCACTTGCAGCACCACAACAAAGCACCTCGGTGTTTGATAACGAATACAGAGCTGGCGGCTGAATGAACGCCAAAACATCATCATGGGTATCATCTTCCTCACTATTTTTTGCTTCGCTACACGTCTTAAAACCAAGCTCTGCCAACTCGCCGTCAAGCTACAGTATTGTAGGACTTGTGATACACGGTGAAAAATACTACAATGTGGATCAACCACCACTACTGCCCCCTAAAGGAAGGAAGGGGAACTCACCATTAGCAAAATAAATGTGTAATATACAGTCCTGGTCAAAAGTGTACATACACTTGTAAAGAACATTATGTCATGGCTGTCTTGAGTTTCCAATCATTTCTACAACTCTTATTTTGTTGCGATAGAGTGATTGGAGCACATACTTGTTGGTCACAAAAAACATTCATGAAGTTAGGTTCTTTTATGAAAAGCTTCTGCTTGAATTTTTGACCACTCCTCTTGACAAAACTGGTGCAGTGCAGCTAAATGGACTTGTTTCTTCAGCATTGTCCACGCGTTTAAGTCAGGACTTTGGGAAGGCCATTCTAAAACCTTCATTCTAGCCTGATTTAGCCATCCCTTTACCACTTTTGACGTGTGTTTGGGGTCATTGTCCTGTTGGAACACCCAACTGCGCCCAAGACCCAACCTCCGGGCTGATGATTTTAGGTTGTCCTGAAGAATTTGGAGGTAATCCTCCTTTTTCATTGTCCCATTTAAAGCACCAGTTTCATTGACAGCAAAACAGGCCCAGAGCATAATACTACCACCACCATGCTTGACGGTGTGAATGGTGTTCCTGGGTTTAAAGGCCTCACCTTTTCTCCTCCAAACATATTGCTGGGTATTGTGGCCAAACAGATCAATTTTTGTTTCATCATAAATAAAAAAAGATTAAATTAAATGAAAATAAGTCAAATTAAAATAATTAAATTAAAATAAGATAATTTCAATAGGGCCCTTGCGGGGCTTGCTCCACTGCTCTTACCAAAATAAAATAAAATGAAATAAGCGAGAGAAAAAAAAAAGATGAAATTAAATGATAATAAATACAATTCAAATAATTCAATTAAAATAAAATAATTTCAATAAGGTCGGGCCGGGACAAAATAAAATGAAATGAAAATTAAAAAAATTAAAATAAAATAAAAAAGATAAAATTAAATGAAAATAAATCAAATTAAAATAATGAAATCAAAATAAAATAATTTCAATAGGGCCTTTGCGGGGCTTGCTCTGCTGCTTAGACCAAAATAAAATAAAATAATAAAAAAAGAAAGAAAAGAAATCAAATGAAAATAAATAAAATCAAAATGATAAAAGTCAAATAAAATAATTTCAATAGGGCCCTTGTGGGGCTTGCTTTGCTGCTCAGATCGAAATAAAATATAATGGAATAAAATAATAGTGCTTACAGAGTACAAAGAAGAAGAATTATGAGAAATACTTCCAACCTTATTGAAAATAAGATATTCTTCATCTCAGTATGTTAATAATGACTGAATTAATTAATTACGTATTACAAAGCTGTTGTATACTAATTCATAGATGTTATTTTATTATATAAAAAGGTCAGTAAATGATTCTATATACAGTTAGGTCCATAAATATTTGGACATTGACACAATTTTCAGTATTCCAGCTCTGTACAACACCACAATGCATTTGAAATGAAACAATCAAGATCTGCTTTAAGTGCAGACTTTGAGCTTTAATTTGAGGGTATTTACATCCAAATCAGGTGAACAGTGTAGGAGTTACAACACATTTTATATGTGCCTTCCACTTTTTAAGGGACCAAAAGTAATTGGACAATTGGCTACTTAGCTGTTCCATGGCCACGTTTGTGTTATTCCCTTGTTTTTTTCATTTATTTCATTTACAAAGAGCAGAAAAAAGGCCTAGATGGCATTTCAAGTGTGGTATATTCATTTGGAATCTGGGGAGGTCATCTCTTAATATGAAGTCCAAAGAGCTGTCACTATCAGTGAAGCAAGCCATCATTAGGCTGAAAAATCAAAACAAAGCCATCAGATAGATAGCGAAAACATGAGGTGTGGTCAAACCAACTGTTTGGTACATTCTTAAAAAGAGAGAACGCACTGCTGAGCTCAGCAACACCAAAAGACCTGGAAGACCACGGAAAACAAGTGTGGTGGATGACAGAAAAATGATTTCTCTTGTCAAGAAAAAGCCCTTCACAACAGTTGGCCAGATGAAGAAAAGTCTCCAGGAGGTAGGTGTAACTGTGTCCAAGTCAACAATTAAGAGAAGACTTCACCAGAGGAAATACAGAGGTTTCTTCACAAGGTGTAAACCATTGGTGAGCCTCAAAAACAGGAAGGCCAGATTAGAGTTTGCCAAGAAACATGTAAAAGAGCCTGTGCAGTTCTGGAACAACA
The DNA here is from genome assembly GCF_033978685.3 of Nerophis lumbriciformis. Classification (NCBI taxonomy): domain Eukaryota; kingdom Metazoa; phylum Chordata; class Actinopteri; order Syngnathiformes; family Syngnathidae; genus Nerophis; species Nerophis lumbriciformis. The sequence continues at coordinate 13,743,104 of NC_084584.2, read as the reverse complement.
TCTTATGGACAGATGAGACAAAGATCAACTTGTAGCAGAATGATGGAAAGAGAAGAGTATGGAGAAGGGAAGGCACTGCTCAAGATCCAAAGCATAGCACCTCATCAGTGAAGCATGGTGGTGGTAGTGGCGTGGGCATGCATGGCTGCCAGTGGAACTGGATGTCTTATATTTATTGATGATGTGACAGCTGACAGTAGCAGCAGAATGAATTCTGAAGTGTTTGGGGCAATATTATCTGCTCATATTCAGCCAAATGCTTCAAAACTCATTGGACGGCGCTTCACAGTGCAGATGGACAATGACCCCAAGCATACTGCGAAAGCAACCAAATAGTTTTTTAAGGCAAAGAAGTGGAATGTTTTACAATGGCCAAGTCAATCACCTGACCTGAATCCCATTGAGCATGCTTTTCCCTTGCTGAAGACAATACTGAAGGGAAAATGCCCAAAGAACAAGCAGGAAGGGAAGACAGCTGCAGCAGAGGCCCGGCAAAGCATCACCAGGGACCAAACCCAGCGTCTGGTGATGTCTATGTGTTCCACACTTCAGGCTGTCATTGACTGCAAAGGATTTGCAACAAAGTACCGTATTTTCCGCACTATAAGGCGCACCTAAAAACCACAATTTTTCTCAAAAGCTGACAGTGCGCCTTATAACCCGGTGCGCTTTATTACGATTAATTTTCATAAAGTTTCGATCTCGCAACTTCGGTAAACAGCCGCCATCTTTTTTCCCGGTAGAACAGGAAGCGCTTCTTCTTCTACGCAAGCAACCGCCAAGGAAAGCACCCGCCCCCATAGAACAGGAAGCGCTTCTTCTTCTACCCGCCCCCGGAAGAAGAAGAAAAAACGCGCGGATATCACCGTACGTTTCATTTCCTGTTTACATCTGTAAAGACCACAAAATGGCTCCTACTAAGCGATCCGGTTCATAAAAAGACGCAATCTCTCCATCCGCACACGGATTACTACCGTATTTCACAGCAACTGAACCGCACTGTGGAACGGGAGCACGTACGGTGAATATTCGCACCACAGGGAATGAGAAGTCGTCCTTCACTGTGGTTCTAGCTTGCCATGCTAATGGCCAGAAACTTCCTCCCATGGTGATATTCAAAAGGAAGACCTTGCCAAAAGAGACCTTTCCAGCCGGCGTCATCATAAAAGCTAACTCGAAGGGATGGATGGATGAAGAAAAGATGAGCGAGTGGTTAAGGGAAGTTTACGCGAAGAGGCCGGGTGGCTTTTTTCACACAGCTCCGAAGGCGAACACACCTTCACTAAGACGGGCAGACAGCCTCGGACGACATACGCCAACATTTGCCAGTGGATCGTAAATGCCTGGGCAGATATTTCTGTCACAACTGTGGTCCGAGCTTTCCGGAAGGCAGGATTCACAGAACTGCTGCACAACAACAGCGACACTGAATCCGATGACTTCGAAGAGACGGAGCCGGCCATTTTGGAACCCACGCTTGCGCAACTTTTCAATTCGGACACCGAAGACGAAGAATTCGAAGGATTTACCGGTACGAATGAAGAATAACTTCAGAAAGTGAGCGCTATGTTTATTTTGTGTGTTGTGACATTAACGTTCGAGCAACATTACCGGTATGTTGCTATTGCTCTACACCATTTTGAATTTTACTATGTTTGTGATTGCACATTTGTACATTTTGGGACAGAGTTGTTAGAACGCTGGTTTTCAATATATTATTAAAGTTTGACTGAACTATCTGACTGTTTTTTTGACATTCACTTTAGCGCAGCGTTTTTTTGACATTCACTTTAGCGCAGCGTAGGCGCGGCTTATAGTCCGGGGCGGCTTATTGGTGGACAAAATTATGAAATATGTAATTCATAGAAGGTGCGGCTAATAATCCGGTGCGCCTTATAGTGCGGAAAATACGGTATTAAAAAATGACAATTTTATTTATGATTATATTAGTTTGTCCAATTACTTTTGGTCCCTCAAAAAGTGGAAGGCACATATACAATGTGTTGTAATTCCTACACCGTTCACCTGATTTGGATGTAAATACCCTCAAATTAAAGCTCAAAGTCTGCACTTAAAGCACATCTTGATTGTTTCATTTCAAATCCATTGTGGTGTTGTACAGAGCTGGAATACTGAAAATTGTGTCAATGTCCAAATATTTATGGACCTAACTGTATTTGTAAACGCTTTGAAGTGGGAAAGGGGTAGGATTAAATAAGCTTTGCTTATTCCTACTCCTTTTCGGGCATGATGTAAAATGAAATGATATGAAATTGTGTGATGTATTATGATGTAAGTGTGTTCATGTTCGAAATAAACTAAAGAAAGAAAGAAAGAAAATAAAAATTTAAAACAAAATACAATTAAATGAAAATAAATACAATTTAAATAATTTAATTAAAATACAATAATTTCAATAGGGCCCCTGTGGGGCTTGATCCACTGCTCGGACCAAAAGAAAAAAAAAAGAAAAGAAAAAAAAAGATAAAATGAAAATAAATTAAATACAAATAATTAAATTCAAATATAATAGAAACATTTTATGAAATTGATTAAAACAAAACACAATGGAAAAAATAAACAAATAAATAAATAAAATACAATTAAATAAGCTTAAACCACTTCATACTGTCATCATCATTTGTACTAATTCGAATCAAAGGTCTCTCTCCGCTGCTCAGGCCCTAAAAATAATCAAAATAGTTATATGTTTATGACGCACACGCTCGTTAGCGTTACTGTCGGCCATCTATGATGACATCAGATTTTCCTCTCTGTTGACGTTTGCGACGGGAAGTGCTTTCACTTTCACCTGAGACAGGCAAACAAACATTGGGTAACAACGTCCGCACAAACGCGAGTATCACGATGTACGACAGTCACGTGCGGACTCATTAGAAGGTACCAAAGTGAAACGCTAACCTCGTTAGACCTCATTTGCATAAACAAGATGGATGATAGTATTTTGCACCGGGCGCCTCGGAGACATAAAGGCCGCAGCAAATTATGGCGGCCGTGCTTTTTCTTTTTTTTTGTTGTAATATTTGGACACAATATTAGGTACACCCCCGAACCAAACAGTAAGGATGAGAGCGAGCAAGATCACAAACAAGTACTAAAGTAGTCACAGTACTGCCTATTTAAATGATGCTACTGTCACCATGGAAACAACACTTTTATGTCGTCCTGCTCCTGCCTCGATAAAATTAATATATATATTTTTTTATGCGATGAGAAAATGCGAAAAAAATCATATTAATAAAATGTGTCTGTAAATATATATTTTATTATTTTTTCTTATCATATTTCATTACAAATGACATGATGACATCACACCAAATTGGAAACAATTATATTTGAAATACTTAAAGGTCCCACGCCACTGCTGTTTTTTTTACAATGTAAATTGTTTGTGATCATATTTATAACCACAGTATTGTTTTTAAAGTAGTTAACTTCAAAGTACAGTTTTTTTTAATTTTATTTGTATGGCCAAGTAGTAGTAGTAGAATTGTGTCAATTCAAAAGTTACGGACGACTGCAATTCTGCTATCATGACAACGAGCGTACTTTTAAATGCAGCCAGTGCCATCTTGTGGTGTTTTTAACAACTACATCCGGAGGTTGCCCACAGCCACACACTTATTTTGTTTGTCCACGAAAAACATACGTACAATTTAGTGCAATCACAGAGTGTGTGTGTGTGTGTGTGTGTGTGTGTGTGTGTGTGTGTGTGTGTGTGTGTGTGTGTGTATTAATATAAAGTGTGTGGGAGCATTATAAAATACAAATATAATACAAATAATAATAAATAAATAAATAAATGATAAATGGGTTGTACTTGTATAGCGCTTTTCTACCTTCAAGGTACTCAAAGCGCTTTGACACTACTTCCACATTTACCCATTCACACACACATTCACACACTGATGGCGGGAGCTGCCATGCAAGGCGCTAACCAGCAGCCATCAGGAGCAAGGGTGAAGTGTCTTGCTCAGGACACAACGGACATGACGAGGTTGGTATTAGGTGGGGATTGAACCAGGGACCCTCGGGTTGCGCACGGCCACTGCGACACACACACAAACACACACACACACACACACACACACACACACACACTCTGTGATTGCACTAAATTGTACGTATGTTTTTCGTGGACAAACAAAAATAATAAAATAAAAAATTCTCCATCTTTTTTGGCCTCAAACTTGATTTAACTTTAATTTTAATTTGATATTTTTGATTGAATTAATTTTTGCGACAATATTTAAAAAATGTGATTGAAGTGGTCATATTGTTCTGTAGTTCCTTGTTTGGTAGTGATGGGTAAATGAGGCCTTGGTGAGTGTGTGGCACACTCACTAGCTGTATTGACACTGCGTCGCTGTGTTTATGTTGGCGCCATATGTCGGATTGGAAAAGGTCGCTACAGTTGACCTGCAAATAAAATGAGTAAATAGGTATTATTGTTTTTTTTTGTGTTTTTTTATATAGAAAAACAGAGTTTGCAACTCTAACCCAGTATGATGTTAAAATGTAATTTTAGCATATATTTCACATGGCTATGCTAGTGTTTCCTACCTAGCATGATGATAAAATGTAATGTTAGCATGTAGCTCACATAGCTATGCTACTGTTGCTAACCCAGCATTATGTTAAAATGTAATGTTAACACATATTTTACATGGCTATGCTAGTGTTGCTAACCTAGCATGATGTTAAAATGCAATGTTAGCATGTAGCTCAGATAGCTATGCTAGTGTTGCTAACCCAGCATGATGTTAAAATGTAATGTTAGCATGTAGCTTACATGGATATGCTAGTGTTGCTTACCTAGCATGATGCTAAAATGTAATGTTAGTATTTAGCACACATAGCTATGCTACTGTTGCTAACCCAGCATGATGTTAAAATTTAATGTTAGCATATAGCTTACATGACTATGCTAGTGTTGCTTACCTAGCATGATGTTAAAATGTAATGTTAGCATATATTTCACATGGCTATGCTAGTGTTGCTAACCTAGCACGATGCTAAAATGTAATGTTAGCATTTAGCACACATACCTATGCTAGTGTTGCTAACCCAGCATGATGTTAAAATGTAATAGCATATTTTTTTTACATGGCGATGCTAGTGTTGCTAACCGAGCATGATGCTAAAATGTAATGTTAGTATTTAGCACACATAGCTATGCTACTGTTGCTAACCCAGCATGATGTTAAAATGTAATGTTAGCATGAAGTTTACGTGACTATGCTAGTGTTGCTTACCTAGCATGATGTTAAAATGTAATGTTAGCATATATTTCACGTGGCTATACTAGTGTTGCTAACCTAGCATGATGGTAAAATGTAATTTTAGCATGTATCTTACATGGCTATGCTAGTGTTGCTAACCTAGCACAATGCTAAAATGTAATGTTATCATATTTTTTCACATAGCTATGCTACTTTTGCTAACCCAGCATGATGTTAAAATGTAATGTTAGTATGTAGCTTACATGACTATGCTAGTGTTGCTTACCTAGCATGATGTTAAAATGTAATGTTAGCATATATTTCACATGGCTATGCTATTGTTGCTAACCTAGCATGATGATAAATGTAATGTTATCGTGTAGCTCACGTAGGGTGACCATTTCCATGACACCAAAAAGGAGGACATTATGCGGCATATCAATAAATTACTATTGTGTACATAGGACTCTGGTATACTCTTATTTATAGTACAATTTTGAGTGGTTTAAAGATGTTTGTGTGGCTGAATAGGAAAAAATATTAAAGTCAAGTGTTTGTTAACAGTATTTGTATTTATTCAATACATTGTGGTGTTCAAAAAGTGACCACTGAGATGAATCTTTTCAAGTGCAGAGTGCCACAAAGCATAACATGTGTGGACTTAAATGTAGTTAACATATATAATTTAAAAAAAAATGACACAAAAAATTGTCCACATCAACATCAAGGCTGCTTGCTGCATATCTGGTTGCATTATGCAGAATATGGGCCAAACAGTTTGCAGGGAGGACATCTTTTTGGCTCAGTTTCAGCTTCTGATACACACTGTTGTGTTTGCCACAATTGACACTGGCATTGTCTGCTGCATATGCAGACATGTTTTTCACCTCTAAGCCAGACATCTCAAGTTTTGCCAGCAGCTGGTTTGTTATGAGTTCTGACGTTTCGTTGCTGTCACTATAAAAATCCAACAGGACATGTTGGATGCCTTCATCAAAGTGAAAATACCTTACCACAATGGGAAAACACTTGTTTGTTGCTTTATTTGAGGCGTCGGTTGCCACGGAAAAGGGTAGGTTGTTTTCTTTTATGTAGTCTGTATGTTCCTGTACCGAATAGTGAGCGATGACGTTCTCGCACAATGCCTTGGCTTTTGTTCGGCCACAGGCCATCCCTTTAGCTGTGGGATAGTCACTGAAAATCTCCCGGTCCACTTTCATGCCGCAGTCTAAACTTCTGTAGGACTGGTGATGCTTTACAGCAGTGGTTCTCAACCTTTTTTCAGTGATGTACCCCCTGTGAACATTTTTTTAATTCAAGTGCCCCCTAATCAGAGCAAAGCATTTTTGGTTGAAAAAAAAGAGATAAAGAAGTAAAATACAGCACTATGTCATCAGTTTCTGATTTATTAAATTGTATAACAGTGCAAAATATTGCTCATTTGTAGTGGTCTTTCTTGAACTATTTGGAAAAAAATATATAAAATAACTAAAAACTTGTTGAAAAATAAACAAGTGATTCAATTATAAATAAAGATGTCTACACATAGAAGTAATCATCAACTTAAAGTGCCCTCTTTGGGGATTGTAATAGAGATCCACCTGGATTCAGGAACTTAATTCTAAACATTTCTTCACAAAAAAAGAAATCTTTAACATCAATATTTATGGAACATGTCCACAAACAATCTAGCTGTCAACGCTGAATATTGCATTTCTTTTCACAGTTCTTTTTGACAGACATTTTAGTGAGGGTCAAACCATCATGGCATGGGCGAAACTCTGGATTTATGGTAATGAATGGAATAGCCTACTTGATTTGATGTTCAGTTTATGAACTTACATTACATTACATACCCCCAGGGGTACGCGTACCCCCATTTGAGAACCACTGCTTTACAGCATGGTACACCTTGCACAGCTCCGCAGCAGTTATCTTGTCATCCAGGGGCGACGAAACTTCACGAAAAAATGTCCTCATTGAAGAGGTACCTGCCGCACGTTTATTACTTTTATGTTTATCCGTACCCGCATGCCGTTCAATTGCAGCTTTCCCCTGACTACTTACGTCGACATCACATCGACAAAGTGTGCAGAAGCCATGGAATGAGTCTCGACTGCTTTTCGTTATAAATTCGTGCTCTTTTATCCATTCAGAATCAAACGAGGTCTTGCGTTTTGGCATGATGCTAACTTTCTGTCAATGTCAGCACATGGACCCTTGTTTACTTTTTTAACCAATGATAAGCAGATTTGTATCCGACACCGCTCTTAGCCAATCATTTGATACGTTACTGCGTTGGGGCATTTTTTACGGTCTTTGATTGGCTATTGCGCTGCAGCCCAGCAAAGATGAAAAAACTCCGCTCTTCAAGCCTAGTGCCTCAAAAAGGAGGACAAATACGTGTCCGGCTTGATGCTGCGCCGGACGCCGGACAGGGCATTAAAAATCCGGACTGTCCGGCCTAAATCCGGACACCTGGTCACCCTAAGCTCACGTAGCTATGTTAGTGTTGCTAACCTAGCATGATGGTAAAATGTAATTTTAGCATGTATCTTACATGGTTGTGCTAATGTTGCTAACCTAGCACGATGCTAAAATGTAATGGTAGCATTTAGCACACATACCTATGCTAGTGTTGCTAACGTAGGATGATGTTAAAATGTAATGTTAGCATATTTTTTCACATGGCTATGCTAGTGTTGCTAACCCAGCATGATTTTAAAATGTAATGTTAGCATATTTGTTCACATGGCTATGCTAGTGTTGCTAACCTAGCACGATGCTAAAATGTAATGTTAGCATTTAGCACACATACCTATGCTAGTGTTGCTTACCTAGCATGATGATAAAATGTAATGTTAGCATGTAGCTCACGTAGCAATTCTCTTAAGTGTGTCGTGTTTCAAAATTGATATTGGATATCGGTCCGATATCAGCAGAAAAAGCAAGTATCGGACGTATATTGCATGTAAAATGTGTGATATATTTATTAACTTTTGCCATCACAAATATATTTTTTTGTGTATTTTAATAAATGTTTTTGGGCAAAATATATGACTTTTCTGTCAATGAAAAAGGATTCAGTGTGATGAATATAAACACCAAAGTGAAACAAAGCGATAAAGTTTTATTTGAGGAAATATATTGTATTATTTGAGGTGTTTCTGCAGGATGCATTTAACAAGACGATGCTCCACTCGGAGGTAAACCCGAGGTCTCAAAGGAATATTCATTTTCTCCTGGTGTGAATATCTTTCTCTTTTTGTCCCCTGGTGATCTTTACTTAAGTTGCTTTTGTTGTCGCGCTTAACATCTCATGCGCTTGTTTTATTATTTATGCTGCCATGCATTTTTATAAGCACTTCCTGTCATCGTCATCAACGTAACATGGACTTGTAGGTCCATTTACACAATGTGGTCATCATGACAACCTCCCCAAGCACACGCATGACCTCCACCAAGCTCAAGCATGTGTGATTTTGTATCGGTTTGTCCATTCTATTCAATCATTTGACCACATATTGACTGTACATCTTCAAGTCTGTGCGTCCATCCATTCACACACACACATGTGTCTGTGGTAACATGTAAACACATGTCAGTTTGTCCATTCACGCCCATCTATTGTGTTAACATCTGTCGGTCCGTTCACGCACATCTATTGCGTTAATATGTCTGCCCATTCACACACATCTGTTGTGTGAATGGACCGACAGATGTAAACACAACCGATGTGTGTGAATGGGCAGACATATTAACGCAATAGATATAAGTGAATGGACAGACAGATGTTAACACAATAGACGCGTGTGAATGAACAGACAAATATCAACACAATAGATGTGTGAATGGACCGACAGATGTAAACATCTATTGTGTTGATATTTGTCTGTTCATTCACACGCGTCTATTGTGTTAACATCTGTCGGTCCATTCACGCACATCTATTGCGTCAATATATGTCTGCCCATTCACACACATCTGTTGTGTGAATGGACCGACATATGTAAACACAACAGATGTGTGTGAATGGGCAGACATATTAACGCAATAGATATAAGTGAATGGACAGACAGATGTTAACACAATAGATGTGTGAATGGACCGACAGATGTAAACACATCTATTGTGTTGATATTTGTCTGTTCATTCACACGCGTCTATTGTGTTAACATCTGTCTGTCCATTCAATTATATCTATTGCGTTAATATGTCTGCCCATTCACACACATCTGTTGTGTTTACATCTGTCGGTCCATTCACATATTGTTATTTGTCTGTTCATTCACACGCGTCTATTGTGTAAACATCTGTCTTTCCATTCACAAGTGTATTGTGTAAACATTTGTCTGCCCCTTCACGCATGCAAATATTGTTGCTGTTGATATTTGTGTCCATTCACACACATCTATTGTGTTACCATTTGTCTGTCCGTTCACGCACATCTATTGTGTTAACATTTGTAAGTCCATTCACATGCGTCTATTGTGTTAACATCTGTCTGTCCATTCACGTACATCTATTGCGTTAATATGTCTGCCCATTCACACACATCAGTTGTGTTTACATCTGTCGGTCCATTCACACATCTATTGTGTTGATATTTGTCAGTCCATTCACACGCGTATATTGTGCTAACATCTGTTGGGCCATTCATGCACATCTATTGCGTTAATATATGTCTGCCCATTCACACACATCTGTTGTCTTTACATCTGTCGGTCCATTCACACATCTATTGTGTTGATATTTGTCTGTCCATTTTATAGCGTCTATTGTTAGCATCTGTCTGTCCATTCACTTATATCTATTGCGTTAATATGTCTGCCCATTCACACACATCTGTTGTGTTTACATCTGTCGGTCCATTCACATAGTGTTATTTGTCTGTTCATTCACACGCGTCTATTGTGTTAACATCTGTCTTTCCATTCACAAATTGATTGTGTAAACATTTGTCTGCCCATTCACGCATGCGAATATTGTTGCTGTTATTTGTGTGTCCATTCACACACATCTATTGTGTTACCATTTGTCTGTCCGTTCACGCACATCTATTGTGTTAATATCCGTCTGTCCATTCACAAATATATTGTGTTAACATTTGTCAGTCCATTCACACGCGTCTATTGTGTTAACATCTGTCTGTCCATTCACACACATCTATTGCGTTAATATGTGTGCCCATTCACACACATCGGTTGTGTTTACATCTGTCGGTCCATTCACACATCTATTGTGTTGATATTTGTCTGTCCATTTTAACACTTCTATTGTGTTAACATCTGTCTGTCCGTTTACAAATGTAATGTGTTAACATTTGTCTGCCCGTTCACGCATGCAAATGTTGTTGTTGATATTTGTGTGTCTATTCACACATATCTATTGTGTTACCATTTGTCTGTCCGTTCACGCACATTTATTGTGTTAACATCTGTCTGTCCATTCACAAATGTATTGTGTTAAGATCTGTCAGTCCATTCACACGCGTCTATTGTGTTAACATCTGTCGGTCCATTCACACACATCTATTGCGTTAATATGTCTGCCCATTCACACACATCTGTTGTGTTTACATCTGTCGGTCCATTCACACATCCATTGTGTTGATATTTGTCTGTTCATTCACACGCTTCTATTGTGTTAACATCTGTCTGTCCATTCATGCACATCTATTGCGTTAATATGTCTGCCCATTCACACACGTCTGTTGTGTTTACATCTGTCGGTCATTAACACATCTGTTGTGTTGATATTTGTCTGTCCATTCACACGCGTCTATTGTGTTAACATCTGTCTGTCCGTTCACAAATTTATTGTGTTAACATTTGTCTGGCCATTCACGCATGCAAATATTGTGGTTGTTGATATTTGTGTGTCCATTCACACACATCTATTGTGTTAACATCTGTATGTCCATTCACAAATCTATTGTGTTAACATCTGTCGGTCCATTCACACACACATCTATTGTGTTAAAATCTGTCTTTCCATCCGCGCACATTTATTGGGTTAAAATTTGTCTGTCCTTTCACGTGCATCTATTGTGTTAACATCTGTCTGTCCATTAACGCAGGTCTTTTGTGTTAACATCTGTCTGTCCATTCACAAATGTATTGTGTTAACATTTGTCAGTTCATTCACACACATCTATTGTGTTAACATCTGTCTGTCCATTCACAAATGTATTAACATTTGCCAGTTCCTTCACACACATCTATTGTGTTAACATCTGTCTGTCCATTCACAAATGTATTGTGTTAACATCTGTCAGTTCATACACACACCTTTACTGTGTTAACATCTGTTTGTCAATTCACACAAATGTATTTGTGTCAACATCTGTCGGTCCACTCACACATCTATTGTGTTAACATCTGTTTGTCCATTAACGCAGGTCTTTTGTGTTAACATCTGTCTGTCATTCACACACATCTATTGTGTTAACATCTGTCTGTCCATTCACAAATGTATTGTGTTAACATTTGTCAGCTCATTCACACACATTTATTGTGTTAACATCTGTTTGTCAATTCACACACATGTATTGTGTTAACATCTGTCGGTCCATTCACACTATTGTGTTGATATTTGTCCGTCCATTCACACGCATCTATTGTGTTAACATCTGTTGGTCCATTCACACACATCTATTGTGTTTTTATATGTCTGTTATTCACACACATCTATTGTGTTAACATCTGTCTGTCCATTCACAAATGTATTGTGTTAACATTTGTCAGCTCATTCACACACATTTATTGTGTTAACATCTGTTTGTCAATTCACACACATGTATTGTGTTAACATCTGTCGGTCCATTCACACTATTGTGTTGATATTTGTCCGTCCATTCACACGCATCTATTGTGTTAACATCTGTTGGTCCATTCACACACATCTATTGTGTTATTATGTCTGCTCATTCACACACATATATTGTGTTAAGATTTGTCTGTCCATTTTACGCACATTTGTGTTAACATCAATCTGTCCATTCACACGTCTGTTGTGTTAACATCATGTGTGTGACTGTCCATTCACACACATCTTTTGTGTTAACCTCTGTCTGTTCATTCACGCACATTTATTGTGTTAGCATCTGCCTGTCTATTTATATACATTCCTTTGTTTAGCATGTGCCTGTCCATTCATACACAAATCAGTGCAACATCTGTTTGTGATAACACATAATAAACACATCGGTCTGTCAATTTGCACACATCTATTGTGTCAACATGTTAACGGAATATAAATATCCCTCAGTCTGTCCATTCACAAATGTATTGTTTTAACATTTGTCCGTTCATTCACACACCTTTACTGTGTTAACATCTGTTTGTCAATTCACACAAATGTATTTCTGTTAGCATCTGTCGGTCCATTCACACATCTATTGTGTTAACATCTCTGTCCATTAACGCAGGTCTTTTGTGTTAACATCTGTCTGTCATTCACACACAACTACTGTGTTAACATCTGTCTGTCCATTCACAAATGTATTGTGTTAACATTTGTCAGCTCATTCACACACATTTATTGTATTAACATCTGTTTATCAATTCACACACATGTATTGTGTTAACATTTGTCGGTCCATTCACACATCTATTGTGTTGATATTTGTCCGTCCATTCACACGCATCTATTGTGTTAACATCTGTTGGTCCATTCACACACATCTATTGTGTTTTTATATGTCTGCGCATTCACACACATCTATTGTGTTACTATATGTCTGCTCATTCACACACATATATGGTGTTAAGATTTGTCTGTCCATTTACGCACATTTGTGTTAACATCAATCTGTCCATTCACACGTCTGTTGTGTTAACATCTCTCTGTGCATTTACAAATGTATTGTGTTAACGTCTGACTGTCCATTCACACACATCTTTTGTGTTAACCTCTGTCTGTCCATTCACGCACATTTATTGTGTTAGCATCTGCCTGTCTATATACATTCCTTTTTTTAGCATCTGCCTGTCCATTCATACACAAATCAGTGCAACATCTGTTTGTGATAACACATAATAAACACATCGGTCTGTCAATTTGCACACATCTATTGTGTTAACGTGTTAACGGAATATAAATATCCATCAGTCTGTCCATTCTCGTAGGAATAATTGTATATTCACACACATGGGGCATGCACACAAACACACACACACAAAACAGTGTACAATTTGTACATTTACGGATACAGTTAATGTAATTGTCTGTCCATTCATAGACACACAATAACACAATAAACAATGACCATTCATGTAAATATATATAAGTATAATATAAGTTAATCCATTCACACATTCTGTAATATAAACCTGTCTCTCCTTTCACACACGTCTATACACAAAATCACATGCACACTCACACAATGAAGACGTCTGTCCATTCACACATTTGCAAAATAAACTTTCATACATTCGCTGGCACCCATAACATAAACCACTGCCAGTCACAAAACACTATACACAGTCTCACAATGAATGTCTATCCATTCACACACTTGCAATATAAACATTCATACATATACTGGCACACATAAGGTAAATGACTTCCTTTCCAATCGCAAAAAAATGATAGATGTCCGTTCGAATACACGCGTCACAAAAACGTGTCTGTCCATTCACGCAGACGTACTATAAAAAATATTGTTTAAAGTAAATGCTGGCACGTGAGTGGATAAACATTCCATGAGCAATAAACTACAAGCTGCCATCCATCCATCTATTTTTTACCGCTTGTCCCTTTCGGGGTCGGCGATAAATAAAAAATGGAATGATATAACCTATGTAATGTAATCTCTGACACGTACCTGCTGTATGTCTCATCACGCACTTTTAAGAAGGCGTGTGGTCAATTCCCCACCTATTGGAATACTTGACAGTGAAAGTGCTAGCTTGAATAACAATAGCAGTCTTAATAAGAGCTCCGGAGAATTGTGTAAATGAAGGCTTGTCACTTTGAAGCTTATTACACGTTGTACGAGTGGACATACGCTGACAGCCACATTGTTAACAATTATAATCCCGCTAATGCGCTGCACACTTTTCACACAAACGCTCACTCAAGTGGGCAGGAAAAGGGAATAGTCTCCCACGGCTTCCATCCAAAGGGGCTCGGTGGGTGTGTGAGCGGACAAACCTCTGCTCCACTCAATGTGACATTTCCATATTAGAGAAGTAAGAAATATCACGCCGACTTTCGAATAAAAGCCCTCGTTAAACCTTTAAAGCAACGCACGCGCATCATGTAAACACCTGTCTGTCCATTCACGTACACGCACTCAAACATGTCAGTCTTTTCAAACCAACAACATGATGGTATGGCAGATAACGCCTTTGCTGTTGCCATAGCAACCAGTGACCGCCTTATCTAGGGCTTTGTAATACACATGTAACGCAAACATGTCTGTCCTCTCACACATTAAAAAACACACGTAAACACCTATCTGTCTGTTGCCATAGCAACCAGTGACCGCCTTATTTAGTGCTTTGTAATGACATTGAACGCAAACATGTCTGTCCTATCACACATTAAAAAAAAACACACGTAAACATCTGTCTGTCTGTTGTCATAGCAACCGGGTACCGCCTTATTTAGTGCTTTGTGATATACATGTAACGCAAACATGTCTGTCCTATCACACATTAAAAAAAACAGACGTAAACATCTGTCTGTCCATTCACGTATACACATACAGTGTAACATAAACATGGCTGTCCAAAATATAACCCACCACAACATACGGAGAAAAAGTTACCAAAATAAATAAAAAACTAACCATGCACACAAATAAGGCAAGCTTCTGTTTGTCCGTACACGTATACACATACAGTTGTCCAACTTTTGCATACCTGTATGTCTGTCCGTTCACATACAACACACTCATTTAACATCGACATGCCTGTCTTTTCTCACACACACCTTTAAACACTCGTAAACATCTGTCTGTGCCTTCACATACAGCACACTCGTAAACATCTGTCTGTCCCTTCACATACAGCACACTCATAGCATAGACAAGTCTGTCTTTTCACACACACACAAATACTCATAAACAACTGACTGTCCATTCGCTTATACACATATAACATAAATATGGCTGTCCTTTCATACACCCATATAAGGCAAGCATCTGTTTGTCTATTCACATACAGAAGTCCAGCCTAAACATACCTGTATGCCTGTACATTCACAGCCAGCACACTCATATAGCATAGACAAGTCTGTCTTTTCACACATACGCACACATAAACAGATAAACATCTGTCTGTCCATTCACACATACTCATAACATAAACATCGCTGTCCTTTCATACACACAAATAAAGCAAGCATCTGTTTGTCCATACACATATACACATTCAGTTGTCCAACCTTAACATACCTGTATGTCTGTCCGTTCACATATAGCCCACTCATAACAGAGACATGTCTGTCCTTTCACACATGCGCACAATGTAAATGCCTGCCCCTTCAGAAACGCACACAAGGCTAGCCCCTGTCTCTTTAAACATGTCCTTTCACACACATAAATTTGGCTGTGCCTTCATGTACAAAAATAAGGCAAGCATCAGTTTGTCCATACACATATACACATACAGTAATCCAACTTTAACATACCTGTATGTCTCTCCATTCACAAACAGTATAATTATATAACATAGACATCTCTGTCCTTTCACACGCGCACACACACTTGAACATCTGTCTGTCCATTCACATGTAAACATATACCATAAACATACTGTACCTGTATGTCTCTCCATTCACAAACAGTATACTTATATAACATAGATATCTCTGTCCTTTCACACGCGCACACACATGAACATCTGTCTGTCTATTCACATGTAAACATATACCACAAACATGGCTGTATGTCTGTCCATTCATATACAATACACTCATAGACATGTTTGTCCTTTCACACATGCGTACAGTCTAAACGCTTTTTAAAAAAAGACACACACACGGCTAACACACATAGTGTAACTTAAACACAATATAAACAGGTCCTTTCACACACACATTAACACTTGTCTGTCCATTCACATACAGTACACTCATAGGCATGTTTGTCCTTTCACACATGCGTACAGTCTCAACGCTTTAAAAAAAACGCACACACTGCTAACGCACACAGTGTAACTTAAACACACTATAAACAGGTTCTTTCACACACACATGAACACTTGTCTGTCCATTTACATACAGTGCACTCATAGGCATGTTTGTCCTTTCACACATGCGTACAGTCTCAACGCTTTAAAAAAAAACGCACACACTGCTAACGCACACAGTGTAACTTAAACACACTATAAACAGGTTCTTTCACACACACATGAACACTTGTCTGTCCATTTACATACAGTGCACTCATAGGCATGTTTGTCCTTTCACACATGCGTACAGTCTAAACGCTGTTAAAAAAAACGCACACACGGCTAAATCACATGGTGTAACTTAAACACATTATAAACAGGTCCTTTCACACACACATGAACACTTGTCTGTCCATTCACATACAATACACTCATAGACATGTTTGTCCTTTCACACATGCGCACAGTCTAAACGCTTTTAAAAAAAAAACGCACACACGGCTAACACACATAGTGTAACTTAAACACAATATAAACAGGTCCTTTCACACACACATTAACACTTGTCTGTCCATTCACATACAGTACACTCATAGGCATGTTTGTCCTTTCACACATGCGTACAGTCTCAACGCTTTTAAAAAAACGCACACACTGCTAACGCACACAGTCTAACTTAAACACACTATAAACAGGTTCTTTCACACACACATGAACACTTGTCTGGCCATTTACATACAGTGCACTCATAGGCATGTTTGTCCTTTCACACATGCGTACAGTCTAAACGCTGTTAAAAAAAACGCACACACGGCTAAATCACATGGTGTAACTTAAACACATTATAAACAGGTCCTTTCACACACACATTACCACTTGTCTGTCCGTTCACATACAGTACAGTCATATACATGTTTTTCCTTTCACACATGCGTACAGTCTAAACGCTTTAAAAAAAAAAATATACGCACACACGGCTAACACACATAGTGTAGCTTAAACACACTATAAACAGGTCCTTTCTCACACACACACACACACACACACACACACACACACACACACACACACACACACACACACACACAAACACTTGTCTGTCCATTCACATACTCAAATAGTATATATTTTAAGGGTTCTGTCTATTCGTGTATGCAGAGTGTGTTTAGGCGCGTTTGTCCACTCACATGTTCAAATAGTATATATGTATTTTTCAATGTGTTTGTCAATTCACATAATGCAAACAACAACTTTAAAAGGTCTTGACAAGACGTGTAAAATACATTTTAAAAAAGTAGTTCTTTGACGCTACGTGGGTTCATAATTACGCTAAGTTCAAACAAATCAAAGTGAAAACTGTCAAACGGTCGGGGGTGAAATTAATAATTCACATTTTCTCTTATGAATAAAATGACATTTGTTATGCTGATTTCAATTAGTCCTCCACTCTCACTTCCTCTTGTCTTCACCCAACCACTAATTACACACTTGGGCTTGATTGGAGACGTCCTGCCAACCACCAACTATTTCACTCCTTACACCTTTTCAACACAATTTGTGTGCATGCGTTTTTGTGCTGTGTATGTATGTAATACATGTGTAAAACATATTAACATACATGTAATACATGTGTAAGACATGTTAGCATACATACACAGAAAAAATATCAACGCAACACTTTTGTTTTTGCTCCCATTTTCCCACTCAAAGATGTAAAACTTTGACTATATACACACAAAAAACCTATTCTTCTGAAATATTGTTCACAAATCTGTCTAAAACTGTGTTAGTGAGCATTTCTTCTTTGCCAAAGAGTGTAGTCGTTGTGGGTGTAATTGTAACAAGTGTAGTAGTTGCGAGTGTAATTGTCACAAGTGTAGTTGTTGTGTGTGTAATTGTAACAAGTGTAGTTGTGTGTGTAATTGTAACAAGTGTAGTTGTTGTGTGTGTAATTGTAACAAGTGTAGTTGTTGTGTGTGTAATTGTAACAAGTGTAGTTGTGTGTGTAATTGTAACAAGTGTAGTTGTTGTGAGTGTAATTGTAGCAAGTGTAGTTGTTGAGAGTGTAATTGTAACAAGTGTAGTTGTTGAGAGTGTAATTTTAACAAGTGTAGCTGTTGAGAGTGTAATTTTAACAAGTGTAGTTGTTGTGAGTGTAATTTTAACAAGTGTAGTTGTTGTGAGTGTAATTGTAACAAGTGTAGTTGTTGAGAGTGTAAATGGGTTGTGGGTTGTACTTGTATAGCGCTTTTCTACCTTCAAGGTACTCAAAGCGCTTTGACACTACTTCCACATTTACCCATTCACACACACATTCACACACTGATGGAGGGAGCTGCCATGCAAGGCGCTAACCAGCACCCATCAGGAGCAAGGGTGAAGTGTCTTGCTCAGGACACAACGGACATGACGAGGTTGGTACTAGGTGGGGATTGAACCAGGGACCCTCGGGTCGCGCACGGCCATTCTTCCACTGCGCCACGCCGTCCCCAAGTGTAGTTGTTGAGAGTGTAATTGTAACAAGTGTAGTTGTTGAGAGTGTAATTGTAACAAGTGTAGTTGTTGAGAGTGTAATTTGAACAAGTGTAGCTGTTGAGAGTGTAATTTTAACAAGTGTAGTTGTTGAGAGTGTAATTGTAACAAGTGTAGTTGTTGAGTGTAATTGTAACAAGTGTAGTTGTTGAGTGTTATTGTAACAAGTGTAATTGTAACAAATGTAGTTGTTGTGAGTGTAATTGTAACAACTGTAGTTGTTGCGGTTGTAATTGCAACAAGTGTAGTTGTTGTGGGTGTAATTGTAACAAGTGTAGTTGTTGAGGGTGTAATTGTAACAAGTGTAGTTGTTGTGTGTGTAATTGTAACAAGTGTAGTTGTTGTGAGTGTAATTGTAGCAAGTGTAGTCGTTGAGAGTGTAATTGTAACAAGTGTAGTTGTTGTGAGTGTAATTGTAACAAGTGTAGTTGTTGAGAGTGTTATTGTAACAAGTGTACTTGTAACAACTGTAGTTGTTGCGGGTGTAATTGTAACAAGTGTAGTTGTTGTGTGTGTAATTGTAACAAGTGTAGTTGTTGTGTGTGTAATTGTAACAAGTGTAGTTGTGTGTGTAATTGTAACAAGTGTAGTTGTTGTGAGTGTAATTGTAGCAAGTGTAGTTGTTGAGAGTGTAATTGTAACAAGTGTAGTTGTTGAGAGTGTAATTTTAACAAGTGTAGCTGTTGAGAGTGTAATTTTAACAAGTGTAGTTGTTGTGAGTGTAATTTTAACAAGTGTAGTTGTTGTGAGTGTAATTGTAACAAGTGTAGTTGTTGAGAGTGTAAATGGGTTGTGGGTTGTACTTGTATAGCGCTTTTCTACCTTCAAGGTACTCAAAGCGCTTTGACACTACTTCCACATTTACCCATTCACACACACATTCACACACTGATGGAGGGAGCTGCCATGCAAGGCGCTAACCAGCACCCATCAGGAGCAAGGGTGAAGTGTCTTGCTCAGGACACAACGGACATGACGAGGTTGGTACTAGGTGGGGATTGAACCAGGGACCCTCGGGTCGCGCACGGCCATTCTTCCACTGCGCCACGCCGTCCCCAAGTGTAGTTGTTGAGAGTGTAATTGTAACAAGTGTAGTTGTTGAGAGTGTAATTGTAACAAGTGTAGTTGTTGAGAGTGTAATTTGAACAAGTGTAGCTGTTGAGAGTGTAATTTTAACAAGTGTAGTTGTTGAGAGTGTAATTGTAACAAGTGTAGTTGTTGAGTGTAATTGTAACAAGTGTAGTTGTTGAGTGTTATTGTAACAAGTGTAATTGTAACAAATGTAGTTGTTGTGAGTGTAATTGTAACAACTGTAGTTGTTGCGGTTGTAATTGCAACAAGTGTAGTTGTTGTGGGTGTAATTGTAACAAGTGTAGTTGTTGAGGGTGTAATTGTAACAAGTGTAGTTGTTGTGTGTGTAATTGTAACAAGTGTAGTTGTTGTGAGTGTAATTGTAGCAAGTGTAGTCGTTGAGAGTGTAATTGTAACAAGTGTAGTTGTTGTGAGTGTAATTGTAACAAGTGTAGTTGTTGAGAGTGTTATTGTAACAAGTGTACTTGTAACAACTGTAGTTGTTGCGGGTGTAATTGTAACAAGTGTAGTTGTTGCGAGTGTAATTGTAACAAGTGTAGTTGTTGCGAGTGTAATTGTAACAAGTGTAGTTGTTCCGAGTGTAATTGTAACAAGTGTAGTTGTTGTGGGTGTAATTGTAACAAGTGTAGTTGTAACAACTGTAGTTGTGGCGAGTGTAATTGTAACAAGTGTAGTTGTTGTGGGTGTAATTGTAACAAGTGTAGTTGTTGTGGGTGTAATTGTAACAAATGTAGTTGTTGTGGGTGTAATTTTAACAAGTGTAGTTGTAGCAAGTGTAGTTGTGACAAGTGTAGTTGTAACAAGTGTAGTTGTTGTGGGTGTAGTTGTTGTGGGTGTAGTTGTAACAAGTGGAGTTGTAACAAGTGTAGTTGTGGCGAGTGTAGTTGTCAGTGTAATTGTAGCAAGTGTAATTGTAACAAGTGTAATTGTAACAAGTGTAGTTGTAACAAGTGTAGTTGTTGCAAGTGTATTTGTAACAAGTGTAGTTGTTGTGGGTGTAATTGTAACAAGTGTAGTTGTTGCGGGTGTAATTGTAACAAGTGTAGTTGTTGCGAGTGTAATTGTAACAAGTGTAGTTGTTGCGAGTGTAATTGTAACAAGTGTAGTTGTTGCGAGTGTAATTGTAACAAGTGTAGTTTTTGCGAGTGTAATTGTAACAAGTGTAGTTGTAACAAGTGTAATTGTTGCGAATGTAATTGTAACAAGTGTAGTTGTTGCGGGTGTCGTTGTAACAAGTGTAGTTGTTGCGAGTGTAATTGTAACAAGTGTAGTTGTTGCGGGTGTAGTTGTAACAAGTGTAGTTGTTGCAAGTGTAATTGTAACAAGTGTAGTTGTTGCGGATGAAATTGTAACAAGTGTAGTTGTTGTGGGTGTAATTGTAACAAGTGTAGTTGTAACAAGTGTAGTTGTTGCGAGTGTAATTGTAACAAGTGTAGTTGTTATGGGTGTAATTGTAACAAGTGTAGTTGTAACAAGTGTAGTTGTTGCGGGAGTAATTGTGGCGAGTGTAATTGTAACAAGTGTAGTTGTTGCGGATGTAATTGTAACAATTGTAGTTGTAACAAGTGTAGTTGTTGTGGGTGTAATTGGAACAAGTGTAGTTGTTGTGGGTGTAATTGGAACAAGTGTAGTTGTTGTGGGTGTAATTGGAACAAGTGTAGTTGTTGTGGGTGTAATTTTAACAAGTGTAGTTGTAACAAGTGTAGATGTTGTGGGTGTAATTTTAACAAGTGTAGTTGTAACAAGTGTAGTTGTGGCGAGTGTAGTTGTCAGTGTAATTGTAACAAGTGTAATTGTAACAAGTGTAATTGTAACAAGTGTAATTGTAACAAGTGGAGTTGTAACAAGTGTAGTTGTTGCAAGTGTATTTGTAACAAGTGTAGTTGTTGTGGGTGTAATTGTAACAAGTGTAGTTGTTGCGAGTGTAATTGTAACAAGTGTAGTTGTTGCGAGTGTAATTGTAACAAGTGTAGTTGTTGCGAGTGTAATTGTAACAAATGTAGTTGTTGCGAGTATAATTGTAACAAGTGTAGTTGTTGCGAGTGTAATTGTAACAAGTGTAGTTGTGGTGAGTGTAATTGTAACAAGTGTAGTTGTAACAAGTGTAATTGTTGCGAATGTAATTGTAACAAGTGTAGTTGTTGCGGGTGTAGTTGTAACAAGTGTAGTTGTTGCGACTAATTGTAACAAGTGTAGTTGTTGCAAGTGCAATTGTAACAAGTGTAGTTGTTGCAAGTGTAATTGTAACAAGTGTAGTTGTTGCGGATGTAATTGTAGCAAGTGTAGTTGTTGTGGGTGTAATTGTAACAAGTGTAGTTGTAACAAGTGTAGTTGTTGCGAGTGTAATTGTAACAAGTGTAGTTGTTGTCGGTGTAATTGTAACAAATGTAGTTGTTGCGAGTGTAATTGTAACAAGTGTAGGTGTTGCGAATGTAGTTGTAACAAGTGTAGTTGTGGCGAGTGTAATTGTAACGAGTGTAGTTGTTGCGGGAGTAATTGTAACAAGTGTAGTTGTAACAAGTGTAGTTGTAACAAGAGTAGTTGTTGCAGGAGTAATTGTAAGAAGTGTAGTTGCAACAAGTGTAGATGTTGTGGGTGTAATTGTAACAAGTGTAGTTGTAACAAGTGTAGCTGTTGTGAGTGTAATTGTAACAAGTGTAGTTGTTGCGAGTGTAATTGTAACAAGTGTAGTTGTTGCGAGTGTAATTGTAACAAGTGTAGTTGTGGTGAGTGTAATTGTAACAAGTGTAGTTGTAACAAGTGTAATTGTTGCGAATGTAATTGTAACAAGTGTAGTTGTTGCGGGTGTAGTTGTAACAAGTGTAGTTGTTGCGACTGTAGTTGTAACAAGTGTAGTTGTTGCGAGTGTAATTGTAACAAGTGTAGTTGTTGCGAGTGTAATTGTAACAAGTGTAGTTTTTGCGAGTGTAATTGTAACAAGTGTAGTTGTAACAAGTGTAATTGTTGCGAATGTAATTGTAACAAGTGTAGTTGTTGCGGGTGTCGTTGTAACAAGTGTAGTTGTTGCGAGTGTAATTGTAACAAGTGTAGTTGTTGCGGGTGTAGTTGTAACAAGTGTAGTTGTTGCAAGTGTAATTGTAACAAGTGTAGTTGTTGCGGATGTAATTGTAACATGTGTAGTTGTTGTGGGTGTAATTGTAACAAGTGTAGTTGTAACAAGTGTAGTTGTTGCGAGTGTAATTGTAACAAGTGTAGTTGTTATGGGTGTAATTGTAACAAGTGTAGTTGTAACAAGTGTAGTTGTTGCGGGAGTAATTGTGGCGAGTGTAATTGTAACAAGTGTAGTTGTTGCGGATGTAATTGTAACAATTGTAGTTGTAACAAGTGTAGTTGTTGTGGGTGTAATTGGAACAAGTGTAGTTGTTGTGGGTGTAATTGGAACAAGTGTAGTTGTTGTGGGTGTAATTGGAACAAGTGTAGTTGTTGTGGGTGTAATTTTAACAAGTGTAGTTGTAACAAGTGTAGATGTTGTGGGTGTAATTTTAACAAGTGTAGTTGTAACAAGTGTAGTTGTGGCGAGTGTAGTTGTCAGTGTAATTGTAACAAGTGTAATTGTAACAAGTGTAATTGTAACAAGTGGAGTTGTAACAAGTGTAGTTGTTGCAAGTGTATTTGTAACAAGTGTAGTTGTTGTGGGTGTAATTGTAACAAGTGTAGTTGTTGCGAGTGTAATTGTAACAAGTGTAGTTGTTGCGAGTGTAATTGTAACAAATGTAGTTGTTGCGAGTGTAATTGTAACAAGTGTAGTTGTGGTGAGTGTAATTGTAACAAGTGTAGTTGTAACAAGTGTAATTGTTGCGAATGTAATTGTAACAAGTGTAGTTGTTGCGGGTGTAGTTGTAACAAGTGTAGTTGTTGCGACTAATTGTAACAAGTGTAGTTGTTGCAAGTGCAATTGTAACAAGTGTAGTTGTTGCAAGTGTAATTGTAACAAGTGTAGTTGTTGCGGATGTAATTGTAGCAAGTGTAGTTGTTGTGGGTGTAATTGTAACAAGTGTAGTTGTAACAAGTGTAGTTGTTGCGAGTGTAATTGTAACAAGTGTAGTTGTTGTCGGTGTAATTGTAACAAATGTAGTTGTTGCGAGTGTAATTGTAACAAGTGTAGGTGTTGCGAATGTAGTTGTAACAAGTGTAGTTGTGGCGAGTGTAATTGTAACGAGTGTAGTTGTTGCGGGAGTAATTGTAACAAGTGTAGTTGTAACAAGTGTAGTTGTAACAAGAGTAGTTGTTGCAGGAGTAATTGTAAGAAGTGTAGTTGCAACAAGTGTAGTTGTTGTGGGTGTAATTGTAACAAGTGTAGTTGTAACAAGTGTAGCTGTTGTGAGTGTAATTGTAACAAGTGTAGTTGTTGCGAGTGTAATTGTAACAAGTGTAGTTGTTGCGAGTGTAATTGTAACAAGTGTAGTTGTGGTGAGTGTAATTGTAACAAGTGTAGTTGTAACAAGTGTAATTGTTGCGAATGTAATTGTAACAAGTGTAGTTGTTGCGGGTGTAGTTGTAACAAGTGTAGTTGTTGCGACTGTAGTTGTAACAAGTGTAGTTGTTGCAAGTGCAATTGTAACAAGTGTAGTTGTTGCAAGTGCAATTGTAACAAGTGTAGTTGTTGCGGATGTAATTGTAACAAGTGTAGTTGTTGTGGGTGTAATTGTAACAAGTGTAGTTGTTGCTAGTGTAATTGTAACAAGTGTAGTAGTTGTGGGTGTAATTGTAACAAGTGTAGTTGTTGCGAGTGTAATTGTAACAAGTGTAGTTGTTGCGAATGTAGTTGTAACAAGTGTAGTTGTGGCGATTGTAATTGTAACGAGTGTAGTTGTTGCGGGAGTAATTATAACAAGTGTAGTTGTAACAAGTGTAATTGTAACAAGAGTAGTTGTTACAGGAGTAATTGTAACAAGTGTAGTTGCAACAAGTGTAGTTGTTGTGGGTGTAATTGTAACAAGTGTAGTTGTTACAAGTGTAGCTGTTGTGAGTGTAATTGTAACAAGTGTATTTGGAACAAGTGTAGCTGTTGTGAGTGTAATTGTAACAAGTGTAGTTGTTGCGAATGTAGTTGTTATAAGTGTAGTTGTGGCGAGTGTAATTGTAACAAGTGTAGTTGTTGCGAGTGTAATTGTAACGAGTGTAGTTGTTGCGGGAGTAATTGTAACAAGTGTAGTTGTAACAAGTGTAATTGTAACAAGAGTAGTTGTTGCAGGAGTAATTGTAACAAGTGTAGTTGCAACAAGTGTAGTTGTTGTGAGTGTAATTGTAACAAGTGTAGTTGGAACAAGTGTAGCTGTTGTGAGTGTAATTGTAACAAGTGTAGTTGTTGTAGGTGTAATTGTAACAAGTGTAGTTGTTGTGGGTGTAATTGTAACAAGTGTAGTTGTTGCGGGTGTATTTGTAACATGTGTAGTTGCTGCGAGTGTAATTGTAACAAGTGTAGTTGTTGCGAGTGTAATTGTAACAAGTGTAGTTGTTGCGAGTGTAATTGTAAAAAGTGTCGTTGTTGTGAGTGTCGTTGTAACAAGTGTAGTTGTTGCGAGTGTAGTTTTTGCTAGTGTTGTTGTAGCGATTATGTTCCATTTTGATGGATTGGACAGAAACAATAGAATAAATAAATATTCCTCCACATTTTATTTCATAACTTTAGTCAAAGAAGAGTTGTGGGTGGTTTACTAAACATGGACTCCTTCCTAGTTGTCTTCCCTCCAGGTCTCCCTGTCCTTTCTGTGCTGCATGAGGCACTGCAGACCTTATTCATCCTCACTGTAAGTGGCGGGATTGCCGTGGCAACGCAACACTCGGCTCACAACCCAATGAACGCGTTCACACAGGAAGTCGAACTACGCTTCCATTGTTACATGTTTAGGAACGTCATGGCGTGTGTAAGAGGTGTCAGTCACTGGCTCAATGTGACCAAGCAGCCATGAAAGCTCACTAATTGGCGTTTATGGCGCTCAAGGATGATTAGCTGCGGTGCTAGCAGGTACAAGTGCACACACAATGGAACCCTATGCAAGACTTCAATTAGAAAAAAATAAATTTTTAAATAACTGGTGATTTTTGATGAAAAAAAGCATGTTTGTTATTGTAGTTGTTATTATCACTTGGCATGCAAGTGTGCAGCTTCGTACTGCCAAATGTTTCTGGCACATCACGCTGCTGACTCAAATATTGGAAATAGTCCAAATCAGCATTATTTTCTCTTAAAAGGCAGAATTGGTGCATTTAACAGGTGTGCCTAATAAAGAGTCTGGTGAGCATATATTGTCTATTACGGAGGTGTCAAAGTTGTTTTCACTGAGGGCCACATGGCAGCTATGTTTGGCCCCAGAGGGCCGCTTCTCACAGTGAATACTATTATTATACAATTTTTGTATGCATTTTATTAGTAGATTTTTTTTAAACTAAAATGTAAAGTTGCAATAATTTCACCTCAAAATGTAGTGTATATTACTGTAAAAGGAAAAACTACTGCTGTTTTTATGGTTAAAAAAAAGCAGCCAGACTTTTACTGTAATATTTACATTAGTTTTTTTACTGTTAATTAAAAAAACCTGCAATTTTACAGTAAAATTTTGGCACCTGAGCTGCCAGTTTTGTTTTTTTAATTGTTTTTTTTAACCGCAAATCAACTGTGGATTTTTCACTGTATTACTGTAAATGCCATAACGGCACCACAGTTGATTACAGTAAAAAAAGACAGCCATAATTTTACTGTAAAATTTACAATTGTTTTTTTTTTTTTACTGTAAATGGGAAAAAAAGTGCAATTTTACAGTAAAATTTTGGCACCTGAGCTGCCTGTTTTCTATTGGTTTTTTTAACCGCAAATTTTTCGGTGTATTACTGTGAATGCCATAATGGCACAACAGTTTATTACAGTAAAAAAAAGGCAGCCAGAATTTTACTGTAAACTTTTTTTTTTACTGTAAATAAAAAAAGTGCAATTTTACAGTAAAATTCTGGCATCTGTGCTGCCAGTTTTTATGTTTTGCTTTTCCTTTTTTTTTTTTACCGCAAATCGACAACTGTAGATTTTTCGGTGAAATTACTGTAAATACCAGAACGGCACCACAGTTTATTACAGTAAAAAAAAGGCAGCCAGAATTTACTGTAAAATTTATTTTGTGTTTTTTTTTTACTGTAAATGAAAACAAAACTGCAATTTCACAGTAAAATTTTGGCACCTGAGCTGCTAGTTCTTTTTTTTAATAGTTTTTTTTAACCTCAAATCAACAACTGTGGATGTTTCACTGTATTACTGTAAATGCCATAACGGCACCACATTTTATTACAGTAAAAAAAGTCAGCAAATTTTTTTGTAAAATGTACTTTTTTTTTTACTGTACATTTTTTTTAAAATACAATTTTACAGTAGCATTTTGGCACCTGAGCTGCCAGTTTGTTTGTTTTTTGTTTTTTTACTGCAAATCAACGACTGTAGATTTGTCTGTGTATTACTGTATATGCTATAACGGCACCACAGTAAAAAAGGCAGGCAGAATTTACTGTAAAATTTACATCTGTTTTTTTTTTACTGTAGATTGAAAAAAAAATCTATTTTACAGTAAAATGTTGGCACCTGATCTGCCAGGTTGTTTGTTTTTTTTTCTTTTACAGCAAATCAACAAGTGTAGATTTTTCTGTGTATTATTGTAAATGCCATAATGGCACCACAGTTTATTACAGTAAAAAAGCAGCCAGAATTTTACTGTAAAATTTAAAAAATGTTTTTTACCGTAAATAAAAAAAAGTGCAATTTTACAGTAAAATTTTGGCACCTGAGCTGCCAATTTTTTTTGTTTTTAATTTTTTGTTTTTTTTTTACCGCAAATTAACAACTGTAGATTTTTCGGTGTATTACTGTAGATGCCATAACAGCACCACAGTTTATTACAGTAAAAAAAAGGCAGCCAGAATTTTACTGTAAAATTTACATTTGTTTTTTTTACTTTAAATGAAAAAAAGTGCAATTTTACAGTAAAATTTTGGCACCTTAGCTGCCAGTTTTTTATTGTTTTTTTCAACCGCAAATCAACAACTGTGGATTTTTCACTGTATTACTGTAAATGCCATAACGGCACCACAGTTTATTACAGTAAAAAAAGGCAGCCAGAATTTTACCGTAAAATTTACATTTGTTTTTTTTTAACTATAAATGAAAAAAAACCTGCAGTTTTACAGTAAAATTTTGGCACCTGAGCTGCCAGTTTTTTGTTTTTTTTAAATAGTTTTTTGTTAACCGCAAATCAACAACTGTGGATGTTTCACTGTATTACTGTAAATGCCATAACAGCACCACATTTTATTGCAGTAAAAAAAGTCAGCCAAAATTTTTTTTTTAATATTTACTTCTTCTTTTTTTTTTACTGTAGATTTTTTTTTAAAAAATGCAATTTTACAGTAGCATTTTGGCACCTGAGCTGCCAGTTTTTTGTTTTTTTTACCGCAAATCAACAACTGTAGATTTGTCTGTGTATTACTGTATATGCCATAACGGCACCACAGTTTATTACAGTAAAAAAAGGCAGCCAGAATTTACTGTAAAATTTACATTTGTTTTTTTTTTTTACTGTAAATGAAAACAAAACTGCAATTTCACAGTAAAATTTTGGCACCTGAGCTGCCAGTTCTTTTTTTTTTTTTTATAGTTTTTTGTTAACCGCAAATCAACAACTGTGGATGTTTCACTGTATTACTGTAAATGCCATAACGTAACCACATTTTATTACAGTAAAAAAAGTCAGCCAAATTTTTTTTGTAAAATTTACTTTTTTTTTTTTTTTACTGTAGATTTTTGTTTTTTTAAATGCAATTTTACAGTAACATTTTGGCACCTGAGCTGCCAGTTTTTTTTGTTTTTTTTGTTTTTTTTTTTAGCGCAAATCAACAACTGTAGATTTTTTGGTGTATTACTGTAAATGCAATAACGGCACCACAGTTCATTACAGTAAAAAAAAGGCAGGCAGAATTTACTGTAAAATTTACATTTGTTTTTTTTACTGTAAATGAAAAGTGCAATTTTACAGTAACATTTTGGCACCTGAGTTGCCAGTTTGTTTTTTTTAATTGTTTTTTTTAACCGCAAATCAACAACTGTGGATTTTTCACTGTATTACTGTGAATGCCATAACGGCACCACAGTTTATTACAGTAAAAAAAGGCAGCCATAATTTTACTGTAAAATTTACTTTTTTTTTTACTGTAAATGAAAAAA
The DNA here is from genome assembly GCF_033978685.3 of Nerophis lumbriciformis. Lineage (NCBI taxonomy): Eukaryota > Metazoa > Chordata > Actinopteri > Syngnathiformes > Syngnathidae > Nerophis > Nerophis lumbriciformis. The sequence goes on along the minus strand of NC_084584.2, from coordinate 13,713,894 downwards.
AGTGCAATTTTACAGTAAAATTTTGGCACCTGAGCTGCCAGTTTTTTATTGTTTTTTTTAACCGCAAATCAACAACTGTGGATTTTTCACTGTATTACTGTAAATGCCATAACGGCACCACAGTTTATTACAGTAAAAAAAGGCAGCCAGAATTTTACCGTAAAATTTACATTTGTTTTTTTTAACTCTGAATGGAAAAAAAAAACCTGCAGTTTTACAGTAACATTTTGATACCTGAGCTGCCAGGTTTTTTTTTTTAAATAGTTTTTTTAACCGCAAATTAACAACTGTGGATTTTCCAATGTATTACTGTAAATGCCATAACAGCACCACAGTTTATTACAGTAAAAAAAGGCAGCCAGAATTTTTCTGTCAAATTTACTTCTTTTTTTTTTTTACCGTAGATTTTTTAAAAAAATGCAATTTTACAGTAACATTTTGGCACCTGAGCTGCCAGTTTGTTTTTTTCTGTTTGTTTTTTTACCGCAAATCAACAACTGTAGATTTTTTGGTGTATTACTGTAAATGCAATAACAGCACCACAGTTTATTATAGTAAAAAAAGCAGCCAGAATTTGACTGTAAAATGTACATTTGTTTTTGTTTTTTTACTGTAAATTAAAAAAACTGCAATTTTACAGTAAAATTTTGGCAGATGAGCTGCCGGTTGTTGTTTTGTTTTTTTAAAACCGCAAATCAACTGTGGATTTATCGGTGAAATTACTGTAAATGCCAGAATGGCACCGCAGTTTATTACAGTAAAAAAGGCAGTCAAAATTTTACCGTAAAATTAACTTCTTTAATTTTTTACTGTCGATAAAAAAATAATTCAATTTTACAGAAAAATTTGGGCACCTGAGCTGCCAGTTTTTGTTTTGTTTTTGTTTTTTCCGCAAATCTACAACTGTGGATTTTTCGGTGTATTACTGTAAATGCCATAACAGCACCACAGTTTATTACAGTAAGAAAAGGCAGCCAGAATTTTACTGTAAAATTTACATTTGTTTTTTTTACTGTAAATGGAAAAAAAAGTGTAATTTTACAGTAAAATTTGGGCACCTGAGCTGCCAGTTTTTTTTTGTTTGTTTTTTTTTCCGCAAATCAACAACTGTGGATTTATCGTTGTATTACTGTAAATGACAAAACGGCACCACAGTTTATTTCAGTAAAAAAGTACTGTTTAGAGAAAAATGCTGTAAAAACCACAGTAAATTTCACCATTTTACCATGAAATCTATTGCTACTTTTACATTGCACAATTTGATGGTTAACTTGCTTTGAAATCATTATTATTAATATTTATTTCTATTTAAATATATATTTTTGCTTAATTCGACAATATTTAAGTGAACATAATTTGCGATTACATTGAGTACATTTTTCCCCCCCCTCCTAAAATAGAAAAAGAATACAGTTGGTGAGAAAAGTTACAGTACTTTATTGATACATATTATTTCCAGGGCTTTCGAGGGCCAAATAAAATGAAGTGACGGCCACATCTGGCCCCCGGGCCTTGAGTTTGATACCTGTGGTCTACTAGATCTTTGAATTTATTTTTTCAAAGTTGACTTGGCCACAACATTATCCCATATCCTATATAAGATTTGCACTAGGAAATGCATTTTTAAAGACAGCATGTTTATTTTTTGATTGAAAAAATGTTTACTATTATCATATCATCATTATATGATGATATCATCAAAATAGTACTGCCAGCACTTTCTCATATGTTGACCATCTTACATACAGTATTTTGACCTCTATAATTATGTAATTTGACTCCTAAATCTCTGCTGAGTTGATCCTTTCTTGCTGACAAGAGAACATCTAGACTAAACCTGTTGAGAGATGAATTCTTCATTTGGACTAATGTTTAATGATTTAAATACATATTATATATATCAATATAATCATTCGTAATAAATATTATTAATATTATGCTATATTATTTGATTATATTGTTAATATTACAATTATATAAATTACATAATTATATAATATATTATGTATTGAATTATATAATGCACCAATAGTATTATTCATGATTATTTCTAATTATTTGTTTTTATTATAATTGTAATTTATGTATTTATAATATATTTTATTACTATATTAATATGACATATATAAATATACACATTACAGTATATATACTATATATTTATATACACACAGTATGTATGTACAAACAGAGTGTGTATATATACATTATATATTACTTTATATATATTTATATTTATATTTATATATATAAAATGGATGGATGGATATAAAATTATATATTTTATGTAGATTTTATATTATATTTATTTTTATTAATATTATATTCAATATATTTTATTCTTATATATTATCATTATCATATTTGTATTTCTTTATTTTGTGATAAATATAATAATTGCTAATTATATTGTATATTTTATTAATAATACATATTGTATTAATAATGTAAATGATTTAAAAAAAAACAACATGACAGTATTTCAAATAGTCAAATTAATAAAAACATAAAAAAACATTCATCCATAAATGTTTGACGTTGAATTCAAGTTGGACTAATGTTGTTCTTTCAGAACTTTGACTACGGTAGATTTTGCAGCAGATTCCTAAAAACAGCAGAGCACTCCCGTCTTGTAAAAATCCTAGACTCCCTTCATTTGCAGTAGATTATCAAAAACCGAGTGCTCCTGTCAAATAGGACATCTTTGACTCATGTTTTTGGTCATAGATTCTCAAAAACAGCACAGTGCCTCTGTCATATAGTGCATCTTTGACTCGTGTTTTTTTTTTGGTAATAGATTCTCAAAAACAGCTCAGGACTCCTGTCATATAGAGGGTCTTTGGCTAGCGCTATTAGATTCCTAAAAACAGCAGAGTTCCATACAGTAGATGATATATGTCAAAATGTAGTTGAAAATGTGACAAATCTTTTGTTTGGCTCAGCAGCAAATTAATCACATTGAAGAAAAATGCTGACTGGTGCATTAAGTTGACGGCACGCTGCGCTTGACGGCCATGTTTGGACAGCATGTTCAGGACGTGTTTGTGGACAGGCTTTCACTTGGCCGCCATGGAAACTTCAGCAGGCCAAAACATTAGGTACACCTGCACAGTGTTGCAAAGATGCTGCTCTTAATAATACTACTAATAATAACAATAATAATAAGGAGATTTGCATAAAATGTGTTTGTTATTGACGCTGCAAATAACCTTTTCATGAAAATATCAATGTCAATTTCAGATAAACACCCACCGGACATATTATTAGGTTATTATTATTATTATTAGGTATTATTCAATATCTTTATTATAAAAATATTATTATTTTAATATTTATATGAATATTTCAAAGCCAATGCCAAGTTTTGATTGTTTCTAGTATTTAGCTATGCTGCAGATAGGTGAAATTATTTAAAATCCTGCTCGCAGAACGATAATGTGCAATAAACTACAACACTACACTTGTACAGTAGGAATCTTGTGTTGGATGTAATTACTGCTCAAGTGTACTTAATGTTACCAAGTATTGAAAAAATACATTCTAATATAATATAATATAATAGAGATGTCCGATAATGGCTTTTTTGCCGATATTCCAATATTGTCCAACTTTTAATTACCGATTCCGATATCAACCGATACCGATATATACAGTCGTGGAATTAACACATTATGCCTAATTCTGTTGTGACAACTGTGTGGCACTACTATTTTTCGGTGTTTGCGTTTCATCCATCTTCCGCTTGTATTCATCGTGTATATCCTTATGATTCTTGAAGAGGTGGGAGATCAAATTGCTCGTATTAAAGGAAGACGTCTTGGTTCCTCCAACTTTTTGCAGTCATTGCAAATTGCCAGTTTTTTTATCCGTCAGAGACACTTTAAAATAATCCCAAACCATAGACATGGTGTCGTTAGTCAGTCACCGAGCGAGCTGGTTTGTTAGCCACGGCTACAGCACCGGCAACAACACACTCTTGTTGTTGTTATGCTCCGCTAGCGACGGTTTGATGAGGTCATCAAGCGTCGCCAGTAAACTTCTCATGCTGCAGTCGTCAACTCCTGTGTTGTGTGTGGGAGAGGAGAGAGGGGAGGGGCTCCTGACTGGGAGACGCAACTGCTCTGTACTGCTCCCTACGTCCGTGTACCGCTCCGTACAGCGGCGTTTTAAAAAGTCATTAACCCTTGTGTGGTGTTCGGGTTTGTGGGACCCGTTTGAATTTTTTATTAAAAGAAAAATGATACAATTAATTAATTTTTCAAACTGAGACGCACTGACTTTGGCTCTTTTTCTGTGTAGAACATATATCAGAATACATATTTGACCACACATCATACACCCTCCCTACACATTTCTATTACATATAAGATGTCCGGGGCTAATAGAAGTGTGGAAATTGATGTTCCCCCGCCCCCCCCCCACCCTACACTCATCAAACACACACACACAGCAGGACTAGACAGCATCCATTGCTTTCGGTCTCCCCTAGAGGGGGGGGGTTACCCACATATGCGGTCCTCTCCAAGGTTTCTCATAGTCATTCACATCGACGTCCCACTGGGGTGAGTTTTTCCTTGCCCTTATGTGGGCTTTGTACCGAGGATGTCGTTGTGGCTTGTGCAGCCCTTTGAGACACTTGTGATTAAGGGCTATATAAATAAAGATTGATTGATTGATTGATTGACAGCAGGAGGACAGAGTGTAGGTACACAGAACATCAGAGGGTCAAATGTGCGAGAAAATGAGAGCAGACAGTGTTGACAAACAATGTTGCAACCTTGTGTGGGAACCGCAGGTGCAGAAACGCAAAAGAAGAATCCCTGTGGGATGCAGAAACTGGCAGATAACATTTTCCGTGCAACGTTCATATTGTTGTTACTCAGCCAGCGTTTGTGGGTCTGATGGACCCGTTGCATTTTGTGGCTTTTAATGCCTCACAATCAAACACTTTTGTGTTAAAATACTGAACAGATGTTTATTGGGATAAGGTAAACATCTGTTCAGTATTTTAACAAAAAAGTGTTTGATTGTGAGGCATTAAAAGCCACAAAATACAACAGGTCCATCAGACCCACAAACGCTGGCTGAGTAACAACAATATGAACATTACACAAGGGTTCATTTTACTTTTTGAAACCGATACCGATAATTTCCGATATTACATTTTAAAGCATTTATCGGCCGATAATATCGGTAGGCCGATATTATCGGACATCTCTAATAATAATAATAGTATAATATAATGTAATATAATATAGTATAATATCATATAGCATATCATATTTAATACCATATAGTGTAATATAATATAATACAATATATAATATATTTCATCATGATATAAAATTGTATGATATAATACAATATAATTTGATATAGTATATAAAATAATGTATAATTTAATGTTATGATATAATCTAATCTAATATACTGTAAAATAATACAGTATTATATGGTGTAATATAATACAGTATATAAAATAATATAGTATAATAAATTACAATATAATGTATAATATGATATAGTATATAACATATTATAATGTAATGTAATATAACATAGTATAATCTAATCCAGTGGTTCTCAAATGGGGGTACGCGTACCCCTGGGGGTACTTGAAGGTATGCCAAGGGGTACGTGAGATTTTTTTTAAATATTCTAAAAATAGCAACAATTCAAAAATCCTTTATAAATATAAATAAAAACCTATCTTTTTTTTTCCAAATAGTTCAAGAAAGACCACTACAAATGAGCAATATTTTGCACTGTTATACAATTTAATAAATCAGAAACGGATTTATTAAATTGTGCTGTATTTTACTTCTTTATCTCTTTTTTTCAACCAAAAATGCTTTGCTCTGATTAGGGGGTACTTGAATTACAAAAAAATTCACAGGGGGTACATCACTGAAAAAAGGTTGAGAACCACTGATCTAATCTAATAAAATATAATGTAATATAGTATAATATAGTACAATATAATTTATCCATTACCTACCGCTCGTCCTTCTCAGGGTTGCAGGGGTAATACTATACTATAGTTTAATTTAATACATATATACAATGTGGTATATCATATAATACAAGATTATTACTGTTTTTGTGCCGGTTTCAATTGGAAAAACCGAATGAATGATTCACAGATTATTTATAAACTAGTATTGGACGGAAAAGCACATGTATGATGTTGCATGATTATTAGGTATAACAGCTAAGATTTTCCAATTGGCCAAAATAAATTAACAATGTAATATTTACGTCATTATTTACTCTCGCCTGGTTTGAACCGCGACGTGTCGTCACCCCGCCCTCACTCTCCTGCAATTGGTTGACGCGACAGCTATTCCTCGTTTCTGATAGGCCAACAATGCTGTCTATCTCCGCTGTCGACGTGGAAACCCGGAAGTAGGTGTAAACAAGCGCTACGCTGGCGTGGAGGGAAAGAAGAGCAAAGTACAATAAAAACCTTTTTTAAAAAAAAAAAAAACTTAATTCGCAAGCTTTGGCCGCTGTTTGCCACAACAACTGCTTTTTTTTAAAACAACAACAAACGCGAACGGTGTAAGTATATCTGCCTATTAATGAGTGAACTAACAATACTGGAATGTTTAGTTTGAAATGATGCATTTGTGCGAGTGGAGAAACAGGTGGTGTAATTAACGGAATTACTAACAGCTGTGTGAGGAATTGTACGCAATACTATCACTTTGTAGGCGTCCGAAACAAGAGGTAAGCTACTTTTTTCACTCACGCTTTTATGTTGTTTTTAAAAATAAATCTGCATTATCTTTGTAAAGACATTCTTGTACAAAAGCTACTAATTCTTGTCTTAATATATTTTTTTAAATCCAGGAAGTAATCACTCGTATTAATTATATGATAAAATGTGGATCAGAATAATTACATTTACACAAATACTGTATTTATGGAAATTATTATAAAATATTGGCTATAATTTACTTTTTTGTGTGTTTCATTCGGTTCTATATTTCTGTGCTTTGACTGTGACGTCACGAGTTAACAAAAAAAATCACCTAAAATGTGTAGCATTTTATAAATATAGAGAAAAATACACAACTAATAAGTATTAAATGCTTGAATGGCTATAAAATGTATAAATACAACTACAATAAAATTAGGACGTAATTAAAATGTGAGTCCAAAATTATACTAGCATACCTGGTGTCTGTACGTTTGGACTAGGGCTGCAACTAACAACTAATTTGATAATCGTTTAATAATCGGATAAAAGAGACTATCTACATTTATATCCTTTCCAGTATTTTATTGGAAAAAAAACACCATACTGGCACCATACTTATTTTGATTATTGTTTCTCAGCTGTTTGTAAATGTTGCAGTTTATAAATAAAGGTTTATTAAAAAAAAAAAAAAAAATATATATATATATATAAAGTAGCCTCTGCGCATAGCATAGATCCAACGAATCGATGACTAAATTAATCGCCAACTATTTTTATAATCGATTTAATCGATTAGTTGTTGCAGCCCTAGTTTGGACTACTACCCTTTAGAACGGTGTTTTTCAACCTTTTTTGAGCCAAAGCTACATTTCATGCGTTGAAAAAACCCGGAGGCACACCACCAGCAGACATCATTAAAAAAACGAAACTCAGTTGACAGTAAAAAGCTGTTGTCGCAATTGTTGGATATGACTTTAAACCATAACCAAGCATGCATCACTATAGCTCTTGTCTCAAAGTAGGTGTACTGTCACCACCTGTTACATCACGCCCTGACTTATTTGGAGTTTATTGCTGTTTTCCTGTGTGTAGACTTTTACTTCTTGTCTTGCGCTCCTATTTTAATGGCTTTTTCTCTTTATTTGGTATTTTACTGTAGCAGTTTCATGTTTTACCTTTTGAGCGATATTTCCCGCATCTACTTTGTTTTAGCAATCAAGAAGATTTAGTTTTTATCCTTCTTTGTGGGGACATTGTTGATTGTCATGTCATGTTCGGATGTACTTTGTGGACGCTGTCTTTGCGCCACAGTAAGTTTTTGCTGTCATCCAGCATTCTGTTTTTGTTTACATTGCAGCCAGTTCAGTTTTAGTTTCGTTCTGAATAGCCATCCCTAAGCTTCAATGCCTTTTCTTAGGGGCACTCGCCTTTTGTTTATTTTTGGTTTAAGCATTAGACACAATTTTACGTACCTGCATGCTGCCTCCCGCTGTTCCCGACATCTACAAAGCAATAAGCTACCGGCTGCCACCTACTGATATGGAAGAGTATTACACGGTTACTCTGCCAATCTCTAGACAGCACCGACACTCAACAACAACACATCATTTGCAGAATATAATTACTGGTTTGCAAAAAATATTTTTAACCCAAATAGGCAAAATTAGATAATCTCCCACTGCACACCAGACTGTATCTCATGGCACACAAGTGTGCCGCGGCACAGTCGTTGAAAAACACTGCTTTAGAATAAAGAACCCGAAAAGTGAATCCAACTAAAATCAATAAAAAATAAATACAATTTAAAAAATGATTATGTATATATTTTATAAGTAAAAACAAACAAGTACATCCAAATGCTGCCAGGATTCTGACTCATTTTCTAGTCCAGTTGCCAGTTGGATGTCACGCACACTGGCAATTGTCGACGCTAAATTTGCATGAAAAAAAAAAGTAATCCAAACAAACGGCTCACAACTGGAAATCGGTCCTCCATTGTTTACTGAAAAGACCCGCTCTAAAGACTCGATTCGTTCGCATACGTCACATCCCTTGTAGGTTTAACCAGCCCTTACAAAGACATGGAACAAATGGGTTTACTGTAATGTGAAAATAGTGCGACCCTGGGGAACATGCTTTATCAGTATCATCCTTCAGACCCCGCTTTGCAAAGCTGTGCACTACAAAACGTGTTTATTGTTAGTGATGTGCGGACATCGATACCGCTGATACCTGATTTTTAAGCTCCAAATCAAAATTATTTTGTTCAAAAAATGCTAAAAACAGATATTGTGTCAGCTATGTATTATGGGTGTCTAAGTATATTGTTATTAATTATTAGTTAAAACATTTCAGCTTTTTCTCATTTTTATATTTAATTTTTTCTTACATTTTTACTAGTTTTTTTTCCATGTAAGAATTGAATACAAATAATAAAACAATTGTTTAATTGCATAACCTGGTGTGTTAAACATTCTGCCTGTACGGAAATATTAATGTCCATATTTATTTTGGTGGTTGTAATTAAAAAAATAAATCATAAGTATTTTATTTTTTCATTAACTAAACTTTGTGTATATTTTAGGTATATTTAATTTAGATTTTGAGCGCTTCTAATATTTTAGATCAGGAGTGTTTTAAACTTTTTTAACCAAGGGCCGCTTACTGAAAAGTATATGGGGGCCATTTTGATTATTTTTTTGTTTAAAACAAATTAAAAAAGCAAAATAATTGTGTGTATGTATATATATATATATATATATATATATATATATATATTTTTTTTTTTTTTCTTTTCTTTGTGTTATAGGTGACTAAGTATATTATTTATTAGTTTTCAGCTTTTTCTCTTTACATTTTGATTTTTTGCTATTTAGATTTTTTTTTAGATACATATGTTATCTGAAAACACACAGCTTTTAACATTTTTGCAGACACGTTAGGTATATTTGCACAAAGTATCGGATCGGTATCGCCGATACCAGCCTGAATTTTACTTGCTATCGGATCGCAAAGAAAATCAGTGGTATCACATCACTACTAATTGTAGATATAAATCCTGACTTCCTCATTTTGGTAAACAAAAAACCAAACTGCATAATTTTTGTGTTGTATGTTAAAGTGTTTTATATATTGTGCTCCTGAGTTATTGTCGCTGATACATTAGAATGAATTATTACTAATTGAGATTTAACCTATTTTTCAGTATACAATGGTTCAAGTAGGTCAAAAAATGTTTGTAATTTAAATAAGTATACTTTTTTTTTTCCCAGACAAATTGATGCACTTTAAATATTTTTTGTTACGGACCAAAAACGATGTTTTTTAAGTTATTCTTTGTTGTAAATTGATCTATATTTCTTTACTTTTGTTGTTGCCTTTTAATGTTATTAAGAATACAATGTTATGCAGCGGTGTACAATTTTATCGACAAATGATACTATTTATAGTAGCGGCATAAGAGTGGAGGGACACAAAATGTTCTCTTCTACCTGCGGGGAGGCTAAAAAAAAAAGAAAACAATTGAGAGTAATCAGTGTTTCCGCACACTTCCACGATGCACACTCCCCAGGCTTGTGGAGATGTACTGCATGAATGGATCTCCACTCCCGCGATGAATATAGAAGAAACACTTTAATGCAAACCCTGTGGGAATTCAGTACCGAACCAAACGTTCAAATTAAAATACAAATATGTTTATTGTCACACCCTGAGCACTAAAGGGTTCTTAAAGGGGACCTGCACTTTTTGGGGAATTTTGTCTATCATTCACAATCCTACACATATGTCCTTCTTTTTTATGCATTCTAACTCATAAATAAACGCTAGTAAAAGTCAGCTAACAATGAAGCCAATAGGAATTGCTCTATCCCGCCTATAAAGCGTATTACATGCTGTAAGTATATATATATATATATATATATATATATATATATATATATATATATATAATGTAGTAACATTCACAAGAACATGTCATATTTACCTGTTTTGCTCATTTTAAGCATACAGCGGCGTATTAATTTCACAGACGTGTTACAAAGTTCGCTTTTCCCTTCAACAACAACACTACTAATCAAGGCAGACTTCATGAGCGACAACAAAGACTTCGTTGGGACAAATTAAGATCCAGAAACTTATAATTTTCATTCTGAATATAAGCAGGATGACCTACAGTATGAACAGATGCGGCTTTAGTGAAACACTAAGCATCATGTAGTAGTATTGCTAAGCGCTAAACAAGAAATACAAACTATAAACATGATAAAACTATTGCTTACTTCACAATGTCTGCTCTCACTGGGATGTGACGAATGCAGGGGATGTCAAACTGGTTTTCATTGAGGGCCACATGGCAGTTATGGCTGCCATCAGAGAGCCGCTTGTAACAGTGAATAATGTATGAATTTGCCTCTGGATTGCATTATTAATTATATAAATTGTTTTAAGTAGACTGTTGATTTTACAGTAAAAACGTTACATTTACCAAATTTTACTGTAAAATATAGTGGGGTTTTTTGTAGTTTTTTTTTTTATTTTTATTTTTTTACAACATTCTACGGTAAATGGAAAAACAGTATCACTGTTTTTTGGGGGTTTTTTTAATGGAAAAAGCTGGCAGCTTAGTTGCCAGAATTTTTGTGTTAAATTGACATTGGTTTTTACAACATTATATTGTTAATGGAAAAACAGTACAAGTTCTTTTCTTATTATGGCAACTTAGCTGCCAGTTTTTCTACCGTAAAAACAAATGCACCGTCTTTCTTTTTACAGTAACACACCGTTAAAAACAACAACCGTATATTTTACAGTCAAAAAACTGGCAGCTTAGTCAACAGAATCTTAACGCAAAAAACAGTAGTGTCAGGTTCAAACACTGATGACCTCTATTAAACAAGATAAGAGGCAAATAATTAAACAGAGACAGAATTCAATTTGGACTCAATATTGAGGAGAGTCGTCTGTACACTGTACCCTTGCACAGTATCTCAGCACGCTCTGGCAAAAGATTGCACGCCTCCTTCTTTTATTTTGGACCCTCCCCGACCACATGGCCACCGCTGTTTCCAAAGGACAAAGGTCGCAAAAAGTTCACAGAAATGGTCGTAAACAATTCACAGCAAAGGTCAGTTCAAAAAGAGTTTGTAAAATACTTCAAAAGGGGTCCATAAAGTAGTTGAAAAAGATGTTCGTAAACCAGTTTAAAAAGGAGGTTCAAAAAGAGGTCGTCTGGAAATTGGGCAGATCCTGTCTTCTCTCCGCTCTGAAGGCACCATACATGAAAGAACACAGGAACACCTTCATCTTGCTTCCCCCCCGCTACCCAGTGGAGTTTTACGAGCCTTGCTCTTGGTAGGTTCCAAAGACAGCTTTTGTCTTTTTACCGGGCCCTCAATGGAACACAAAGTTTTTGTGATAATTTAGAAACAATTATTCTAACAAGTAGCAGTTTTTTTTTTTCAATTTACATTATATGCTGTAAAGAACAACGTAAAATCTATCGACATTTTTATGAATTTGATGATTAGTTTGCTGTAAAGTTAAGTATTTTTATTTAGACAAAAACATGTTTGGAAAGTATAAAAATATACTGTAATATTTGTTGCAATATTAGATACTATTAAAGTTTAAAAGGTATGCAATTTCAAGCAGTACATATATTTTTTTCTGTATGGAAAAAAAATCTATTACATTTAGTGAGGAAATATAAAGTACTTTATTGAAACACATCATTTTCAGGTGTTTGCGGGCCAGATAAAATGATGTCGCGGGCCAGATCCGGCCCCCGGGCCTTGAGTTTGACACCTCCGGACTAATGGGATGTTTATGTCTACCTGTTTAGATGAAGAATTAATAATAATCATCAAAAAAGAAAAAAGAGGTTATTTTCGTGTTTTTCTCGCCATCACCGGGTATAAGTTGGATGTCAAAGTTGACTAGCTTCTCGGTTTATGTACACAACCTTCTACTAAGGCATGACTTATAATCTAGGATTAACTTTCACCGACTCGGAGGCGACGCAGCAGCTCAGTATAGCAGCATAATATAGTTATCTCTCTGTAAACACAGCACCGCTAAAAGTAGTTCCTCTGTGTTAGCGCTTATAGTAACAATATTGCTAATACTTTGGTTGTAACTCGAGTATTGTTGGCAGTTTTTGCATGTTTTTTGGAGGATTTTATGGGCGCAATAGAGTACTCACATTAGCTGCAGTTTGACTTTGAATGCATAAAAAAAAAGAAAAATCATGTGTTCTTGTCTCAAGGCCCTGCTCAGTGGCCTTGAGATCAGTTAGTCGTGAGTTCAATATGGCCAAGTCGTACCAAAGACTATAAAAATGGGACCCATTACCTCCCTGCTTGGCACTCAGCATCAAGGGTTGATTGATTGATTGATTGATTGAAACTTTTATTAGTAGATTGCACAGTACAAATGACCACTAAATGATAACACCCAAATACGTTTTTCAACTTGTTTAAGTCGGGGTCCACGTTGATCAATTCATGGTACAAATACTGTATATACTATCAGCATAATGCAGTCATCACACAAGTTAATCATCAGAGTATATACATTGAATTATTTACAATCCGGGGGGTGGGTTGTGGAGGGGGTTGGGTTAGGTTTGGTTGGGTTGCTATCAGCATATTTGAGTCATCAACAATTTCATCATCTGAATTGGATGATATTGGGAGTTAAATCACCAAAATGATTCCCGGGCGCGGCCATCGCTGCTGCTCACTGCTCCCCTCACTTCCTAGGGGGTTGGAACAAGGGGATGGGTCAATTGCAGAGGGTAATTTCACCACGCCTAGTGTGTGTGTGACTATCAGTGGTACTTTAACTTTAAATGAGGATTTTGAATGATATTGGAAAAATAGAGCAGTTCCTCTCTATTACTCGCTAAGGCGCTATCTCCTCGGTAATGGTCAGTCGGGAGCTGCTGAACAATGTTTTTGATTTTTAAGAGAAAAGTTCAAGAGGATGAGTATTGATTAGAGATGTCCGATAATATCGAGCTGCCGATATTATCGGCCGATAAATGCTTTAAAATGTAATATCGGAAATTATCGGTATCGGTTTCAAAAAGTAAAATTTATGACTTTTTAAAACGCCGCTGTACGGACTGGTACAGAGCGCCAATAAATCTTAAAGGCACTGCCTTTGCATGCCGGCCCAATCACATAATACCTACGGCTTTTCACACACACACAAGCGAATGCACGCATACTTGGTCAACAGCCATACAGGTCACACTGAGGGTGGCCGTATAAATAACTTTAACACTGTTACAAATATGCCCCACACTGTGAACCCACACCAAACAAGAATGACAAACACATTTCGGGAGAACATCCGCACCGTAACACAACATAAACACAACAGAACAAATACCCAGAACCCCTTGCAGCACTAACTCCCCACCTCAACCCCACACCCCCCCAACCTCGCCCATCTCAACCTCCTCATTCTCTCAGGGAGAGCATGTCCCAAATTCCAAGCTGCTGTTTTGAGGCATGTTAAAAAAAATAATGCACTTTGTGACTTCAATAATAAATATGGCAGTGCAATGTTGGCATTTTTTTTCCATAACTTGAGTTGATTTATTTTGGAAAACCTTGTTACATTGTTTAATGCATCCAGCGGGGCATCACAACAAAATTAGGCATAATAATGTGTTCATTCCGCGACTGTATATATCAGTATCGGTTGATATCAGAATCGGTAATTAAGAGTTGGACGATATCGGCAAAAAAGCCATTATCGGCATACTTGCCAACCCTCCCGGATTTTCCGGGAGACTCCCGAAATTCAGCGCCTCTCCCGAAAACCTCCCGGGACAAATTTTCTCCCGAAAATCTCCCGAAATTTAGGCACACAATATAAACAGCGTACCTGCCCAATGACGTTATAACTGTAGAATGATCGAGGGCGAGTTCTTGGTTTCTTATGTGGGTTTATTGTTAGGCAGTTTCATTAACGTCCTCCTAGCGCGGTAACAATACACAACAACAGCAGTCACGTTTTTGTCTACTGTAAAGCAGTTCGTCTGCCGTAAACAGCAATGTTGTGACACTCTTAAACAGGACAATACTGCCATCTAGTGCATTTGATGAAAGCACTTTTTGCGTGCCACACAGCAATGCATCATCAGCGAGGGCGTTCAGCATGGTTAGAAAAATAGTGACAAATAGAACAAGGATGGACAATTCAACCCTTAACTCAACAATGAGTAGATGAGTGTTATGTGTGTGTATATGTGTAAATAAATGAGCACTGAAATTCAAGTATTTATTTTATTTATATATATATATATATATATATATGAAATACTTGACTTAGTATTTCTTATATATATATATATATATATATATATATATATATATATATATATATATATATATATATATATATATGAAATACTTGACTTGGTGAATCCTAGCTGTAAATATTCTCCTCCCCTCTTAACCACGCCCCCTCCCCGCCCCCACTCCCCACCTCCCGAAATTGAAGGTCTCAAGGTTGGCAAGTATGATTATCGGACATCTCTAGTATTGATTGCCATGTTGTGAAGCGTGTCTTGACTTGGGAGCGCGGGACGCCAACATTAGTCGCGGCGAAGAAGAAAAACGTGTTAAAAAAGAAAAAAAAAAAAAAAAAAAAAGCACTCTGCCGCCAACACGGTCACACGTTCGGCTAATTAGACGCCGCTACTGTTTATTTTTAGCCAGCGTGAGCCGTCAGCGTGATGTAAGCCAGCTGACGGCGAGTACGGCGTCAGACTGGCTGACGTGGAAGCTGGTGAGAGTCCCAGCCAGCAGATGCATGAGGAAGACCGGCCATCTGTCTGTTTGCTCGCCATACGATGGTGTCGCCCCACCAATCTGCATCTTTGATGACATCACGTGTACCTTTGTTTACGTCTAGGCCTCCTCGCAGGCGGAGGAAGCAGAATGGGCAGGAAGGATGCCAGCGCCACCAAACTACCAGTTGATCAGTACAGGAAGCAAATTGGTGAGCAGCGTCACTCCATCACGGCATGACGGCACGCCATGAGGTCACAGTCGTTGTCCTAAGTGCAGTATTAATAATTCCAGTTAGTCCATGTCTACTAGGGTTGCGTGATTATGAATGGTATCAATTTGTCCAAGGATAGAGCTTTTCTATAGTGATTATTACAGATCAACTGGGGACGGCGTGGTGCTGTTGGGAGAGTGGCCGAGCCAGCAACCTGAGGGTTCCTGGTTCGAGCCCACCTACTACCAACCTCGCCACGTCCATTGTGTCCTTGAGCAAGACACTTCATCCTCGCTCCTGATGGGTCGTGGTTAGGGCCTTGCTTGGCAGCTCCCGCCATCAGAGTTGAGTTTGAGTTTATTTCGAACAAGCACACAACATGACACATCACAATTTCCAGTTTCTCTTTTCAACATGTTCGAAAAGGAGTAAGAAGAAGCAGAGCTTATTTAATCCTACCCCTTTTCTTTTATATAACAGTTGCTTAAACTTTTGTTCACTTCTTGGTCTCAATTTATTCACAATATACTCCATAAGTAATCACAATAAAAATAAATAGATAAATAAATGATACTCAGTGAAGTAACTTACATTTCATATGGTGAGATGAGTAAGATTATTTTGAAAATGAATGGATGGATGAAATAAATTCAGAATGTTTATCATGGTTCTTCTTCTTTGTACTTTGTAAACACTTTAAAGGGGAACATTATCACAATATCAGAATGGTTAAAACCATTAAAAATCAGTTCCCAGTGGCTTATTTTATTTTTCGAAAATTTTTTCAAAATTTTACCCATCACGCAATATCCCTAAAAAAAGTTTCAAAGTGCCTGATTTTAACCATCGTTATATACACCCGTCCATTTTCCTGTGACGTCACATAGTGAAGCCAATACAAACAAACATGGTGCATAGAACAGCAAGCTATATCGACATTAGCTCTGATTCAGACTCGGATTTCAGCGGTTTAAGCGATTCAACAGATTACGCATGTCGGCAGGTAGCGAAAACGAAATTGAAGAAGAAACTGAAGCTATTGAGCCATATCGTTTTGAACCGTATGCAAGCGAAACCGACGAAAACGACACGACAGCCAGCGACACGGGAGAAAGCGAGGACGAATTCGGCGATCGCCTTCTAACCAACGATTGGTATGTGTTTGTTTGGCATTAAAGGAAACTAACAACTATGAACTAGGTTTACAGCATATGAAATACATTTAGCAACAACATGCACTTTGAGAGTGCAGACAACCCAATTTTCATCAATTAATATATTCTGTAGACATACCCTCATCCGCGCTCTTTTCCTGAAAGCTGATCTGTCCAGTTTTGGAGTTGATGTCAGCAGGCCAGGGAAGCTAGGGTCGATATTCTTCTCTTGATCATCTTCGGTGGCATAAGGGACGGTGTGAGCCAAGACATCCAGAGGGTTTAGCTCGCTCGTCTGCGGGAACAAACTGCCGCCATTGCTTGCCGTGCTACCGAGGTCTTTTGTCCCTGAATTGCTCACACACTCCGGCAGATTCAATGGGGGTCTGGCGGCAGATTTCTTGGACTTTATCGTTGGAAATGCATCTGCTTTGAGTGTCGCAGGATATCCACACATTCTTGCCATCTCTGTCGTAGCATAGCTTTCGTCGGTAAAGTGTGCGGAACAAACGTCCAATTTCTTGCCACTTTCGCATCTTTGGGCCACTGGTGCAACTTGAATCCGTCCCTGTTCGTGTTGTTACACCCTCCGACAACACACCGACGAGGCATGCTGTCTCCAAGGTACGGAAAACAGTCGAAAAAATGGAAAATAACAGAGCTGATTTGACTCTGTGTTTGAGAAAATGGCGGATTGCTTCCCGATATGACGTCACAACGCTCCGAGAGCGAATACTAGAAAGGCGTTTAATTCGCCAAAATTCACCCATTTAGAGTTCGGAAATCGGTTAAAAAAATATATGGTCTTTTTTTCTGCAACATCAAGGTATATATTGACGCTTACATAGGTCTGGTGATAATGTTCCCCTTTAAGTTTGAAGAGTTTCTTGAAGTGGATCATATCAGTGTGTGTGAATGTGGAGATAGTGTCAAAGGGCTTTGTTACCTTGAAGTAGGGCTGGGCGATATGGCCTTTTATTAATATCTCGATATTTTTAGGCCATGTCACAATACATGATATATATCTCCATATTTTGCCTTAGCCTTGAATGAACACTTGATGCATATAATCACAGCAGTATGATGATTCTATGTGTCTACATTAAAACATTCTTCTTCATACTGCATTAATATATGCTACTTTTAAACTTTCATGCAGAGATGGAAATCACAACTAAAAGTGTATTTATTAAACAGTTATTAAGCAGTGGCACAAACATTCATGTCATTTCCAAAACAAAGTGCAAGATTGTCAGACATTTTAAAACAAGCGATTAGTGCACTTTTGTGCATGTCACTAAGATGACATATCAAAACAACACTAATTTAAAGTGTACTTTTTGTACAGAACGCCACTACAATAGTTTAAAACATAAAGTGCACTTTTGTGCATGATGTCACACAAGGGTATTTCAATAAGTGTCAAATAAAAATGAGCTGCATAATAGGAAATCAAATAGTGTATGTCCTTCACTGTGTGGTAGGTTCCTGTGGACGTTATCTCCTTCTGTTGTTGACTTTTTTTTTCATATGCTGTTGATCTGGAAATAGTTGCTTCGACATTTTGTTGGTATGGCACCGGCCGGAGATGTTGACATGCGGAGTTTAAAGCACTCTTCATTCTCTAGCGCAGTGGTTCTCAGATGGGGGTACGTGTACCCCTGGGGGTACTTGAAGGTATGCCAAGGGGTACGTGAGATTTTTTTTAAATATTCTAAAAATAGCAACAATTCAAAAATCCTTTATAAATATAAATAAAAACCTATCTTTTTTTCCAAATAGTTCAAGAAAGACCACTACAAATGAGCAATATTTTGCACTGTTATACAATTTAGTAAATCAGAAACTGATGACATAGTGCTGTATTTTACTTCTTTATCTCTTTTTTTCAACCAAAAATGCTTTGCTCTGATTAGGGGGTACTTGAATTAAACAAAAATTCACAGGGGGTACATCACTGAAAAAAGGTTGAGAACCACTGCTCTAGCGGGTGACTTTTCAAATGATGCTACATATTAGCAGTGCTGCTACTTTTTGTAGCAACGCTTTTGCCGCATAAATGTTGAACATATTCCCGCTTGAAGCCAAACCACCGCCAGACGATGGACCCCGTGCTGTTTTTCTTGGGAATTAATTCTTCCTCCATTTGTTACCAGATTCGCACCTTCTCTCTCTCATATTACCACTCGCACCTCACCGTTAGCATAACAGCTAACGTTACCATGTCGCTACCTGTCTGCTCCGCGGGAGCGTGTGACGTTGCACATGTGACAGTATGTAATAAGGTGCGCTTGTTTTATGTCTTTGTGAGAAGGAGAGACAAGAAAGAGTGAAAAAAGCATGTAGTGTAATGGCCGCAGCTAAAAGCAACTGCGTGAGAACGTATACCGTATTTTTCGGAGTATAAGTCGCACCGGAGTATAAGTCGCACCTGCCAAAAATGCATAATAAAGAAGGAAAAAAACATATATAAATCGCACTGGAGCCCGGCCAAACTATGAAAAAAACTGCGACTTATAGTCCGAAAAATACGGTACTCCAATATTGTCATTTAGACAAACCCGCGATATATCGAGTATATCGATATATCGCCCAGCCCTACTAGTGATTGGTATCGGCCCTGGAAAATCAATCACTCGTGATAATTGATGTTGATGACACATTCGAGTTATGTCCCTCAAATTTGGTAGCGACAGGCAAGAGAACGCGTTCTCAATGCAGCGTCGCCTCCTCGCTAGCAAGCTAGCGGCTAACGTCCCTCCACAGCACAAAGCGGCTTATGAGTGCGCAATCCTCGCCTCCATGGCAGCAAATGAACGGTTTCAATTACCATCATCACCGGAGGACGAGTTTTAGCTAAACATGCTACATTACACACCGTAGCATCATACGCTAACCGCGAGCAGCAAAGCTATAGAGCGCATGAATGTAAACAAGGGTGGGTGGAACGATACAAATATCGACAGTAATGATACCAAGTATAATGGCCTTCTATTTTTGATACTGCAATGATTAGATCGATTTTTTTTCTTATTAGCAAGAAATATTTTGTTGGAAATAAATCCCTGGACGCAGGACTACTTTAAGGATTTAATTTAGAGCCAGCAGTAGGACATCATTTAAAGAAAATGTATTGATAATAATAATATAATAGTAATTAATTGAATTGATTTTGTTTCTTTGTCGTCCTAATTGTAATTGGGTTCAAAAAATTAATCGTTTCAATGATATTAAATGTGAAGTATCAACATTGGTATGACCGATACTGCCCCTTTATCTACTTGGTATTGGATTGGTGCCACAATTTATAGTATTATTAAAACTAATGTAAAGTATCCAAAAACATTTTATTATATTTGAACAGAAACAAGTTATAACAGAAGGTAAGCAGATATTAACAGTGAATTAGCAAATAGATTAATATTAGTTTTGATAAAATATGTTAATACTCAATTTAGGAGGCTTTGTAAGCCATTTTGAAATGTTTCTATTATTATTCATATGCCAAACATTATATTGTGATATATATCTTTATTGCAGGAGGGTGCAATATTTATTGTGATATAGATTTTATCCACTTTGTTTACGTTTATTTCAGTGGGAAGGCCAAATGTTCAAAAACAGGAGATTTTAACCACAGAAGAGTGTTTTCAAGCTTTGGCTTCTCCTTGGCGCTATCGCCAGCCAAAGTGTGGACTGTGATCGTTACACCATAATCACTTCATAATTAATATGACTGAGAGTACATGAAGGATTACATAGTTAAAACATGACAATCATCGTGTTTTTGCAGGTAAGCAGGACTACAAGAAAACCAAGTCGGTCTTAAAGGCCACGCGGCTCAAAGCTGAAGCCAAGAAGAACTCGTCTGTGTTCAGGGTGAGTCCGCTCTACTTGTTCTTAATCTCCTGCTTCTATGACTTGAGTAAACTAACAAGTGCCGACGTCCTTATTTGGCTTGTCTGCTTGGCCTGCATGCTAAATGCTAACGTTCTTACTGTACAAAGAGAGCAGGTAAGTGTAATGTGCATGCCAGGCCAGCAGTTGGTCATAGCACTTTGTCAAAATAATGAAAAATACTAACCTATTTTTTATTAACCACCTGGAATGGACTTATGCTGTCCTTAAGTGGAAGTGGACTGATACTTTAATTTTTTGTGGCCACAATAATTCATTAATTTATGCACATGTGGCAGTAAGTAAAATGATGCGGACACGTTTGTTACTGAATACTCTCTAATACTGCTTTAGAGATTTTGTATGTGTAAGTAGTATGCAACTATACTTATTTGATTCATTGTTTTTCAAAATGTGTGTAAATGTTTAACATAAAATTAAATATAAAATAAAAATAATACAGTGATTGAGCTATAATTTAATTACATAACATACATTTTCAATTCTAAAATGTATTTATTTCATGATCTACATATTAGTTATTGACCATAATTATAAATAAATAAGAACAATATAGTTCCTCTAAAATATATTTCAATGGACAGAATATGAATGTATGATG
>NC_084584.2:13667500-13687500 GCF_033978685.3 Nerophis lumbriciformis | reverse complement strand
CTCCAAGGTACGGAAAACAGTCGAAAAAACGGAAAATAACAGAGCTGATTCGACTCGGTGTTTGAGAAAATGGCGGATTGCTTCCCGATGTGACGTCACGTTGAGCGAATACTAGAAAGGCGTTTAATTCGCCAAAATTCACCCATTTAGAGTTCGGAAATCGGTTAAAAAAATATATGGTCTTTTTTCTGCAACATCAAGGTATATATTGACGCTTACATAGGTCTGGTGATAATGTTCCCCTTTAAGGACAAGTGGTAGAAAATGGATTATTATTTTCTACTTGTTCATTTACCGTATTTTCCGCACTATAAGGCGCACCGGATTATTAGCCGCACCTTCAATGAATTACATATTTCATAACTTTGTCCACCAATAAGCCGCCCCGGATTATAAGCCGCGCCTACGCTGCGCTAAAGGGAATGTCAAAAAAACAGTCAGATAGTTCAGTCAAACTTTAATAATATATTGAAAACCAGCGTTCTAACAACTCTGTCCCAAAATGTACGCAAATGTGCAATCACAAACATAGTAAAATTCAAAATGGTGTAGAGCAATAGCAACATAATGTTGCTCGAACGTTAATGTCACAACACACAAAATAAACATAGCGCTCACCTTCTGAAGTTATTCTTCATTCGTAAATCCTTCGAATTCTTCGTCTTCGGTGTCCGAATTGAAAAGTTGCGCAAGCGTGGGATCCAAAATGGCCGGTTCCGTCTCGTCGAAGTCATCGGAGTCAGTGTCGCTGTTGTTGTCCAGTAGTTCTGTGAATCCTGCCTTCCGGAAAGCTCGGACCACAGTTGTGACCGAAATATCTGCCCAGGCATTTACGATCCACTGGCAAATGTTGGCGTATGTCGTCCGGCGCTGTCTGCCCGTCTTAGTGAAGGTGTGTTCGCCTTCGGAGCTGTGTGAAAAAAGCCACCCGGCCTCTTCGCGTAAACTTCCCTTAACCACTCGCTCATCTTTTCTTCATCCATCCATCCCTTCGAGTTAGCTTTTATGATGACGCCGGCTGGAAAGGTCTCTTTTGGCAAGGTCTTCCTTTTGAATATCACCATGGGTGGAAGTTAGCATGGCAAGCTAGAACCACAGTGAAGGATGACTTCTCATTCCCTGTGGTGCGAATATTCACCGTACGTGCTCCCGTTCCACAGTGCGGTTCACAGGAATATCAGTTGCTGTGAAATACGGTAGTAATCCGTGTGCGGATGGAGAGATTGCGTCTTTTTATGAACCGTTTTTATGAACCGGATCCTTGTCGCTTAGTAGGAGCCATTTTGTGGTCTTTACAGATGTAAACAGGAAATGAAACGTACGGTGATATCCGCGCGTTTTTTCTTCTTCTTCCGGGTGCGGGTGGTTGCTTACAGTAGAAGAAGAAGCGCTTCCTGTTCTATGGGGGCGGGTGCTTTCCTTGGCGGTTGCTTGCGTAGAAGAAAAAGCGCTTCCTGTTCTACCGGGAAAAAAGATGGCGGCTGTTTACCGAAGTTGCGAGATCGAAACTTTATGAAAATGAATCGTAATAAAGCGCACCGGGTTATAAGGCGCACTGTCAGCTTTTGAGAAAATTTGTGGTTTTTAGGTGCGCCTTATAGTGCGGAAAATACGGTACTGTTATCTGCTTCCTTTCTCTTTTAACATGTTCTATCTACACTTCTGATAAAATGTAATCATCACTTATTCTTCTGTTGTTAGTTAGTTTTGGATGACACCACAAATTTGGGCATCAATCCGATACCAAGTAGTTACAGGATCATACCGTACATTGGTCATATTCAAAGTCCTCATGTGTCCGGGGACGTATTTCCTAAGTTTATAAACATAATACAAATTAAAAAAAATAAAATATTTTTTAATGCTAAAAAATATCAATGTAGTCATAGTAGTCTCGACTAGATACACTCCTCTACTTGGTATCATTACAGTGGATGTCTGTTGTAGATCCACCCTTGGCGTTTGTTCAAGTTGGTCATGTGACAAAGCTGTCCTTACTTTCTTCCATTTCCATTAGAGTAGTTAAAGTACCAATGTTTGTCACACACACTAGGTGTGGTGAAATTTGTCCTCTGCATTTGACCCATCCCCTTGTTCACCCCCTGGGAGGTGAGGGGAGCAGTGAGCAGCAGCGGTGCCGCGCCCGGGAATAATTTTTGGTGATTTAACCCCCAATTCCAACCCTTGATGCTGAGTGCCAAGCAGGGAGGTAATAGGTCCCATTTTTATAGTCTTTGGTATGACTCGGCCGGGGTTTGAACTCACGACCTACCTATCTCAGGCGGACACAAGCACAAGTTATCTTCTCTATCTTCTCTCCACCTGCAGCTGACTAAGGTCAAAGGTGTCCCCTTTGCTCCTGATCCCGCACGTCCCCGTCTTGGCGTCCTCTCGGTGCGCTCTCGTGTGTTGCATCAGCATGCCCACGTAGCGGCATGAGCAGTTGGCAGCTGCCAGCGCAGCCTGTCTGGCGGCTGTGCTGCTAGCGGCGCCGTCTGGACAAGTTGGCACGGAGAAGCGCAGAGAGAGATGGAGAGAGTAGCACTCTTGTTATGTGGAGGATCTTTGATTAGCCTTTTCTGTAGTAGATTTTGTCACATAGGAACCAATGTTTCTCATACAGTGTTCCCCGCGTTATGTGGGGGTTACGTTCCACACCTCCCGTGGCAGGTTTATTCATTTAAAGGAGGGTGTCCAAACTTTTTTTTCCACTAAGGGCCACACACTGAAAAATGAAAGCATGCGAGGGCCATTTCGATATTTTTCATTTTCAAAACCAATACAATATTGATGTTTTTTTTACCTTTAGGGCTCCAATCAAGTTTGGTCTCAGGGACCCAAAAGGTTCTCAGTCATAAATATTTTCAAAATAAGGCATGTTACTGTTTTTTTGTTTTTTTTAAACTTGTAAACATCTACAGTCGTGGTCAAACGTTTACATACACTTGTAAAGGACATCATGTCATGGCTGTCTTTTGAGTTTCCAATAATTTCTACAACTCTTATTTTTTTGTGATAGAGTGATTGGAGCACATACCCGTTTGTCACAAAAAACATTCATGAAGTTTGGTTCTTTTATGAATTTATTATGGGTCTACTGAAAATGTGACCACATCTGCTGGGTCAAAAGTATACATACAGCAATGTTAATATTTGCTTACATGTCTCTTGGCAAGTTTCACTGCAATAAGGCGCTTTTGTTAGCCATCCACAAGCTTCTGCTTGCATTTTTGACCACTGCTCTTGACAAAATTGGTGCAGTTCAGCTAAATGTGTTGGTTTTCTGACATGGACTTGTTTCTTCAGCATTGTCCACAAGTCAGGACTTTGTGAAGGCCATTCTAAAACCTCAATTCTAGCCTGATTTAGCCATTCCTTTACCACTTTTGACGTGTGTTTGGGGTCATTGTCCTGTTGGAACACCCAACTGCGCCCAAGACCCAACCTCCGGGCTGATGATTTTAGGTTGTCCTGAAGAATTTGGAGGTAATTCTCCTTTTTCATTGTCCCATTTACTCTCTGTAAAGCACCAGTTCCATTGGCAGAAAAACAGGCCCAGAGCATAATACTACCACCACCATGCTTGACGGTAGGCATGGTGTTCCTGGGATTAAAGGCCTCACCTTTTCTCCTCCAAACATATTGCTGGGTATTGTGGCCAAACAGCTCAATTTTTGTTTCATCTGACATCACATAGACAAAGATAAGACCTTCTGGAGGAAAGTAAATCAGGCTAGAATGAAGGTTTTAAAATGGCCTTCCCAAAGTCCTGACTTAAACGTGTGGACAATGCTGAAGAAACAAGTCCATGTCAGAAAACCAACAAATGTAGCTGAACTGCACCAATTTTGTCAAGAGCAGTGGTCAAAAATTCAAGCAGAAGTTTGTGGATGGCTACCAAAAGTGCCTTATTGCAGTGAAACTTGCCAAGGGACATGTAAGCAAATATTAACATTGCTGTATGTATTAAATATTACGTTTTATTTGAGACTATTACGTTCATTTTGAAACTAATACGTTCTTTTTTAAATATTTTATTTTTCAAATATTAAGCTTTTTTAAATGTGTTTTATTTGAAACATGTTGTTTTTGAAATATTACGTTCAATTTAAAATATTACATTCTTTATGAAATATTACATCCTATTTGAAATATTAATTTATTAAATATTAGGTTAATTTTGAAATATGTTCCTATTGAAATTTTGTGGGATTTTAAAATATTACCTTTATGAAATATCATCTTCACACACACATTCATTTTTTAAATATTACATTATTTTTTTAATATTACGTTCTATTTGAAATGTTTTGTTCTTTCTGAAATGTGATATTTTTTTAAATATTAAGCTTTTTTTTTAAATATGTTTTATTTGAAACTATTTTTTTTTTTTTTTTTAAATATGACTTTCTTTTTTTTAAATATTTTGTTCTTTTTGAAATATCAGGCTTTTTGAAATATTACGTTTTAATTGAAACTATTACGTTCATTTTGAAACTAATACGTTCTTTTTTAAATATTTTATTTTTCAAATATTAAGCTTTTTTAAATGTGTTTTATTTGAAACATGTTGTTTTTGAAATATTACGTTCAATTTAAAATATTACATTCTTTATGAAATATTACATCCTATTTGAAATATTAATTTATTAAATATTAGGTTAATTTTGAAATATGTTCCTATTGAAATTTTGTGGGATTTTAAAATATTACCTTTATGAAATATCATCTTCACACACACATTCATTTTTTAAATATTAAATTTTTTTTTAATATTACGTTCTATTTGAAATGTTTTGTTCTTTCTGAAATGTGATATTTTTTTAAATATTAAGCTTTTTTTTAAAATATGTTTTATTTGAAACTATTTTTTATTTTATTTTTTTTTAAATATGACTTTCTTTTTTTTAAATATTTTGTTCTTTTTGAAATATCAGGCTTTTTGAAATATTACGTTTTAATTGAAACTATTACGTTCATTTTGAAACTAATACGTTCTTTTTTAAATATTTTATTTTTCAAATATTAAGCTTTTTTAAATGTGTTTTATTTGAAACATGTTGTTTTTGAAATATTACGTTCAATTTAAAATATTACATTATGAAATATTACATCCTATTTGAAATATTAATTTATTAAATATTAGGTTAATTTTGAAATATGTTCCTATTGAAATTTTGTGGGATTTTAAAATATTACCTTTATGAAATATCATCTTCACACACACATTCATTTTTTAAATATTACATTATTTTTTTAATATTACGTTCTATTTGAAATGTTTTGTTCTTTCTGAAATGTGATATTTTTTTAAATATTAAGCTTTTTTTTTTAAATATGTTTTATTTGAAACTATTTTTTTTTATTTTTTTTTTTTAAATATGACTTTCTTTTTAAAAAATATTTTGTTCTTTTTGAAATATCAGGCTTTTTGAAGTATTAAGTTTTAATTGAAACTATTACGTTAATTTTGAAATATTACGTTCTTTCATGACCGAAAGGACAAGATCACGGGTACAAGCGGCCGAAATGAGTTTCCTCCGCCGAGTGGCGGGGCTCTCCCTTAGAGATAGGGTGAGAAGCTCTGTCATTCGGGAGGAGCTCAAAGTAAAGCCACTGCTCCTCCACATCGAGAGGAGCCAGATGAGGTGGTTCGGGCATCTGGTCAGGATGCCACCCGAACGCCTCCCTAGGAAGGTGTTTAGGGCACGTCCGACCGGTAGGAGGCCACGGGGAAGACCCAGGACACGCTGGGAAGACTATCTCTGTCGGCTGGCCTGGGAACGCCTCGGGATCCCCCGGGAGGAGCTGGACGAAGTGGCTGGGGAGAGGGAAGTCTGGGTTTCCCTGGTTAAGCTGCTGCCCCCGCGACCCGATCTCGGATAAGCGGAAGAAGATGGATGGATGGATGGACGTTCTTTTAAAAAATATTAAGTTCAATTTGAAGTATTATGTTATATTCGAAATATTTATTTTTTTAAATGTTTTTTTTTAAATATCGTGTTGTTTTTTTAAATATTACATGGTTTATGAAATATTACCTTGTATTTCAAATATTAATTTTTTAACTATCACATTCTTATTGAAATATTATGTTGTGTTCAAAATATTTAGTTCTTTCTGAAATATTGTGATCATTTTGAAATATGAAGCTTTTTTAAAATATTACGTTTTATTTGAAATATTATGTTCATTTTGAAATATTAAGCTTTTTTTTAAATATTAAGTTTTATTCGAGACTCTTACGTTCATTTTTAAATTACGTTCTTTTTGAAATATGTTATTTGAAATATTACATTATTTTTTGCAATATTAGATGTACTTGTGCTCAAATACTTTTTGAACAGTTTTTTAATGTAAAATTCCAACAAACACTAAAATATGATATATGTACAATAGAGCACGTGGGCTCAGCCTCCACGTCGCCATGGTGACAGAGCTGGAGGATGTCTCTTTCCCTCTTCTTTTTTTTCTATTCATCTCTTTCTTTTTCTGTCTCTTGTTTTCATTCTTTTTTCCTTTATCTCTTTTTCTTGTTCTTGTTCTCTTTTTCTCATTTTTTTTCTTGTTCTCTTACCCTTTTTCTTTCCCTTTGTCTCTTTCTCCCTCCTCAGCCCCCTCCCAGTGCCCCCACACAGTGGGCTGACCTCCTCCAAAACAATGATCTCAATCAAGCGTAGGCGTTGAAGTGTTTTCCCTCAAAAAAGTGTTTTTCCCCCCTCAGACACAAGGAAAAAAAAGACACTTTAAAATCTTTGAAGTTGAAAGTTGTTTTTTTAAAGAAAGCGAGGCTGTTTGGAGGAAGGAGATAAAAGCGGCTCAGACTAACGAGGAGTTGTATTGAATCATTACATCACTGTTATTCTGCAAAGCTTTGTACTGCAAGATGTACCCATAAATACACTTTCTACTACATGTTTACTTTACGAGCTAGCGGTCCCGCCTCCACCCGCAGACACCAAGACAGTGAATGGCTGACAAGGCGCTTCACTCTTTCTTTTAAATAAGTAGCTAAAAAAAAAATTGTGTTCACATTTTGATTAAACTTATATTACATGTTAAAACAAGTGATTACATTTTGGGGCTGATGCCTACTTTTTATTTATTTATTCATTTTTAACTCTTGGTAGATCGGGCCTGACGAAAGTCTGCATCCCTGAGTACTTTACTAGTTTCTATTTGTAACATTAGTACACACTGATAGAGTAGTCCATGATAAAAGGTAGTACATAACGCAGAAGTTACAACTGTTTAATAACAAAACATGACCGTTTTAAGCATATTTACTAGTGTAAAAATAATTTACTACTGTTGAATAACAAAACATGACAGATGCTAGGTGTATTTATAAGTGTAAAAATAAGTTAATTACGGTTAACAACCAACACATGACCATTTTTAAGCATATTTACAAGTGTAAAAATAATTTACTACTGTTAAAAACCAAAACATGACTGTTTTTAAGCATGTTTACAAGTGTAAGTTACCTACTGTTAAATAACAAAACATGACAGATGCTAGGTGTATTCATAAGTGTAAAAATAAGTTAATTACTGTTAACTAACACATGACCATTTTTAATCATATTTACAAGTGTAAAAATTGTTTACTACTGTTAAAAACCAAAACATGACTGTTTTTAAGCATATTTACAAGTGTAAAAATAAGTTAACTACTGTTAAATAACAAAACATGACAGATGTTAAGTGTATTTATAAGTGTAAAAATAAATTAACTACTGTTAACAACCAAAATATGACAATTTTTAAGCATTTTGCAAGTGTAAAAATAATTTACTACTGTTAAATAACAAAACATGACTGTTAAGCATATTTACAAGTGTAAAAATAAGTTAACTACTGTTAAATAACACATGACAGATGCTAGGTGTATTTATAAGTGTACAAATAAGTTAATTACTGTTAACAACCAAAATATGACAATTTTTAAGCATATTCACAAGTGTACAAATAATTTACTACTGTTAAATAACAAAACATGACAGATGTTAAGTGTATTTATAAGTGTAAAAATAAGTTAACTACTGTTAACAACCAAAATATGACAATTTTTAAGCATTTTACAAGTGTAAAAATAATTTACTACTGTTAAAAACCAAAACATGACTGTTTTTAGGCATATTTACAAGTGTAAAAATAAGTTAACTACTGTTAAAACACAAAACATGACAGATGTTAAGTGTATTTATAAGTGTAAAAATAAGTTAATGACTGTTAACAACCAAAATATGATAATTTTTAAGCATATTTACAAGTGTAAAAATAATTTACTACTGTTAAATAACAACACGTGACAGATGCTAGGTGTATTTATAAGTGTAAAAATAAGTTAATTACTGTTAACAACCAACACATGACCATTTTTAAGCATATTTACAAGTGTACAAATAATTTACTACTGTTAAATAACAAAACATGACTGTTTTTAAGCATATTTATAAGTGCAGAAATAAGTTAACTACTGTTAAATAACAAAACATGACAGATGTTAAGTGTATTTATAAGTGTAAAAATAAGTTAATTACTGTTAACAACCAACACATGACAATTCTTAAGCATATTTACAAGTGTAAAAATAGTTTACTGCTGTTAAAAACCAAAACATGACTGTTTTTAGGCATATTTACAAGTGTAAAAATAAGTTAACTACTGTTAAAACACAAAACATGACAGATGTTAAGTGTATTTATAAGTGTAAAAATAAGTTAATGACTGTTAACAACCAAAATATGATAATTTTTAAGCATATTTACAAGTGTAAAAATAATTTGCTACTGTTAAATAACAACACATGACAGATGCTAGGTGTATTTATAAGTGTAAAAATAATTTAATTACTGTTAACAACCAGCACATGACCATTTTTAAGCATATTTACAAGTGTACAAATAATTTACTACTGTTAAATAACAAAACATGACTGTTTTTAAGCATATTTACAAGTGTAGAAATAAGTTTACTACTGTTAAATAACAAAACATGACAGATTTTAAGTTTATAAGTGTAAAAATAAGTTAACTACTGTTAACAACCAAAATATGACAATTTTTAAGCATATTTACAAGTGTACAAATAATTTACTACTGTTAAATAACAAAACATGACTGTTTTAAGCATATTTACAAGTGTAGAAATAAGTTAACTACTGTTAAATAACAAAACATGATAGATGTTAAGTGTATTTATAATTGAAGTTTTTTTTTACTATTGTTAAATAACAAAACATGACAGATGTTAAGTGTATTTATAAGTGTAAAAATAATTTACTATTGATAAATAACAAAACATGACAGATGTTAAGTGTATTTACAAGTGTAGAAATAAGTTAACTACTGTTAAATAACAAAACATGACCGTTTTTAAGCATATTTACAAGTATAACAACTATTTACTACTCTTAAAAACCAAAACATGACCGTTTGTAAGCATATTTACAAGTGTAGAAATAAGATGACTACTGTTAAACAGCAAAACATGACCATTTTTAACCATATTTATAGTTGTAAAAATAAGTCAACTACTGTTAAATAATAAAACAGGTCAGTTTTTAAGCATATTTATAAGTGTGAAAATAAGTTAACTACTGTTGAATAACAAACAATTACCATTTCTTAACATATTTACAAGTGCAAAAATAAATTACAACTGTTAAATAACAAAACTTGACCGTTTTAAGCATATTTACAAGCGTAAAAATAAGCTAAGTACTGTTAAATAACAAAACATGACTGTTTTTAAGCATATTTATAGGTGTAAAAATAAGTTAGAACTGTTAAATAACAAAACATGACCGTTTTTAAGCATATTTGTAGGTGTAAAAATAGTTTCCTACTGCTAAGTAATAAAACAGGACAGTTTTCAAGCATATTTATAAGTATAAAAATTATTTATGACGGTAAATAACAAAACACAACAGTTTTCTAAGCATATTTACAAGTGGAAAAATAATTTACGACTGGTAAATAACCAAACTTGACAGTTTTTAAGCATGTTTATAAGTGTAAAAATAAGTTAACTACTGGAAAATCATAAAACATGACAAATTTTAACCATATTTAAAAGTGTAAAAATAATTTACTACTGTTAAATACCAAAACAGGACAGTTTTTAAGCATATTTGGAAGTGTAAGCATGTGCTACTGTTAAATAATACATTATCGTTTTAAGCGTATACTTAAGTGTAAAACTAGTTTTCTACTGGTAAATTACAAAATATGACAGTTTTTAAGCATATGTAAAAGTGTAAAAAATAAGTTACTACTGTTAAATAACAAAACAGGACAGTTTTTAAGCATATTTGCAAGTGTAAAACTAAGTTAACTACTGTTAAATAACAAACATTACTGTTTATAAGCATATTTGCAAGTGGACATTTTTTTTTACGACTGGTAAATAACCAAACTTGACAGTTTTTAAGCGTGTTTATAAGTGTAAAAATAAGTTAACTACTGGTAAATCATAAAACATGACAGATTTTAACCATATTTAAAAGTGTAAAAATAATTTACTACTTTTAAATAATAAAACAGGACAGTTTTTAAGCATATTTACAAGTGTAAAAATAAGTTAACTACTGTTAAATAACAAACATGACCGTTTATTAGCATATTTACAAGTGGACATTTTTTTTGCGACTGGTAAATAACCAAACTTGACAGTTTTTAAGCATGTTTATAAGTTAAAAAATAAGTTAACTACTGGTAAATCATAATACATGACAGATTTTAACCATATTTAAAAGTGTAAACATTTACTACTGTTAAATAACAATACAGGACAGTTTTTAAGCATATTTGCAAGTGTAAAACTGTACTACTGTTAAATAACATAACATGATCGTTTTAAGCATATGTTTAAGTGTAAAACTAGTTTTCTACTGGTAAATTACAAAACATGACCGTTTTTAAGCATATGTAAAAGTGTAAAAATAATTTACTACTGTTAAATAACAAAACAGGACAGTTTTTAAGCATATTTGCAAGTGTAAAAATAAGTTGGCTACTGTTAAATAACAAACATGACCGTTTATAAGCATATTTACAATTGGAAAAATAATTTACGACTGGTAAATAACAAAACATGACAGTTTTTAAGCATGTTTATAAGTGTAAAAATAAGTTAACTACTGGTAAATCATAAAACATGACAGATTTTAGCCATATTTAAAAGTGTAAAAATAATTTACTACTGTTAAATACCAAAAACAGGACACTTTTTAAGCATATTTACAAGTGTAAAAATAAGTTACCTCCTTTTAAAAACCAAAACATGACCGTTTTAAGCAAATTTACAAGCGTAAAAATAAGTTAACTACTGTTAAATAACAGACATGACCGTTTATAAGCATATTTGCAAGTGTAAAAATAAGTTACCTCCTTTTAAAAACCATAACATGACCGTTTCAAGCAAATTTACAAGCGTAAAAATAAGTTAACTACTGTCAAATAACAGACATGAATGTTTGTAAGCATATTTACAAGCGGAAAAATTATTTACGACTGGTAAATAACAAAACATGGCATTTTTTCAGCATATGTAAAAGTGTAAAAATAATTTATTACTGTTAAATACCAAAACAGGATAGTTTTTAAGCACATTTACAAGTGTAAAAATAAGTTACCTCCTTTTAAAAACCAAAACATGACCGTTTTAAGCATATTTACAAGAGGACTTTTTTTTTTACAACTGGTAAATAACCAAACTTGACCGTTTTTAAGCATGTTTATAAGTGTAAAAATAAGTTAACTACTGGTAAATCATAAAACATGACAGATTTTAGCCATATTTAAGTGTAAAAATAATTTACTACTGTTAAATACCAAAAACAGGACAGTTTTTAAGCATATTTACAAGTGTAAAAATAAGTTACCTCCTTTTAAAAACCAAAACATGACCGTTTTAAGCAAATTTACAAGCGTAAAAAAAAGTTAACTACTGTTGAATAACAGACATGACCATTTATAAGCATATTTACAAGTGTAAAAATAATTTACGACTGGTAAATTACAAAACATGACCGTTTTTAAGCATATGTAAAAGTGTAAAAATAATTTACTACTGTTAAATAACAAAACATACTGTTTTTAAGCATATTTGCAAGTGTAAAAATAAGTTAACTACTGTTAAATAACAGACATGACCGTTTCTAAGCATATTTACAAGTGTAAAAATAATTTAAGACTGGTAAATTACAAAACATGACAGTTTTTAAGCATATGTAAAAGAGTAAAAATAATTTACTACTGTTAAATAACAAAACATACTCAAACATTTTAGTTGAGGCAGATGGCCGCCCACTTTAAAAAGTGTGAAAGAATTGATTGAAGATAATTGGTCAAGTGGAGCAGCAATACTTTAAAGTACTTTTGTTGTTGTTGTCCATTTTACTACATTTCAATCATTTTTGTTGTTGTTGAGTAAGCACCAATCAGCCGCTCTCTTTTCAAGCCGCACACTCTCCTGCGCTGATGACTAAGTTTCCTGGCTAATGACTTCGCCCGCCAGATGACAAACAAAGCCAGAGAGTCAAAGTGGTCCTCGTGAAACTGCAGCTGATGAAGATTGTTTGCTTAATGAACGAGCACTCTAACAATCTCTCTCAAGTCGACTGCCACTCCTTTATTTTGAAAGGGACAATTAAGCAATAGAAAATCCAAAATAGGCCATTACTCTTGAAGGAAAGTTTCTTCTTCAACTGTTCTGTTCACGTATGTATCATAACCATAATAAAGTCTTGTATCATAAACATCAACATAGCATTAAGAAATGGACTGGAGGATGCAAACATTAGCATTTAGCTCACATAACTATGCTAGTGTTGCTAACATTATGTTTTTAACATTGTGCTAATTTATCAACACTAGCATAGCTAAGTGAGCTACATGCTAACATTACATTTTAAAAGCATGCTAAGTTAGCAACATTAGCATAGCTATGTGAGCTACATGCTAACATTAAATTTTAATAGCATGCTAAGTTATCAACACTAGCATAGCTATGTGAGCTACTTGCTGTGATAAAATGTTAACAGATGCTAAGTTATCAACACTGGCATAGCTATATGAGCTACATGCAAACATCACATTTTACCATATGCTAGGTTAGCAACATTAGCATAGATATGTGAGCTACATGCTAAAATTACATTTTAATAGCATGCTAAGTTATCAACACTAGCATAGCTATGTGAGCTACTTGCTATAATTACATTTTACCAGATGCTAAGTTATCATCACTAGCATAGCTATGTGAGCTAAATGCAAACATCACATTTTACCATATGCTAGGTTAGCAACATTAGCATAGTTATGTGAGCTACATGCTAACATTACATTTCAATATCTTGCCAAGTCGGCAACACTAGCATAGCTATGTGAGTTACCAGCTAACACCACATTTTAACATTATGCTAGGTTAGCAACATTAACATAGGTATGTGAGCTACATGCTAACATTACATTTCAACATCTAACCAGGTTGGCAACACTAGCCTAGCTATGTGAGCTACATACTAACATCACATTTTAACATTTTTGCTAGGTTAGCAACATTAGCATAGGTATGTGAGCTACATGATAACATTACATTTTAATAGCATGCTAAGTTATCAACACTAGCATAGCTATGTGAGCTACTTGCTATAATTAAATGTTACCAGATGCTAAGTTATCAACACTAGCCTAGCTATGTGAGCTAAATGCAAACATCATATTTTACCATATGCTAGGTTAGCAACATTAGCAGAGTTATGTGAGCTACATGCTAACATTACATTTCAATATCTTGCCAAGTCGGCAACACTAGCATAGCTATGTGAGTTACCAGCTAACACCACATTTTAACATTATGCTAGGTTAGCAACATTAACATAGGTATGTGAGCTACATGCTAACATTACATTTCAACATCTTACCAGGTTGGCAACACTAGCCTAGCTATGTGAGCTACATGCTAACATCACATTTTAACATTTTTGCTAGGTTAGCAACATTAGCATAGGTATGTGAGCTACATGATAACATTACATTTTAATAGCATGCTAAGTTATCAACACTAGCATAGCTATGTGAGCTACTTGATATAATTAAATGTTACCAGATGCTAAGTTATCAACACTAGCCTAGCTATGTGAGCTAAATGCAAACATCACATTTTACCATATGCTAGGTTAGCAACATTAGCATAGTTGTGAGCTACATGCTAACATTACATTTCAATATCTTGCCAAGTTAGCAACACTAGCATAGCTATCTGAGCTACCAGCTAACACCACATTTTAACATTATGCTAGGTTAGCAACATTAGCATAGGTTTGTGAGCTACATGCTAACATTACATTTTAATATCTTGCCAAGTTAGCAACACTGGCATAGCTATGTGAGTTACCAGCTAACACCACATTTTACCATTATGCTAGGTTAGCAACATTAGCATAGGTATGTGAGCTACATGCTAACATTACATTTTAATAGCATGCTAAGTTATCAACACTAGCATAGCTATGTGAGCTACTTGCTATAATTAAATGTTACCAGATGCTAAGTTATCATCACTAGCCTAGCTATGTGAGCTAAATGCAAACATCATATTTTACCATATGCTAGGTTAGCAACATTAGCATAGTTATGTGAGCTACATGCTGAAATTATATTTCAACATATTGCCAAGTTGGTAACACTAGCCTAGCTATGTGAGCTACATGCTAACATCACATTTTAACATTATGCTAGGTTAGCAACATTGGCATAGGTATGTGAGCTACATGCTAACATTACATTTTAATAGCATGCTAAGTTATCAACATTAGCATAGCTATGTGAGCTACTTGCTATAATTACATTTTACCAGATGCTAAGTTATCAACACTAGCATAGCTATATGAGCTACATGCAAACATCACATTTTACCATATGCTCGGTTGGCAAAATTAGCATAGTTATGTGAGCTACACGCTAACATTACATTTTAATAGCATGCTAAGTTATCAACACTAGCATATCTATGTGAGCTACTTGCTATAATTAAATTTTTACCAGATGCTAAGTTATCAACACTAGCATAGCTATGTGAGTTACAGGCTAACACCACATTTTAACACGATGCTAGGTTAGCAACATTAGCATAGGTATGTGAGCTGCATGTCAACATACATTTCAACATCAATGCTAGGTTGGCATATTTGCTGGGAAAAATTTTTACATGATCAAACTTACAACTCCTAAGTCTGTAAGTGAGATGGTTGGAAGAGCTGCATTTAAATATGTGTAGCGAAGCCTTGTAAGTAGGTGTTTCCTTTTTTTGATGTCACAAACATGAAAAGCGAGCATTTCAGCTGTTTTTGTCTCAAAAGTGGCCCCGTCTCTTTCAATTTGTCTTCTTCCCGCTGTTATTGTTGCATGTGTTGACTTTTTTTTTTTAAACGTGTACACGTTCTCACGCATGCATTAGTTAAATGTCATTTCCGCAGTGTTAGCATGTTGCTATGCTAAAGTGCTATTTAAAGTTGTAACTCCTCCACATTGTCCACACATGTTTATCTCCCCAGGATGGCTTCCTGGTCCTCGTGGCGATCGCGTTCTTTGTCGTCTGCGTCTACGCCTTTTTCTACCTCAACCTGAGCAACGAGATTAACATGGATATGGACTGACACTGTACGTACTGTACATTGTTCTTTCTTCATTCACGCACACCTTTTCTATTTTCCTGACAACCAGCGTCCTCTCTAGTGGACATTTGCTTTTTTTTTTTTTTGCTTTTTTTTTTTAATATTACTTTTGTCAGAGCCACTATAGGGCTGGGCAATATGGATGAAATCGGAATCATGATATCAGTGTTTTGTATCATATCGGTCGGTATCGATAATTGTTGGTATTTTTTATGACCTATCTATAATACGGACCAGGAGAAAAAGGTATACAAGTCATCATAAACAGGTTGTCGACATAAACAAGTTGTCAACAGTATTGGGTCGTTGACTTAAAGGGGGTAGTTAACATAAATGGTGTGTTGCTGTAAACAAGTTGTTGACATAAACATGTCCTTGTGAACAAACGCTGACAAACAGGTTGTTGACATAAACATGTTGTCGTCATAGACAAACAGGTTGTCGACATAAACGAGTTGTCGACATAAATGGTTTAACATGAGTAAGTTGTCAACATGACCATGTTTATGTATATATATATATATATATATATATATATATCATATATATATCATATATCATCAACATAAACAAGTCATGGACAAATGAGTTGACAACATAAATGGTTTGTTGACATTAAGCAAGATGTCGACATAAACAAGTCATTGACATAAATAGGACGTTAATCCAAACAAGTCGTTAACACGTTTTCAAAAAACGGGTTGTCGACATAAACAAGTTGTCAACATAAATGGGTTGTCGTCATAAACAAGTTGTCAACATAAATGGGTTGTCGTCATAAAGGGGTAGTCGACATAAATGGTGTGCAAACATAAACAAGTTGTCGACATAGACATCTTGTTATGAACAAGCACCGACAAACCGGTCATTGACATAAACTGGTTGTCGTCATAAACAAATCGTCGACATAAACGAGTTGTCGACATAAATGGTTTAACATAAGCAAGTTGTCAACATAATCATGTTTTT
Source organism: Nerophis lumbriciformis (assembly GCF_033978685.3). Lineage (NCBI taxonomy): Eukaryota > Metazoa > Chordata > Actinopteri > Syngnathiformes > Syngnathidae > Nerophis > Nerophis lumbriciformis. Next base: position 13,670,847 of record NC_084584.2, on the reverse strand, counting down.
ATATATATATATCAACATAAACAAGTCCTGGACAAATGGGTTGACAACATAAATGGTTTGTTGACATAAGCAAGATGTCGACATAAACAAGTCATTGACATAAATAGGACGTTAATCTAAACAAGTCGTTAACACGTTTTCAAAAAACGGGTTGTCGGCATAAACAAGTTAACATAAATGGGTTGTCGTCATAAACAAGTTGTCAACATAAATGGGTTGTCGTCATAAAGGGGTAGTCGACATAAATGGTGTGCAAACATAAACAAGTTGTCGACATAAACATCTTATGAACAAGCACCGACAAACAGGTCATTGACAAACAGGTTGTTGACATAAACAGGTTGTCATCATAAACAAGTCGTCGACATAAACTAGTTGTCGACATTAATGGTTTAACATAAGCAAGTTGTCAACATAACCGTGTTTATATATATATATATGTTTATATATATATATATATATATATATATATATATATATATATATATCGTCAACAAACAGGTTGTCAACATAAACAAGTCATGGACAAACAGGTTGTTGACATAAATGGTTTAACATAAGCAAGTTGTCAACCTAACTATGTTGTTGATATATACATGTGTATATTTACAGTATATAAAGTTGTCAACATAAACGCTAAATATAAAAAGAAACAAGTTGTCGACATAAACACTGTGTCAACATTAATGGGTCGTTGATTTAATGGGGTAGTCGACATAAATGGTGTGTAGACATAAAGAAATTGTCAACATAAACAGGTCGTCGACATAAATCGTTTGACATAAACAAGTTGTTGACATAAACAAGTCATTGACATAAATAGGACGTCGGCCTCAACAAGTCGTTTACACGTTTTCGACAAACGCGTTGTCGACATAAACAAGTTGTCAACATAAATGGGCCATCGTCATAAAGGGGTAGTCGACATAAATGGTTTGCAGACATAAACAAGTTGTCGACATAAACATGTTATGAACAAGCACCGACAAACAGGTAATTGACAAACGGGTTGTTGACATAAACAGGTTGTCGACATTAAAAAGTTGTCAAAATAAACAGGTCGTCGACATAAATGGTTTGACATAACCAAGTTGTCGACATAAACAAGTCATTGACATAAATAGGACGTCGACCTCAACAAGTCGTTTACACGTTTTCGACAAACAATTTGTCAACATAAATGGGTCGTCGTCATAAAGGGGTAGTGGACATAAATGGTGTGCAGACATAAACAAGTTGTCGACATAAACATGTTATGAACAAGCACCGACAAACAGGTAATTGACACACGGGTTGTCGACATAAACAGGTTGTCGACATTAATTTAATTCCACATACTGATATGCTAAAGGTTTTAAGGGTTGTGCGTGCGTACAAATGTTTTTAATTACATTTGTCGACATAAACATGTTATGAACAAGCACCGACAAACAGGTAGTTGACAAATAGGTTGTCGACATAAACAGGTTATCGACATTAATTTAATTCCACATACTGACATGCTAAAGGTTTTAAGCGTTGTGCGTGCGTACAAATGTTTTTCATTATATTTGTCGACATAAACATGTTATGAACAAGCACAGACAAACAGGTATTTGACAAACGGGTTGACCTAAACAGGTTGTCGACATTAACAAGTTGTCAAAATAAACAGGTCGTCGACATAAATGGTTTGACATAACCAAGTTGTCGACATAAACAAGTCATTGACATAAATAGGACGTCGACGTTAACAAGTTTTCGACAAACGGGTTGTTGACATAAACAGGTTGTCGACATTAATTTAATTCCACATATTGATATGCTAAAGGTTTTTAATTGTTTTGCGTGCGTACAAATGTTTTTAATTACATTTGTCGACATAAACATGTTATGAACAAGCACCGACAAACAGGTAATTGAGAAACGGGTTGTTGACATAAACAGGTTGTCGACATCAACAAGTTGTCAAAATAAACAGGTTGTCGACATAAATGGTTTGACATAACCAAGTTGTCGACATAAACAAGTCATTGACATAAATAGGACGTCGGCCTAAACAAGTTAACAAGTTTTCGACAAACGGGTTGTTGACATAAACAGGTTGTCGACATTAATTTAATTCCACATATTGATATGCTAAAATATTTTAATTGTTTTGCGTGCGTACAAATGTTTTTAATTACATTTGTCGACATAAACATGTTATGAACAAGCACCGACAAACAGGTAATTGACAAACGGGTTGTTGACATAAACAGGTTGTCGACATCAACAAGTTGTCAAAATAAACAGGTTGTCGACATAAATGGTTTGACATAACCAAGTTGTCGACATAAACAAGTCATTGACAGCAATAGGACGTCGACCTAAACAAGTTAACAAGTTTTCGACAAACGGGTTGTCGACATAAACAAGTTGTCGACATAAGTGGTGTGCAGACATAAACCAGTTGTCGACATAAACATGTTATGAACAAGCACCGACAAACAGGTCATTGACAAACGGGTTGTCGACGTAAACAAGTTGTTGACAAACAGATCGTCGACAAATTATCGAGATAAACGGGTCGTTAGAATAAACGGTTAATGGACAAACAGGTTGTCTACATAAAAAAGTTGTCGACGTAAACAAGTTAACATTATTTGGTCGTCAACATAAAGGGGTAGTCAACATAATTTGTGGACATAAACAAGTTGTCGACATAAACATGTCTTTGATACGAACAAGCACCAACAAACAGGTTGTTGACAAACAAGTTGTCGACATAAACAACTCATGGACAAACAAGTTGTCGCCATAAAAATGTTGTCAACAAAAGCAGGTCGTCGACATAAACGGTTTGTTAGCATAAGCAAAAAGTTGTCGACATAAATGAGTCATCGACATAATTGGTTTAACATAAGCAAAACGTCAACATAGCTATGTTGTTCATATGTGTGTATATATATATATATATATATATATATACGTGTGTATATGTATATATATATATATATATATATATATACGTGTGTGTGTGTGTGTATGTATATATATATATATATATATATATATATATATATATGTATACACACATATATATATATATATATATATATATATATATGCATATATATATATATACACACACATATATATATATATATATATATATATATATATATATATATATATGTATGTATGTATATATACAGGTAAAAGCCAGTAAATTAGAATATTTTGAAAAACTTGATTTATTTCAGTAATTGCATTCAAAAGGTGTAACTTGTACATTATATTTATTCATTGCACACAGACTGATGCATTCAAATGTTTATTTCATTTAATTTTGATGATTTGAAGTGGCAACAAATGAAAATCCAAAA
>NC_084584.2:13655000-13660000 GCF_033978685.3 Nerophis lumbriciformis | reverse complement strand
GGGTTTCTCATCAAATCAAAGGAGTCCGTTACACTCCTCCGAGATAAAACATGGCGTCCTCTGCGGGAAGTTAGAGAGGCCGCTGAAACAGGAGTTCCAAGGGGTGTTAATTTGGTACCGTCTAGGGTGGTCGGGGTCACCAGTCTAACCATCGCACAAAGCCCAACGGCTGACGTCGGGATTCTAATGTACAATCTATGCTCCCCACAATACCAGAATAAGTCAGCTCGTGCCCAAGGGCCTATCCTTGAGCCATCTATCAGGGTGGTGCACCAGGAGGGGGTAATGTCACCCAATTTGTAGGGGGATGAAGGGGGTCCTGTCAATTGCCACAAAGGGAAGAAGTCGGGTGAAATTGTCAACAGGAGGGTGCACACTAACCAACAAATCACAACCTGGCGGTGTGGGTTCAGAAAACAAGGAGATAAGACAGTTTGAGCCATTAGTGTCAGTCTACTTAAAAGGGGCGGGGTAAGTGTGGGGAAAGGATGTCCAGCGGAACAAGCAACACAGTCACCCAGGTCTTGGCTCTTAGCCATGCTAGTCATCCACCTAAGCCACAGGTTGCCTGCACCTGCTCCTAAGGTCAAAGCTACCAGGTCTTCAAGGGGGCAGAGGTAGTTAACGCCCTCTCAAGGACATAAATTTAAATAATTCCTTTAGGGTCTGTACCTGTCTGGTCAACCCCCAAAACAACATAAAAGGGACTAGGTATAACACCTGTGCTGGCAATTGTAGGGGAAAGGGGGTTCTGGGACCGATCAAAGTTCCTCTGAAAGGTCATCCCTCTCAGAATAACTTTGAATTGTGGAGGTATGTTGGCATATTAAGGGTCATGGTAGTCTAAGGGCCCTGTGTAGTGGGTTACCTGCTTCCATAAGGGGCACCACTTACCAGAGTATGTTGTCCGCATCCGACACCAATAGTTCAGGTTTGAGTCTTAACAAAGATAGAGGTTACTAGCGCGGTAAGAACTATTTTTCCCCTCGCACTTAATCACACTGCACAGGTCAAAAAAGTAAGTCTTGCTGTCCCCCTTGACCCAGTCTATTTCAAGTCCGCCGTACGTTCTAAGACACTTGTCAGTCACTGTCGTCGGGAAGGAAGAATTGAGACACAAGGTCAGTAGAGCAAGCCCAAACACCAGTCCGTCAGTGAATCCTACTGGGTCTTACATCCTGCCTTTCAGAAATCAAAATCAGAGTAATTCAGGTAACGAGACGGGGATAAACATCAAACTTTTCACTTAATGTAACGACACAAATAGTATGCTGAAAGCAAGCAAGAAAAACTAAGAAACATCTAGCATATGGACTGGTCTCAATCAATGGTATACAATATTGAAGTTGATCAGAGTATTGTAGGTAGAAAATCTGGTAGATCTACACGACGGTAGACGGCAGCTCAACGGAGAGAGGTGTCTCTCAGCGTCGTCTTTTGGGCCCCTTCCGTGGCAGGCTCCTCCGCGGGAGTGCGGAGGTAGAGGTGGTACCAGGTGTCCCCTGTACCAGCTAGTCGAAGGGCGTGGGACGTCCGTACCACGACCTTGAAGGGACCATTCCACCTGGGCTCCGTACACTTGCGTTTGATGACCTTGATCTTGACCCTCTCAGTGGACGGAAGGGAATCTGGAGTGGCGGGCTGTCATCTCCGAATCTGTACAGAAGAACTGGCACACAAATTCTGCATTTTGTGTAAAATACCATTTTGGTTTTACGCTGATTCCTTCTTCCAGGGGGGTGTTGATCCTGGGAAGGGGCTGACCTGTATGCAGTTCATAGGGTGAAAAACTCAAAGGGCTGTAAAACAGTTTTATTCACGGACATTCCAATGATCATTAACGCTAATTGCAACATGTCAATCCAATTCAATTTGGTCTGTGCACAGATTTTAGCCAATTCGTTTTTGATATTCTGGTTCATCCTTTCAACCTTACCTTGGGACTGAAGATGGTACCCCCAAACCGAACCTGTGTTCTAGTCCAAGAGCATTTTTGACCAAGGCTAAGTGAGTAATTTCAAAATGGGTGCTTTTGTCTGACCTAATCTTTTTGGGGAAACCATGTCGGGGAATTAGGTCATTCACAAGCCATTTAATTACTGATTTTGCATCCTCTTTTGAGGTTGGGGTTGCTTCCGGCCAACCACTGTGATTGTCAACACAAGTCATCAAGTATCTTTTCCCTTTCACCGGATTGATCATATCAATGAAGTCAAAAACTATACACGGTTCACCCTCACCTCCTCCATATTCCAAATTGATTTACTAAACTACTATCGATGTGCAAAATGGCTATTTTCAAGTTAAATTTACAAACTTACAACAATTTAGTTATAACTTCTTACCCACAGGAATATTGTTAAAGCTATTTTGTTGTACGGAGTCTGAATCCAAGAGTCTGAATCCACCCTCACCTCCTCCCCCTTCTGTTTCTGAAAAAGAGACTGTGTCAGTAATACTATCACTTTCAGAAACATCTAAGAATAAGGTCAGCTAATAGTCAAGAACAGCAAGAGCAGGGGCGGAGGACATGTCATGTTTGAGGTCAATGAAAGTAATTTCAGTCTCTGTGGACCACTGGAGGGTGGTATTAGGGTAGGGGACCCCTTAGCGAAATCAGAAATAACTCAAACTCAACTAAATACACAAATACTAGAAAAATACTAACCTTATGGCAGATGCCTTTGTAGTAGTAATTTGAAATTTCACCACGCCTGGTGGCCACAATAACAAATTAAGTCAAGCTCATGTTGTAGAAAGTCGAATGATGCGGACACGTTTGTTACTGAATACTTTCTATCAGACTTCTGTCATGGTGACTGTGTGTATGTAATAAGCAGATATATTTTTTGATATGCTTAAATGTAATGTGTCGTTTTAGCTCAGCTGTTGTGTAGCTGCTAGCTCCTCGTAGCCTACAGCCGGGGTGTCCAAAGTGCAGCCCATAGCTATGTGCTTAACAGAAAACTTAAACAAGAGGAAAATGTGGTTTTGGGTGTCGGTGCAATGAGTGGCAGCTACGCCGTGTTTTATCATTGGACCTAAGTCTTTGGTTTTGTAGGCGGGGCAAAGAGCAAGGGAACAATGTGGGACAGCAATTGTGTCCATCTTATACTATGCTAGTTGTAGCAAAGATATGTCAACATGAGCAGCCACACCTTGAGTTCCAACATATATAAATATAAAGGAGTCAAAGGCCTCCTGGCATGAACATGAGGCGAGTCGGGTGGCGGTACACAGGGAAGCATCTCAGTCAGCCAGGGTTTTCACTGATAGAGCAGCTGGAGATGTCAGCCATTTCTGGTGTTTCAGGCTGTGGTAGGAGCTCCTGGAGGAGCTTTGGTAGTGGTGTCGCAGCTTGGTGGTTGAGCCGTCAGGTAACACCAGGAAGGTTCCTTCTGTGCGATATTGAATGTCAGGGTACAGTCTGTAAAGGAGGTCATTACCAATTAGGCAAGGTGTGTGCAGGTCAACCACGAAGGGGTGCTTCAGTGTGTGTCCAGCAATCTGAACCGGAAGAGTTTTGGTGACCGGTAACATTCTTGTGACCTCAGCGAAGCCTTCGACCTTCAAAAAGGAAGCACACAGTTTCTTTGGTACCTCTGCATTCAGAAATGAGTGGGTGGCACCAGTGTCAATCACAAACTGATAACTTTGTCCGTTGACACTTATGTCCAGCAGGGGGCCTGTCTGTATTTCCTGCTGGGGCTTCTGCCTTGGGCGTCCTTTGCCATGCCTGTATGATGTTTTGGCTGCAATTGGGAGCCTGTCTCGTTCAGAGGAGTTAGGACATTCACGTTGCCAGTGACCCGGCTGGTCACAGATGAAACAGTTTTCACCCTGTCTTGGCCTTAAAGCACCGTGTCCACCACCCGAGTCCAACCGTCTGGTCACACGTCTGGTGTCCTCCACCTGCTGGGACTCAAAAGCAAGGTCACCCACTGCTGAATATACGCTAGCTGATCTTTGACCTTTTGGTTCTTTTAACTTTTAATCTTCAGCGATCTGTAATTTAAGTAGTTGTTTCCTTGTTACTCTACCACCATCCTGCTCTGTCCAATTTTGCATGTGATGAATAAGATGTCCCTGCCATGTGTTGTTTTTGGCACCGTGTATATCAGGGTTAGCTTTGTTTAAAGTGTTTAGCCAAAGGTTCCCTCCCTGAGGTACAGGTGGGAAAGCAAGGTCAACAATGGCTTGCATGTCTGTGACGGCAAAATGCTTATTGAAATTGACCACTAATATCAGGAAAAAGTGGATATGCATGTGCTTCTGCCTTTTTTTTGAGCGTGTGTTGTACGCATGTGGGTCATGTGGTTGTTTGTCAATGTAGCCTTCCAGCGAGCCTTTAGCTGTTACAGGAGACCACAAAGTCTGCCTCTGTTGTGTATTATTCAAGCATGTCTGTTGTGCACGTGAGAGGTTGTTATCTACTGGGGGAGGGCAGTTGGTTATGTCAACAAAATGGTCTGGCGTGTAAAGTGAGGAGTTTGGCGTTGACTCATGTATTATCTGCTGTCTACTTAGGTTAGGCATATTAAAGAGGTTTTCCGCTGGGAGGTTGTCATTTTGAGGCATAGGCACCAGAGGTGATTTACACTCAGGAGACAGCGTTAGTTTTGGAGGAGGATTCAATGTTAGAGGGGTTGTGTGAGCACCGCCCTCTCTTGGCACCCGAGAAGGGGGTGGACCAGAGAGCTTAGTTTCTGTTTCCACCACCAGGGCTCCTCCTGTGACTGTCAAAAGTGGGTACAAAGACGCTTCCGGCTTTACGTCATAGGGCGGTGGCTTAGTCAAAGTCTGGGTGGGTCGTTTGAATAGTTTCGCACATGCGCGACAGATAAATGACCAGTCGGTCCATTTTTCCATATTCATCTCAATTTTTATCAGTTCTTTAGCAGCTTTTCTTTTTTCCATGTAACTTCCGCTTACTCTAATTCCCTCTAGCTTCCTTTTCTCGTTCATCAAACGTTTAAATTCTCGAGCACATAAGTTCTGTA
>NC_084584.2:13620000-13650000 GCF_033978685.3 Nerophis lumbriciformis | reverse complement strand
TTATTGTTTACTTTATTACTCTAGTATACTCTGGACTGAAGCTGTGTGCCTTCATTGTTTTTGTAGCTGTTGTTTTGAGGCATGTTTAAAAAAATAAAAATAAATGCACTTTGTGAAAGTCAAAGTATAGTATTTCCCATAGTTGTAGTGGGTATCAGGATTATCTCAGTGAGAGCATGTCCCAAATTCCAAGCTGCTGTTTTGAGGCATGTTAAAAAAAATAATGCACTTTGTGACTTCAATAATAAATATGGCAGTGCCATGTTGGCACTTTTTTCCATAACTTGAGTTGATTTATTTTGGAAAACCTTGTTACATTGTTTAATGCATCCAGCGGGGCATCACAACAAAATTAGGCATAATAATGTGTTAATTCCACGACTGTATATTGTATATAGGTATCGGTAATTAAGAGTTGGACAATATCGGAATATCGGCAAAAAAGCCATTATCGGACATCTCTAATTGAGAATATAGAACATTACATACGGTGCTCAAAAATCTATCAAAATGTTTTAGTACAACTTTGGTAAGCTATGAAGCCGCACTGCTCGATGTGTTTCAACATAGGAGTATTATTATGGTGTGTATAAGGTGAGACATACCTGGCTTTTTTTGTTTCGCAATATTATGCAAAAGCAACTTTTCTTACCTTCTGGTACCTGCTGATCTGTATTTAGGATCTGCATAAGTCCTGAAAAGTTGCGTGCGTCTCCCTTTGTAGTCCGTGTTGACACCGTAGTCGATAAGCTTCTTCTTTTTCTAATTTCTTGTTATGTGACATTTATCCTCCACTGTTGCCATTTCTAATATAAAGTAGTGTAAAGTTCCTACTTATATCTGTCAGTAAACTCGCCAGGATAGCACTAAAACATACCGGTGTAGTGAGTTTACATTATTCACCCGAGGAACTTTAGTTATTAGAGTTCCGGTCGGACGGTTTTTCACGGGACACAAGTAAAACGGGATTTTGTTTCTTTGTCCGAATCCCTGAGAGATAGGACACAGGAGGAGGTGGATATTGTAGCTCTGTGTGCGCTATAAACACAGCGGCCATGTTGGTGTGGAAATCATTTGTGTTGTGCTCATATTTTATTTGTATTACTTAATATACCTACTCAGTGGCTTAGTGGTTAGAGTGTCCGCCCTGAGATCGGTAGGTTGTGAGTTCAAACCCCGGCCGAGTCATACCAAAGACTATAAAAATTGGGAGCCATTACCTCCCTGCTTGACACTCAGCATCACGGGTTGGAATTGGGGGTTAAATCACCAAAAATGATTCCCGGGCGCAGCCACCGCTGCTGCTCACTGCTCCCCTCACCTCCCAAGGGATGATCAAGGGTGATGGGGCAAATGCAGAGAATAATTTCGCCACACCTCATGTGTGTGTGTGACAATCATTGGTACTTTAACTTTAATTTTTTAATATTGTTTACTATCAACGCATACGCACTACTGATGACTCAGCAGTTTAGTTCTTACTTACTATGCATGCTCTTTTCTGATTGATTGATTGATTGATTGATTGACACTTTTATTAGCAGATTGCTTTAACGTGTTGTTGTGCACCGCTCATCATCAGGGTTCTGATCGCAGCTCTCATCGCAGTCACATTAGCGATGAGAGCATGGAAACGACAACTTCACATGTCGCTGTGAAAATAAAAGAAACTGAATTATTTGACAAATCCGACTAATTTAGTGCACGGAAACATTAAAAGTGGCATGTCGTGACAAGACCGCACAAATCTTCAGTGATTACTAGTAAAAAGAACATTTATATCATGCGCTGTCATCTGTGTCAATACAAATGTTCACATTTCAGCCTCCAAGAATTCCACTTCTGACTACAGAGAACACGTTGCAATAAATTGTGTACGATTTTCAAATTTTACACACGATTTTAGTCTAAGAACCATTAAAAAAAAATCCCAAGTTACTCAATACTTGAATAGTCTTGCCTTGATATGGGATCTGAGCCGAGATGAATGTCGTTGTGGCTTGTGCAGCCCTTTGAGACACTCGTTATTTACATACTTGCCAACCCTCTCGATTTTCCCGGGAGACTCCCGAATTTCAGTGCCCCTCCCGAAAATCTCGCGGGGCAACCATTCCCCCGAATTTCTCCCGATTTCCATCCGGACAACAATATTAGGGCCGTGCCTTAAAGGCACTGCCTTTAGCGTTGTCTCTCACCTGAAAAGGAGACTATTATATATGTCAACGTTATCCATAGGTTTATCTATAACCCATAAAGTAGGCAGGCACGGAGCTATTTCTCAGCGTGTGTTTATTCCAGCCGGCACGTTGATACACTGACACACAACATCCGGATTCCCATCATGCATTGCTTCAAAACTACGGCAAGTAGTAATGTCCAAAAACGAAGCAGAAGAACGAAGAAGAGACATGGCGACGACGAGTAAGAAGAAGAAGTACGCTTGCAAGTTCCAAAATAATTGGGAAAAATAATGTCAGTTCATCCAGGACAGCTCGAAGGGGAAGGGGTATGCTGCCTGCACATTTTGTAGATCAGTTGGGTGGCCGAACGGATATACTCATTTATGAACGGATTATTTATATATATATATATATATATATATATATATAAGAAATACTTGAAAATATATACACCCACCGCTACCCCCCACCCCCATCTCCCGAATTCGGAGGTCTCAAGGTTGGCAAGTACGGTGATTTAGGGCTATATAAGTAAACTTTGATTGATTTTATTCACAAAATTCTTACTTACTCAAGTAATTATTTTGAGGACTTCTTTTACTTGAGTCATATTACTCTAAAGCATGGGTGTCAAACTCTGGCGCGGGCCAAATATGAAAATGTTGAAATATGAAATCCGTGCTGCAGTCGCTGCTGGGCCACAACATTAGGTACACCTGCAGACTGCAGCAAGGATTTCATATTTCATTAATTCACAACTCCTCCAACACAAACATGATTCTTTTTGCACTTTTGGCTTCTTATTAAATAACTTTATTAAACAGATTCAATCTTGCACGTGGAAACTTTTAAGTATGGGCTTTAGTTGATATAACACTCCCGTCAGGGGGGGCACAACACCGGCACGTTGTTGGAATGGATGAAAAGCAGACGTGACGACAGCTCGTGGAGGACGATAAACGCAGGGCGTTTAAAGTACGCCCCAAGACTGTGGTCCGGGTGGACTACGAGGTATAATGACTGATGAACAACTTCGTTCGATAATGAAGGTTGCCTCAGCTCAAAGCCTGAACTAGCATCCAAGAAAATATGGCAGGTATCTGACTTGGGCACATCAGATTAGATCAGTGTGTTGCAAACTGAGCAGTTTAAAGTCCTGAATGGTTGGTTTATTCATTGTTATTTTATTTTGTAATTTATTAGCCTGTGGAAAAAGTTAATGTTGATATTTACCCCAGAAGGCTGCAAATAGAAAAGAGGCATTACATTTTTATATAAATTGTATTTGATATGCCATTGATATTTTTTAATTATTATTATTTGCAACTCGATTTTGCATGTCACTATAAAGTTATATAAGCCTTGCTTGTTCAATATTTAATGCAAAACTTGTTTGGGTCCCTATTAAAAGGTTAATTTGTTCAACCTTGGCCCGCGGCTTTGTTCAGTTTTAAATTTTGGCCCACTCTGTATTTGAGTTTCACACCCCTGCTCTAAAGTAACGGTACTCTTTCTTACACACTTCTGATTAAAAACACTCATTTGCATATTTTCCTTGACCAATCTGACGGAGATGAGATCCCAGTGTGAGTGTCCAGGAAAATGTGCCATCAGTCCGCGGTAAAGTTTCCTACTAAGTGTCCTGTCGTTCATTTATTTTTATTTTTCATGCGCTTAGTGGTGCAAAACGTGACCCTCCCCCATGGTCCTACGCATAGCACGTGATCCGTGTACGGGGGAGGGGCGGCCCCTGCGTGCAGGTGCTCACCAGGTGTCCTCTCGGTATACCCGTCCCTCTTCATTTACTTCCTGTCCGTACCGCCATGTTAGACACGGCCATTGTGTCGCGCATTCAGGGAACACCTGGGCTCTGCTGCACCTGGGCTCCTCACACACACACACACACACACACACACACACACACACACACACTGGAACACAGCCAGTTCCTGTTGCATGATAAAGTCCCATCTGACATTGTATCCTCTGACTCCCAAGTGACTTCACAACCTGAGTAAATAATCAGATTCAAATAGTAGTTCAAGTAAATAATCAGATAAATACAATTGTTGAATAATCAGCATTGTTGGGTTAGTTACTGAAAACTAGTAACTAGTTACAGTTACTAGTTACTTTTATTTCAAAAGTAACTCAGTAAAAGTAATGCGTTACTGTGAAAAGTAACTATTTAGTTACTTATATATATATATATATATATATATATATATATATATATATATATATATATATATATATATATATATATATATTTATGTGTGGGGAAAAAAATCACAAGACTACTTCATCTCTACAGGCCTGTTTCATGAGGGGTTCCCTCAATCATCAGGAGATTTTAATGGGAGCATTCACATACCATGGTTTATATAGGGCACAGAGTGGGTGGGTACAGGCTGGCGTAGGGGCGTGGTGATTGGCTCATGTGTTACCTAGGAGGTGTTTCCGTCTGTGGCGGCATGCTGATACAATTTCGCTGCGCTTGTTGAGGGATGACAGGTCTGGACGGTATATAATAAACAGTTTCTCTTTCAAGCATAGGTTGCATCTTTTATTACCACTATTGTAAGGTGTGCTGGATGCAAGAATTTGCCATGTTATTGAATATTCAACATTATTGTCTTTGAGGTCCCAAATGTGTTTGCTGAGTTCTGTGGTATTCCGCAGGTTTTGGTTCCTGAAAGAAGCCTTGTGATTGTTCCATCTGGTTTTAAACTCTCCCTCGGTTAATCCTACATATGTGTCGGATGTGTTAATGTCCTTGCGTGTTACCTTAGATTGGTAAACAACTGATGTTTGTAAGCACCCACCGTTGAGAGGGCAATCAGGTTTCTTGCGGCAGTTGCAGCCTTTGTTGGTTTTGGGGTCGCTCTGTCCGGGGGCCGACGGCTCATTTGCAATTGTTTTGTTGTGGTTTGAGATAATTTGTCGTATATTGTTCATACAGCTGTAGCTCAATTTAATGTTGTTCTTGTTGAATACTTTTCTTAGGGTGTTGCCTTTGGGGAAGTGTTTGTCAATCAGACTGAGGAATTTGTGGCCAATGTTAGTTGAGACGCTTTTGCTGTATGGGGGGGTTGTACCAGATGATGTTGTTTAGTTTTCTGTTCTTTTTTGGTTGGTTTCCTGGCGTGGGTTCATAGGTGAGGGTGAAATTGTATCCGCTTTCATCAAGGGCTTTTTGGTACGGGGGGGTTGCTTGGTCAAATTCAGCTTTGCTAGATGACAGCATCGATAGCCTTTTATTAATTCCGGTAGGTATTCTTTTCGTGGTGGTGGGTGGGTGGTTGCTGTCATGGTGCACGTATTGGAGTGTTGTGTTGGATTTCGTGAATGGTTGGTAGCTGTTATTTCTCAGGTTGAAAGTGACGTCGAGGAAGTTGACGGTTTGCTTGTTGGCTTCAATCGTGATCCGTAGGCCGTTCTCTTTGAAAATTTGGCATATGCGCTTCTTGGTATTCTCGCTGCTCCGTGGCGAGGCGCGGCACACTGCCAGTCCGTCATCACGGTAAATACCAAGGTTCAGGTTGAGGCTAGCAAGCTGGGAGAGGAGGAAACTCCCAACGAGTTCACACGTTTCTGCTCCGTCAAAACTTCCCATAGTGACGTCAAATGTTGAGTTGTTCTTTTTTTGCCATGGTGTACTGTTGTGGATGAGTATGGAGTTTTTTTGCGTGGATGATGTTTCTTTCGTTGCCTGTGATTGAGTCGTAGTCTGAGGCGAAGTCTAGTGCTTGAGTCAGTAGGTCTTGCGTGATGGAAGGGTAATATTCTTCGATATCGAAGGAGATAAAGTTGTGCTGTTGTTTGTCTTGGATGTTGTTGAACCATTTGATTACTGCTGCTGTATTTCTCCATTGGTTGAGTGGTGTTTTGTCCTTGATTTTTGTGTTGACTCTGTCCAGGATTATTTTGCTGATTTTTCCTATTTCAGATTTAGTTGGGTTTATTAGTCGGCATGTTGGGTTATTTGCAAAGTTGGGTTTGTGGTCCTTCAATGTGATGAAGGCTTCCTTGTTGGCTGTGGCGTCCACCCTGTCCTCAATGTCCAGTTCAGCCGCGATCCTTTTATTTTCCAGGTGGATGTTCTGTAAAGTGTTGGGTTGTGCTTTTTTGTATGATTTGGTGATGCTTCTGTCCAGTAAGGTGTTATGTTCTGGTATGTCCATTCTGTAGAAGTTTGTGGTTTTATCGGCAGCTATGATGAGGTTGTTTACTTTCTTGATGCTCTCCTTGTCATTTTTCAGCTTGGTGAGGAGTGGGTTGCGGACTGGCTTGAATTTGACTGATTGTATCATTTTGAGCATGTCGTTCTCAAAATCCTTTAGTTCCTCAACTGTGGGTGGGTTCTTGGTAGATTTGAATCCGTAAGTTTTCTTTTGCGTTCCTTTTGTTTCAGGGTGGAACGCAAAAGAAAACTTACGGATTCAAATCTACCAAGAACCCACCCACAGTTGAGGAACTAAAGGATTTTGAGAACGACATGCTCAAAATGATACAATCAGTCAAATTCAAGCCAGTCCGCAACCCACTACTCCCCAAGCTGAAAAATGACAAGGAGAGCATCAAGAAAGTAAACAACCTCATCATAGCTGCCGATAAAACCACAAACTTCTACAGAATGGACATACCAGAACATAACACCTTACTGGACAGAAGCATCACCAAATCATACAAAAAAGCACAACCCAACACTTTACAGAACATCCACCTGGAAAATAAAAGGATCGCGGCTGAACTGGACATTGAGGACAGGGTGGACGCCACAGCCAACAAGGAAGCCTTCATCACATTGAAGGACCATAAACCCAACTTTGCAAATAACCCAACATGCCGACTAATAAACCCAACTAAATCTGAAATAGGAAAAATCAGCAAAATAATCCTGGACAGAGTCAACACAAAAATCAAGGACAAAACACCACTCAACCAATGGAGAAATACAGCAGCAGTAATCAAATGGTTCAACAACATCCAAGACAAACAACAGCACAACTTTATCTCCTTCGATATCGAAGAATTTTACCCTTCCATCACGCAAGACCTACTGACTCAAGCACTAGACTTCGCCTCAGACTACGACTCAATCACAGGCAACGAAAGAAACATCATCCACGCAAAAAATTCCATACTCATCCACAACAGTACACCATGGCAAAAAAAGAACAACTCAACATTTGACGTCACTATGGGAAGTTTTGACGGAGCAGAAACGTGTGAACTCGTTGGGAGTTTCCTCCTCTCCCAGCTTGCTAGCCTCAACCTGAACCTTGGTATTTACCGTGATGACGGACTGGCAGTGTGCCGCGCCTCGCCACGGAGCAGCGAGAATACCAAGAAGCGCATATGCCAAATTTTCAAAGAGAACGGCCTACGGATCACGATTGAAGCCAACAAGCAAACCGTCAACTTCCTCGACGTCACTTTCAACCTGAGAAATAACAGCTACCAACCATTCACGAAATCCAACACAACACTCCAATACGTGCACCATGACAGCAACCACCCACCCACCACCACGAAAAGAATACCTACCGGAATTAATAAAAGGCTATCGATGCTGTCATCTAGCAAAGCTGAATTTGACCAAGCAACCCCCCCGTACCAAAAAGCCCTTGATGAAAGCGGATACAATTTCACCCTCACCTATGAACCCACGCCAGGAAAACAACCAAAAAAGAACAGAAAACGAAACAACATCATCTGGTACAACCCCCCATACAGCAAAAGCGTCTCAACTAACATTGGCCACAAATTCCTCAGTCTGATTGACAAACACTTCCCCAAAGGCAACACCCTAAGAAAAGTATTCAACAAGAACAACATTAAATTGAGCTACAGCTGTATGAACAATATACGACAAATTATCTCAAACCACAACAAAACAATTGCAAATGAGCCGTCGGCCCCCGGACAGAGCGACCCCAAAACCAACAAAGGCTGCAACTGCCGCAAGAAACCTGATTGCCCTCTCAACGGTGGGTGCTTACAAACATCAGTTGTTTACCAATCTAAGGTAACACGCAAGGACATTAACACATCCGACACATATGTAGGATTAACCGAGGGAGAGTTTAAAACCAGATGGAACAATCACAAGGCTTCTTTCAGGAACCAAAACCTGCGGAATACCACAGAACTCAGCAAACACATTTGGGACCTCAAAGACAATAATGTTGAATATTCAATAACATGGCAAATTCTTGCATCCAGCACACCTTACAATAGTGGTAATAAAAGATGCAACCTATGCTTGAAAGAGAAACTGTTTATTATATACCGTCCAGACCTGTCATCCCTCAACAAGCGCAGCGAAATTGTATCAGCATGCCGCCACAGACGGAAACACCTCCTAGGTACACATGAGCCAATCACCACGCCCCTACGCCAGCCTGTACCCACCCACTCTGTGCCCTATATAAACCATGGTATGTGAATGATCCCATTAAAATCTCCTGATGATTGAGGGAACCCCTCATGAAACAGGCCTGTAGAGATGAAGTAGTCTTGTGATTTTTTTTCCCACACATAAATATATTGCGCTCTACTACGGTATCGAGCACTATTTTTTGGATAACCTTATTAAGACATATATATATATATATATATATATATATATATATATATATATATATATATATATATATATATTAAGGCCCCCTTTAATGCCCTTTTAGCCTTCATTTCAGTACTGTTATTGCAGTGGAGAATACTACAATCTGTTGATCAATTTGCCATGCATTTGCATCACTGAACTCTGCTAAGCAATGTGGTCTACATACAACACACAAAGACAAAGATATGTTTCAAAGGGCCAATTTGTTTCAGGCCAGAACAAATTGACAAATCTATTTCAAATAGCTGCAACATAACATACATAAGTAACAAACAGCATAATAACAACATAGCTGTAAAGCAAGGAAGGCACACACTACATACACAAAGCCTAACCAGGCTTTTTTTTCTCTGAAGGAATTGTGAAATAAAATCACGTCTGAAGCCCAGAACACTCTACACATTTCCCCAGTTTTAGTTTAGAGACAAGGAAAGATTGGCCTGGCCCACTAGCATCCCTCTTTATGTTTGTGAACTTTATAGTCTATACATTTTGAGTGATGTGATAATCAAACACTCTAGAAGACTAGAATGAAAGAGCATATAAGAGAATTGACAGAGTTCATCATTCAGTGCTGAATGATGAGCAGAGGCAGAGTTTGGAGTGTTTTCTTTAGCTCGCTTTCCATTTTTATGTACTCACTGTCCAGGTGCCATTTGACGCCTTTAAAATAGATAATTCAGGATAGAACCCTTTCAAATATATAATTCAGAGCAGATTCCTTTCAAATAGATCATTCAGAATAGATCCATTTCAAATATATTGTTCAGAATAGATCACTTTCAAATTGCTCATTCCACATGGATCACTGTCAAATAGATAATTTCTCGTAGATAGTGATCTACGAGAAATTACTTTTAATTGAATTTAATTAAATTTTAAATTTGACTAGGTGAGCATAGATCACATTGAAATAGATCATTTAACATGGATCCCTTTCAAATAGATAGTTCAGAATAGATCACTTTCAGATAGATCACTTTCAAATAAATCATTCCACATAGATCACTTTCAAATAGAACATTTCCAGTAGATCACGTTTGACTTGGTGAGCATAGATCACATTGGAATAGATCATGCAGCGTAGATCACATTAGAATGGATTAGATCATGCAATAAGTAAACAATAACAATCTTTGTCAACATGACAAGAGAGTTACAGTCCAAAGTTGATCATAATTGTGGAGTCAGACTATAAAACATGTTGAACAAAGATTGGGACATTTTGTGGAATAAACATCTTTTATTCATAAGGTATAAGTAGGAAGAATGTTCTTGTCATTTCTATATTTCTTGTTTATCTTTCACTTATTTACCGTAAGATAATATATCCGTCCATTTCTACTTTATTTATGATCATTTTATCATTCCTTTGTTGCTCGCCAAATGAATAAACATGTGGAAGACTTTATTACTGTAAGTGCTCCAAGGTAAGGAAATAAACAATCTTTTATTCCACTGTCATGAATTCATTGCCTGCTAATTAGTCAGCTGGGCAGATAAAAAACCATCACATCAATCAACCTTCTATAAAGAGGCGGATATGTTTATGGCGAAATGTAATGATGGCGTTTACGGACGTCCCAGATGTGCCTTGCTCAGAGGTTGTGTTAGACACGTAAACGAGCAGCGTTAAAGCGCCACGCGGGGCCGGCCCCTGGCATGAACGCTCAGCTGTTGTTCTAGTAAGTTCTTATGCGTCTTTACTATATCCATGTTTGTTTGAATAAATGTGACTCATTGGCAGCCTTTAAAATTCAACATCAAAATAAATCATTCTTCTTTTTGTACGCGTTCTAAAGCTATACATTCACAAACATGTGGTTCTCATGGAAACACAGGTAGCGCCTCCTTCTCCTCACTTTTTGTTTTTAAACCTCAAATGGCTGCCGACTCGAAATGCTTGCTGGTATTATTGATTTGTGCTTTTATTTTGAAATGGTCCAAGAGGCGGATTAGTAATCATAAGAAAGCTTCATGGGAGATTACTACAAACAGGTCCTAGGGGGCGCTAGAGGCCAATACAAGCTGCTGATCTGCACAAATATGAAACATATTCTCGTCGTCCTTGTTTGACACACAGGATGTAGAAACATCGTACGTTTTAAATTAAATCACTGCATTAAAAAAAAAGTAGCAATCACATTTTTGTGACGTTTCAATATTGTAACCATTTAATTTCATTAAAGTGCTCTTTCGAAAATAATTGTATTTTTATTTTTTCCATTTAAAAAAATTACTTGTTTTGACTTTCAAAATAAACTTCAATTTGTCTTTTTTTATAAACTCTTAATATGATAATAAACATGTTCAACTTCTCAAAATGTTTATAGTTCCATCTCAGGCAAACAGTTGGACATAGTTCATTATTTTTAATGTGCTTCATTCCGGTTCCTGCGTTCCTTTTTCTACTTCCTGTTGGAGCGCTGAGCAACACTCCTGCTCCTGACTGGCACTCGGGGGGCACACCTGTCACGGATTGGTAACCGGGAGGCACACCAGTCACGGACTGGCAATCGGTAGGCACACCCGTCATGGACTGGCAATCGGTAGGCACACCCGTCACTGTTTGGCAATCGGTAGGCACACCCGTCACTGTTTGGCAATCGGTAGGCACACCCGTCACGGATTGGCAATCGGTAGGCACACCCGTCACGGATTGGCAATTGGTAGGCACACCCGTCACGGATTGGCAACCTGGAGGCAGACCAGTCACGGACTGGCACCCAAGAGGCACACCAGTCACGGACTGGCACCCGGGAGGCACACCTATCACGGACTGGCACCCGGGAAGCACACCTGTCACTCACTGGTAACCCCTGTCACTGACTGGCAAACGGGAGGCACACCTGTCACGGATTGGCAATCGGTAGGCACACTTGTCACGGATTGGCAATCGGTAGGCACAACTGTCACGGATTGGCAATCGCTAGGCACAACTGTCACGGACTGGCAACCGGGAGGCACACCTGTCACGGACTGGCAACCGGGAGGCACACCTGTCACGGACTGGCAACCGGGAGGCACACCTGTCACGGACTGGCAACCGGGAGGCACACCTGTCACGGACTGGCAACCGGGAGGCACACCTGTCACGGACTGGCAACCGGGTGGCACACCTGTCACGGACTGGCAACCGGGTGGCGCACCTGTCACGGAGTGGCAACCGGGTGGCGCACCTGTCACGGAGTGGCAACCGGGTGGCGCACCTGTCACGGAGTGGCAACCGGGTGGCGCACCTGTCACGGAGTGGCAACCGGGTGGCGCACCTGTCACGGAGTGGCAACCGGGTGGCGCACCTGTCACGGACTGGCAACCGGGTGGCGCACCTGTCACGGACTGGCAACCGGGTGGCGCACCTGTCACGGAGTGGCAACCGGGTGGCGCACCTGTCACGGAGTGGCAACCGGGTGGCGCACCTGTCACGGAGTGGCAACCGGGTGGCGCACCTGTCACGGAGTGGCAACCGGGTGGCGCACCTGTCACGGAGTGGCAACCGGGTGGCGCACCTGTCACGGAGTGGCAACCGGGTGGCGCACCTGTCACGGAGTGGCAACCGGGTGGCGCACCTGTCACGGAGTGGCAACCGGGTGGCGCACCTGTCACGGAGTGGCAACCGGGTGGCGCACCTGTCACGGAGTGGCAACCGGGTGGCGCACCTGTCACGGAGTGGCAACCGGGTGGCGCACCTGTCACGGAGTGGCAACCGGGTGGCGCACCTGTCACGGAGTGGCAACCGGGTGGCGCACCTGTCTCGGAGTGGCAACCGGGTGGCGCACCTGTCTCGGAGTGGCAACCGGGTGGCGCACCTGTCTCGGAGTGGCAACCGTTGTCACTGACTGGTATTCGGGAGGCACACTTGTCAAGGATTGGCAATCGGGAAACACACCTGTCACTGACTGGACTGGTAATCGCTGTCACTGACTGGCAACCGGGAGGCACACTTGCCACGGATTGGCAATCAGGAGGCACCTGTTCCCGACTGGCAATTTGGAGACTCTTTAAGCTCAGCGTCGCCAGTGTGATGACGCTGAAAATAACAATTTTCACATAATCAAAACATAATTCATCAAACATCTCTGCAACTGCTCCCTCCATGGATCAAACCTAGTATGCCTGTTTTTATTTTTTTAACGTAATAATAATATAAACTTCCAACAATTTAAAACCGCGTGCGATGAGGTGGCGACTTGTCCAGGGTGTACCCCGCCTTCCGCCCGATTGTAGCTGAGATAGGCTCCAGCGCCCCCCGCGACCCCGAAGGGAATAAGCGGTAGAAAATGGATGGATGGATGGTGCTAGTATATAAAACAATCTGTTACGTTCCGCATTTGTTTAAAAATAGTCACTTTTTAAAAAGTAAAAACAAAAAAGATGAATATTAGAATGTAAACAAATCAACTAAAATAACTTCCATTACATGCACGAAAACCATCAGTATTTTAGAAGGTAAAACTGCAACCAAAGTATCGATCCCCTCACGCTAGTATCGATTCGATACCGAGTAAATACAGTATTGCTGATACCGATACTACGTTATCATCATTGAATACTTTTATAGTTACATTATTACACTTGTAATAACACAGGAAAATTATTTTATGCAATAAAACTATGATTTTTACAATATGAAACAATGTATCACCTTTTTTTTTTTTTAAATACATTACAATTGTTTAATGAATTTTACAAAAATAAAAAAAGCAACAATGTAACAAAAATATGAATCCTAAAATGCAAACCAAACAACTAAAATAACTTCCATTTGCGCGGAGATATTTTTATCAAAGAGAAACTGAAACCAAAGCATCGATACGTCACGCTGGTATCGATTAGATGATACGGGCAGCCCTCGCCGCTTAGCACACATGGAAATGTGAGGAGCAAAAAGAGACGTGAGGAAAGATGGCGGCAAATTATGGCTCTAACAATTCCTAATAATAATGCGCTGCGGTGTGTTTTTTTTTTTTTTCCTTCGACAATGACATCCTGGTTGCAGGAAAAACACCCGAAGTGAAAGTGAAAGCAAACGCAATTTAACCTCGAACGCACTTTGCTGCAATCACGGCCTCACTTTTCTGTTGTTGGCGTGCACGCAGACGCAGGAAAAGTGGCGGTGAAATTCTGTCAAATGACATAAAAGAGCAAAGCACTCAAAAGGAGGAGAAACCAATTTCACCTTTTTTTTTTTTTTCCCCTCACAGCCGCTGACTCCTGAACGTTCTCATAATTACACCTCATCCACATCTGCCAAGCTGTGTCCAACCTGGCACACACGCTTTGGAATGCAGTATTTGTGCATGGAAAATACTACACAGTGGCATTCTCACATGGTGGCGCTCTCAAAAAACCCAGAAATAGGACTGACGGGAAATGGAGCTCTGCATGCGCTGTAAAATAGTTGCTCATCAGTCGTGAGTTGCAGTTGTCGTACTGTTGTTTACAATCGCTATTAATGCTGACTTGGCACTTTTGGAAAAAAAACATGGCCGTGTTTGCATTGGAAGTATAGTAAATAGTCAGCATCACAATGTAGCTCTACATGCGCTATAAATTGTTGTTGGTGGTGTGATCACCGTTGATGCTGACTAAGCAGTTTAACACTGATACAACATTGGTTGCTTACTCTGCACTTTTGGACAAAAACATGGCCGTGTTTGCATTGGAAGTATAGTAAATAGTCAGCATC
Source organism: Nerophis lumbriciformis (assembly GCF_033978685.3). Classification (NCBI taxonomy): domain Eukaryota; kingdom Metazoa; phylum Chordata; class Actinopteri; order Syngnathiformes; family Syngnathidae; genus Nerophis; species Nerophis lumbriciformis. The sequence continues at coordinate 13,635,500 of NC_084584.2, read as the reverse complement.
ACAATGTAGCTCTACATGCGCTGTAAATTGTTGTTGGTGGGGTGAAAGTCGATCGTGTTACATTTGTCGTACCGTTATTTACAATCGCTTTTAATGCTGACTCGGCATTTTTGGAAAAAAAACATGGCAGTGTTTGCATTGGAAGTATAGTAAATAGTCAGCATCACAATGTAGCTTTACATCCGCTACAAATTGTTGTTAGTGGGGTTAAAGTCGAGCATGTTGTTTACAATCGCTTTTAATGCTGACTCGTCACTTTTGAAAAAAACATGGCCGTGTTTGCATTGGAAGTATAGTAAATAGTCAGCATCACAATGTCGCTCTACATGCGCTACAAATTGTTGTTGGTGGGGTGAAAGTCGAGCCTGTTGTTTACAATCGCTATTAATGCTGACTCGGCACTTTTGAAAAAAACATGGCCGTATTTGCATTGGAAGTACAGCAAATAGTCAGCACCACAATGTAGCTCTACATGCGCTACAAATTGTTGTTGGTGGGGTGAAAGTAGAGCCTGTTTACAATCGCTATTAATGCTGACTCGGCACTTTTGAAAAAAACATGGCCGTATTTGCATTGGAAGTATAGTAAATAGTCAGCATCACAATGTAGCTCTACATGCGCTATAAATTGTTGTTGGTGGGTTGAAAGTCAAGCGTGTTGTTTACAATCGCTATTAATGCTGACTCTGCACTTTTGGGGGGAAAAACATGGCCGTGTTTGCATTGGAAGTATAGTAAATAGTCAGCATCACAATGTAGCTCTACATGCGCTACAAATTGTTGTTGGTGGGGTGAAAGTCGAGCGTGTTGTTTACAATCGCTTTTAATGCTGACTCTGCACTTTAAAAAAAAAAAAAACATGGCCGTGTTTGCATTGGAAGTATAGTAAATAGTCAGCATCACAATGTAGCTCTACATGCGCTGTAAATTGTTGTTGGTGGGGTGAAAGTCGAGCGTGTTGTTCATAATCGCTATTAATGCTGACTCTGCACTTTTGGGGAAAAAAACATGGCCGTGTTTGCATTGGAAGTATAGTAAATAGTCAGCGTCGCAATGTAGCTCTACATGCGCTATAAATTGTTGTTGGTGGGGTGAAAGTTGAGCGTGTTGTTTACAATTGCTATTAATGCTGACTCTGCACTTTTGGGGAAAAAAACATGGCCGTGTTTTCATTGGAAGTATAGTAAATAGTCAGCGTCGCAATGTAGCTCTACATGCGCTATAAATTGTTGTTGGTGGTGTGAAAGTCGAGCGTGTTGTTTACAATCGCTTTTAATGCTGACTCTGCACTTTAAAAAAAAAAAAACATGGCCGTGTTTTCATTGGAAGTATAGTAAATAGTCAGCGTCGCAATGTAGCTCTACATGCGCTATAAATTGTTGTTGGTGGTGTGAAAGTCGAGCGTGTTGTTTACAATCGCTATTAATGCTGACTCTGCACTTTTGGAAAAAAAAATATGGCCGTGTTTGCATTGGAAGTATAGTAAATAGTCAGCATCACAATGTAGCTCTACATGCGCTATAAATTGTTGTTGGTGGGGTGAAAGTTGAGCGTGTTGTTTACAATCGCTATTAATGCTGACTCTGCACTTTTGGGGAAAAAAACATGGCCGTGTTTTCATTGGAAGTAATAGTAAATAGTCAGCGTCGCAATGTAGCTCTACATGCGCTATAAATTGTTGTTGGTGGGGTGAAAGTCGAGCCTGTTGTTTACAATCGCTATTAATGCTGACTCTGCACTTTTGAAAAAGAAAACATGGCCGTGTTTGCATTGGAAGTATAGTAAATAGTCAGCATCACAATGCAGCTCTACATGCGCTATACATTGTTGTTGGTGGTGTGATCACCATTGATGCTGACTATGCAGTTTAACACTGATACAACATTGGTTGCTGACTCGGCACTTTTGGACAAAAACATGGTCGTGTTTGCATTGGAAGTATAGTAAATAGTCAGCATCACAATGTAGCTCTACATGCGCTGTAAATTGTTGGTGCGGTGAAAGTCGATCGTGTTACATTTGTCGTACTGTTGTTCACAATCGCTTTTAATGCTGACTCGGCAATTTTGGAAAAAAAAAATGGCCGTGTTTGCATTGGAAGTATAGTAAATAGTCAGCATCACAATGTAGCTCTACATGCGCTACAAATTGTTGTTGGTGGGGTGAAAGTCGAGCATGTTCCAGTTGTCGTCCTGTTGTTTGCAATTGCTAATAATGCTGACTCTGCACTTTTGAAAAAAAAACATGTCCATGTTTGCATTGGAAGTATAGCAAATAGTCAGCATCGCAATGTAGCTCTACATGCGCTATAAATTGTTGTTGGTGGGGTGAAAGTCGAGCGTGTTGTTTACGATCGCTAATAATGCTGACTCTGCACTTTTGGAAAAAAAAAACATGGCCGTGTTTGCATTGGAAGTATAGTAAATAGTCAGCATCACAATGTAGCTCTACATGCGCTATAAATTGTTGTTGGTGGGGTGAAAGTCGAGCGTGTTTACAATCGCTGTCAATGCTGATTGCACTTTTGGGAAAAAAAAAACATGGCCGTGTTTGCATCGGAAGTATAGTAAATAGTCAGCATCACAATGTAGCTCTACATGCGCTATAAATTGTTGTTGGTGGGGTGAAAGTGGAGCCTGTTGTTTAGAATCGCTATTAATGCTGACTCTGCACTTTTGGAAAAAAAACATGGCCGTGTTTGCATTGGAGGTATAGTAAATAGTCAGCATCACAATGTAGCTCTACATGCGCTGTAAATTGTTGTTGGTGGGGTGAAAGTCGAGCCTGTTGTTTACAATCGCTATTAATGCTGACTCTGCACTTTTGAAAAAGAAAACATGGCCGTGTTTGCATTGGAAGTATAGTAAATAGTCAGCATCACAATGTAGCTCTACATGCGCTGTAAATTGTTGTTAGTGGTGTGATCACCATTGATGCTGACTATGCAGTTTAACACTCATACAACATTGGTTGCTGACTCGGCACTTTTGGGAAAAAAAACATGGCCGTGTTTGCATTGGAAGTATAGTAAATAGTCAGCATCACAATGCAGCTCTACATGCGCTGTAAATTGTTGTTGGTGGGGTGAAAGTCGATCGTGTTACATTTGTCGTACTGTTGTTCACAATCGCTTTTAATGCTGACTCGGCAATTTTGGAAAAAAAACATGGCCGTGTTTGCATCGGAAGTATAGTAAATAGTCAGCATCACAATGCAGCTCTACATGCGCTGTAAATTGTTGTTGGTGGGGTGAAAGTCGATCGTGTTACATTTGTCGTACTGTTGTTCATAATCGCTTTTAATGCTGACTCGGCAATTTTGGAAAAAAAACATGGCCGTGTTTGCATCGGAAGTATAGTAAATAGTCAGCATCACAATGCAGCTCTACATGCGCTGTAAATTGTTGTTGGTGGGGTGAAAGTCGATCGTGTTACATTTGTCGTACTGTTGTTCATAATCGCTTTTAATGCTGACTCGGCAATTTTGGAAAAAAAACATGGCCGTGTTTGCATCGGAAGTATAGTAAATAGTCAGCATCACAATGCAGCTCTACATGCGCTGTAAATTGTTGTTGGTGGGGTGAAAGTCGAGCATGTTCCATTTGTCGTACTGTTGTTTGCAATAGCTAATAATGCTCGTTTAAGTGGCTCCACCTGAAGGAGGCACTGACTCATGCAGAGATTACTTGATAAGAACGTGAATATTTGATACTGTAATAGAACATTTCCAACATGGCTGTGCCTGCAGGGACAGTCTTCATCATCATCATCATCATTGTTAGCTAATGATGCTAATTCCTCTTTTTCTATTTTAGGCTTTAATTGAATCCATCTTCACTCGTTCATGCTCTCATCCGTCCTCTTATTATCTGTATTATATTCATCACACAGTGTTTCTTCTAGGACAGGGGTGGGCAATTAATTTTTACCGAGGGCCGCATGAGCAACCCGAGCACTGCTGGAGGGCCACACCGACAATATTTCAATTAAATTTTGCTCAATATTATTTTTGATATACCGTAAGATAAATAATAATAATTTCATTTAACCTAACTTAACTTTATACAAAAGCAGATTGCTTTTGATGGTTTTATTTTTACTTACTTCCTGATGTATAATACAATGCAAAAATGTCCATTTCTGCACAGGGTTAAGTTCTGTCCCTTTATTCTGCATTATCCAACATTTTTCCCTGTCAGATTTGGACAACCATCTGTTGTTAAAAATCGTTTTTAATCATATTTATTTTTGTCAAGACTTGGTCCTTGGGTTTTGTTTTTCCGGAAGGCAACTGAAAGTTGGCTCGGGCGAGACGGGAATGTGAGTACATGATTTATTAAATATGATCAAAAAAGAAAAAACGAAAAGCGCGCACAGTGGCGGAGAACAAACTATGAAACCAACAAGTCTATAGCACAAAGGCAATTAACTAAGAACACGAAACAAAACACTTACTGTGGCATGGGACTGTGAACATGGCTTGAGAGGATAAAGAGTGTGCAGAGCATAAATGCGATGTCACCAGGCTGACCAACAGAGAAAGAAAAGCTTAAATAACACAGACATGATTAACGAAAACAGGTGCGTGACTCAAAACGTGAAACAGGTGCGTGACGTGACAGGTGAAAACGAATGGGTTGCTATGGAAACAAAACAAGGGAGTGAACAACCAGAAACTAAAGAGTCCAATAACTAAACTAAACAAAACATGACTAAAACAAAACATGATTACACAGACATGACAATTTTATATTGTTTTTTATATTGTTTTTATATGTAATAATTTTTTGTTTTTATTCAGTCATTGGTGGAGCTAAGGATATTTGAATATTATTTTTAATATTGTTGTGCAGCACTTTGGAAACATTTTGTTGTTTAAATGTGCTATATAAATAAAGTGGATTGGATTGGATTGTCACACCTGCCTGCTTGTCCCATTTCAGTCCTAACATGTCCAAACACGCATTTACCTATGTGAACAAGTCATTACCTGTGGTTGTCTCTTTAATTGACCGCATGGCTGCCAGCTCCTTCATGATTTGAAAGTCCGTAGTTATCCCACGTAAGAAGATGAGCAGCTGGGCGGTGTCACGTACATCACAGCTCCCATCCAAAGCCAGCGAAAAACAGTCAAAGTCTCCGGTGTTGTGCCGGATAATGCAACCCCCGGCGTAGTTGTGAATGAATGAAATATAAAATACGTGCTGCAGTCGCTGCTGGGCCACAACATTAGGTACACCTGCAGACTGCAGCACGGATTTCATATTTCATTCATTCACAACTCCTCCAACACGAACATTATTGTTTTTGCACTTTTGGCTTCTTATTAAATAACTTTTTTAAATAGATTCAATCATGCACGTGGAAACTTTAAGTGTGGGCTTAAGTTGATATAACACTCCCATCAGGGGGTGCATTCTACGCCGGGGGTGCATTATCCGGCACGGGCATTTTCAGCGCAACAGAGTCCAATAAGCACTCCTTAATAAACTCTCAGAATGCCCAGGTCTGTTCTAGGAATACTGTAATGGTAGTAAGTAGTAGTACTTCTACAACATGTACTTGCAACGATGAAAACCTTTTTGGCGTGTGGACTCTAAAAACAACAACTTTTAGCACTTTAACACTCTGTATCATCATTCTATATATCGAATTATTCTGCATTGCAACACAATGTGTGCCACTCGTTTTCACGTGTTTTTGTCGACTCAGCAGGTTTTCAACCTTTGTCAGGCTTCACTGCACATCTTAAAATGAAGCCCCAAGCACTGCCAACAATCCGTCAGTCGGCTCTAAATGCGGGAGCTGTAAGTTTGATTGCGTCGTATTAATGCTAACAAACTGGAGTGTGTCTCAAAGAAGTACTATTGTGTACGTGATCCACTTTGGACATATACACTGTAACTGTGTACTTGTCCAATGTAATAGATGTCATATATTAAATACAAACAATGTAACATTAAGGAGTGGGACAGGAGGACACAAACATTAGCAACATTAGCATATATATATGTGAGCTTATACATGCTAACATCGCATTTTCACATCATGCTAGGTAGCAACACTAGCATAGCTATGTAAGCTACATGCTAACTTTACATTTTAACACCATGCTAGGTTAGCGACACTGGCATAGCTATGTAAGCTACATGTTAACATTACATTTTAACATCATGCTAGGTTAGCGGTGTTAGCTTAGCTCTGTTAGCTACATGCTAACATAACATTTTAACATGTTAGGTTAGCAACATTAACATAGCAATGTGAGGTACGTTTTAACATTACATTTTAACCTCATGTTTGGTTAGCGACACTCTGATAGCCATTTGAGCTACATGCTGACATTACATTTTAACATCATGCTAGATTATCAACACTAGCATAGCTATTTGAGCTACATGCTAACATTACATTTTAACATGCTAGATTAGCAACAATGGCATAGCTATATGAGCTACATGCTAACATTACATTTTAACATCATGCTAGGTTATCAACACTAGCATAGCTATTTGAGTTACATGCTAACATTACATTTTAACATGCTAGATTAGCAACAATGGCGTAGCTATATGAGCTACATTCTAACATTACATTTTAACATCATGCTAGGTTAGCAACACTAGCATAGCTATATGAGCTAGCTACATGCTAACATTACATTTTAACGTCATGATAGGTTAGCGACACTAGCATAGCTATGTGAGCTACACGCTAACATTACATTTTCACATCATGCTAGGTTATCAACGTAAGAATAGCTATGTGAGCTGCATGCTAACATTACATTTTAACATGCTAGATTAGCAACAATGGCGTAGCTATATGAGCTACATGCTAACATTACATTTTAAGGTCATGCTAGGTTAGCGACACTAGCATAGCTATGTGAGCTACACGCTAACATTACATTTTCACATCATGGTAGGTTATCAACGCTAGCATAGCTATATGTCCTACATGCTAACATTACATTTTAATATCATGCTCGGTTAGCAACACTAGCATAGCTATGTGAGCTACATGCTTACTATATATTTTACAAAACATGCTAGGTTAGCAACACCAGCCTAGCTATGTAAGCGACGTGCTAACATTTTATTTTAACATCATGCTCGGTTGGCAACACGAGCATAGCTATGTGAGCTACATGCTAACATTGCATTTTAACATCATGCTAGATTGGCAACATTAGCATAGCTACGTGAACTACACGCTAACATTACATTTTAACTTCATCCTAGGTCAGCAACACTAGCACAGCTATGTGAGCTACGTGCTAACATTACATAACAACAACTACTAAGTTAGTACCACTGGCTTAACGATACAAGCGACATGCCAACATTATATTTCGATATCATGCTAGGTTAGCAACACGTGAGCTACATGATAACGATACATTTTAACAACTACCATGTTAGCAACACTAGTTTAGCTATATGCTAACATTATCCTTAACCATCATGCTAGGTTTGGTAACACTAGCGTAGCTATGTGAGCTACACGCTAACATAAAATTTCAACGTCATGCTATGTGAGCCACATGCCAACTTTTCATTTTAACATCATGCTAGGTTAGCACGTTCACTGTAGACAAACTATGTAATCAAACTTCCAGCTCAGTACCTGACTGACAAGTAGTTGGCAGAGCTTTACTTTAAGATGTGTAGTGAAGACTGCTATATATATATATATATATATATATATATGTGTATGTATGTATGTATGTATATACATGTTTGTTTGTATATATATGTATATACATGTGTGGAGGGGGCCGAACCTGGCACACCCCGCTTTGCTGCAGGCCACGCCCCCCTCCACAACATGTATGTTTGTATATATATGTATGTACATGTATGTTTGTATATATATGTATGTACATATATGTATGTATATACAGGTAAAAGCCAGTAAATTAGAATATTTTGAAAAACTTGATTTATTTCAGTAATTGCATTCAAAAGGTGTAACTTGTACATTATATTTATTCATTGCACACAGACTGATGCATTCAAATGTTTATTTCATTTAATTTTGATGATTTGAAGTGGCAACAAATGAAAATCCAAAATTCCGTGTGTCACAAAATTAGAATATTACTTAAGGCTAATACAAAAAAGGGATTTTTAGAAATGTTGGCCAACTGAAAAGTATGAAAATGAAAAATATGAGCATGTACAATACTCAATACTTGGTTGGAGCTCCTTTTGCCTCAATTACTGCGTTAATGCGGCGTGGCATGGAGTCGATGAGTTTCTGGCACTGCTCAGGTGTTATGAGAGCCCAGGTTGCTCTGATAGTGGCCTTCAACTCTTCTGCGTTTTTGGGTCTGGCATTCTGCATCTTCCTTTTCACAATACCCCACAGATTTTCTATGGGGCTAAGGTCAGGGGAGTTGGCGGGCCAATTTAGAACAGAAATACCATGGTCCGTAAACCAGGCACGGGTAGATTTTGCGCTGTGTGCAGGCGCCAAGTCCTGTTGGAACTTGAAATCTCCATCTCCATAGAGCAGGTCAGCAGCAGGAAGCATGAAGTGCTCTAAAACTTGCTGGTAGACGGCTGCGTTGACCCTGGATCTCAGGAAACAGAGTGGACCGACACCAGCAGATGACATGGCACCCCAAACCATCACCCAGCCATGCAAATTTTGCATTTCCTTTGGAAATCGAGGTCCCAGAGTCTGGAGGAAGACAGGAGATGCACAGGATCCACGTTGCCTGAAGTCTAGTGTAAAGTTTCCACCATCAGTGATGGTTTGGGGTGCCATGTCATCTGCTGGTGTCAGTCCACTCTGTTTCCTGAGATCCAGGGTCAACGCAGCCGTCTACCAGCAAGTTTTAGAGCACTTCATGCTTCCTGCTGCTGACCTGCTCTATGGAGATGGAGATTTCAAGTTCCAACAGGACTTGGCGCCTGCACACAGCGCAAAATATACCCGTGCCTGGTTTACGGACCATGGTATTTCTGTTCTAAATTGGCCCGCCAACTCCCCTGACCTTAGCCCCATAGAAAATCTGTGGGGTATTGTGAAAAGGAAGATGCAGAATGCCAGACCCAAAAACGCAGAAGAGTTGAAGGCCACTATCAGAGCAACCTGGGCTCTCATAACACCTGAGCAGTGCCAGAAACTCATCGACTCCATGCCACGCCGCATTAACGCAGTAATTGAGGCAAAAGGAGCTCCAACCAAGTATTGAGTATTGTACATGCTCATATTTTTCATTTTCATACTTTTCAGTTGGCCAACATTTCTAAAAATCCCTTTTTTGTATTAGCCTTAAGTAATATTCTAATTTTGTGACACACGGAATTTTGGATTTTCATTTGTTGCCACTTCAAATCATCAAAATTAAATGAAATAAACATTTGAATGCATCAGTCTGTGTGCAATGAATAAATATAATGTACAAGTTACACCTTTTGAATGCAATTACTGAAATAAATCAAGTTTTTCAAAATATTCTAATTTACTGGCTTTTACCTGTATGTATGTATATATATATATATGTACATATATGTATGTATATACAGTTAGGTCCATAAATATTTGGACATTGACACAATTTTCAGTATTGCAGCTCTGTACAACACCACAAGAATCATGTTGTATACTTGCATGTTCGAAATAAACTCAAACTCAAACTCAAACAATGGATTTGAAATGAAACAATCAAAATGTGCTTTAAGTGCAGACTTTGAGCTTTAATTTGAGGGTATTTACATCCAAATCAGGTGAACGGTGTAGGAATTACAACACATTTTATATGTGCCTTCCACTTTTTAAGGGACCAAAAGTAATTGGACAATTGGCTACTCAGCTGTTCCGTGGCCACGTTTGTGTTATTCCCTTGTTTTTTTTTTCATTTATTTCATGTACAAAAAGCAGATAAAAGGCCTAGATGTCATTTCAAGTGTGGTATATTCATTTGTAATCTGGGGAGGTCATCTCTCAATATGAAGTCCAAAGAGCTGTCACTGTCAGTAAAGCAAGCCATCATTAGGCTGAAAAATCAAAACAAAGCCATCAGATAGATAGCAAAAACATGAAGTGTGGCCAAATCAACTGTTTGGTACATTCTTAAAAAGAGAGAACACACTGCTGAGCTCAGCAACACCAAAAGACATGGAAGACCACGGAAAACAAGTGTGGTGGATGACAGACAAATACCTTCCCTTGTCAAGAAAAAACCCTTCACAACAGTTGGCCAGATGAAGAAAAGTCTCCAGGAGGTAGGTGTAACTGTGTCCAAGTCAACAATTAAGAGAAGACTTCACCAGAGGAAATACAGAGGTTTCTTCACAAGGTGTAAACCATTGGTGAGCCTCAAAAACAGGAACGCCAGATTAGAGTTTGCCAAGAAACATGTAAAAGAGCCTGTGCAGTTCTGGAACAACATCTTTGTCTCAGATGAGACAAGGATCAACTTGTACCAAAATGATGGAAAGAGAAGAGTATGGAGAAGGCAAGGAACTGCTCAAGATCCAAAGCATAGCACCTCATCAGTGAAGCATGGAGGTGGTAGTGGCGTGGGCATGCATGGCTGTCAGTGGAACTGGATGTCTTATATTTATTGATGATGTGACAGCTGACAAAAGCAGCAGAATGAATTCTGAAGTGTTTGGGGCAATATTATCTGCTCATATTCAGCCAAATGCTTCAAATCTCATTGGACGGCGCTTCACAATGCAGATGGACAATGACCCGAAGCATACTGCGAAAGCAACCAAATAGTTTTTTAAGGCAAAGAAGTGGAATGTTCTGCAATGGCCAAGTCAATCACCTGACCTGAATCCTATTGAGCATGAATTTCACTTGCTGAAGACAAAACTGAAGGGAAAATGCCCAAAGAACAAGCAGGAAGTGAAGACAGCTGCAGCAGAGGCCTGGCAGAGCATCACCAGGGACCAAACCCAGCGTCTGGTGATGTCTATGTGTTCCACACTTCAGGCTGTCATTGACTGCAAAGGATTTGCAACAAAGTATTAGAAAGTGACAATTTGATTTATGATTATGTTAGTTTGTCCAATTACTTTTGGTCCCTTAAAAGGTGGAAGGCACATATAAAATGTGTTGTAATTCCTCCACCGTTCACCTGATTTGGATGTAAAAATCATCAAATTAAAGCTCAAAGTCTGCACTTAAAGCACATCTTGATTGTTTCATTTGAAATCCATTATGGTGTTGTACAGAGCTGGAATACTGAAAATTGTGTCAATGTCCAAATATTTATGGACCTAACTGTATGTATATACATGTATGTAGTGGGTGTATAGGCTCCATCTTAATGAAGATTAGTTCTGTAGAAGAGGGATGGACCATCGAATTGCTGGTCAGGCGTTTCTAAAGCATACAGAGCATGTTGCGTAACAGCAGTGCATACTTTGGGAGCCGAGAGAAAAGAGGCGGGGGTTACACAGGTGTCCCTGCTCAGTGATGGAGCACCACAACAATGTTGTGCAGCTACGCGGCAGGCAGATGGCATCCCCTGCGCCCGCCGTGCCAGGAAAAGCATGTGAATTAAAGGTTATACCCGGCAGGTTTGAAGCCCTGCCAGCTCCGTGGAGGCGGTGGAGGTGGGGGGGGGGTCGGTCAGGAGGCCGGCGGTAAGCAGCCCACCTGCTTTCCACGCTCGGGGGGGACATCTGGCCGGCGTTCCGCAGAATGACAACAAGCTCGCCGCAGTCGCCACCAAACACGGAGGCTGGCACGGCGCCTGGAAGGAGACGCCATCATCTGCTGCGTTTCTCTCAGCCAGGAAATAACCAAAATGAGCCACTTGCCGTCCGTCTGCCACGTGCGAATCTGATTTATTTATTTTGTTTTCCCACCATTTCCACTTTTATATCCAAACTTGTAACTAGAGATGTCCGATAATGGCTTTTTTTGCCGATATTCCGATATTGTCCAACTCTTAATTACCGATTCCGATGTCAACCGATACCGATATTTACAGTCGTGGAATTAACACATTATTATGCCTAATTTTGTTGTGATGCCCCGCTGGATCCATTAAACAATGTAACAAGGTTTTCCAAAATAAATCAACTTAAGTTATGGAAAAAAATGCCAACATGGCACTGCCATATTTATTATTGAAGTCACAAAGTGCATTATTTTATTTAACATGCCTCAAAACAGCAGCTTGGAATTTGGGACATGCTCTCCCTGCATACTTGCCAACCTTGAGACCTTCGAATTCGGGAGATTGGGGAGAGGTGGGGGGGGGCAGGGCGCTACGGGGGGCAGGGTTAAGGGGGGAGGAGTATATTTATAGCTAGAATTCTAGAATTATAGCTAGAATTCACTGAAATTCAAGTATTTCTTTTATATATATATTTTATATATATTTTTGTTTTATTTATATATATATATATATATATATATATATATATATATATATATATATATATATATATATATATATATATATATATATATATATATATATATATATATATATACATAAATTATTTCTGTGTAAATAAATGAACATGAAATTCAAGTATTTATTTATATATATATATATATATATATATATATATATACTGTGTATATATATATATATATATATATACTGTATATATATATATATGTATATATGTATATATATATATACAGTATATATATATATATATATATATATATATATATATGTGTATATATATATATATATATATATATATATATATATATATATATATATAAATAAAATAAATACTTATACATATTCAAGTATTTATTATATATGTATATATATATATATATATATAAAAAATACTTGAATTTCAGTGTTCATTTATTTACACATATACACACACATAACACTCCTCTCTACTCATTGTTGTATTTGCAGCCAGTAGCACAGCCTTTGAAGGAGCATAGGTATGGGCAGCATCTGTGAAATTTAATTTGCAGGAAATGAGTGAGTTTAGGGTTGAATTGTCCATCCCCGTTCTATTCTCTGTCACTATCTTTTTTTGGACATTACGACTTGCCGTAGTTTTGAAGCAATGCATGATGGGAATCCGGATGTTGTGTGTCAGTGTATTAACGTGCTGACTGCAATAAACACGCGCTGAGAAATAGCTCCGTGCCTGCCTACTTTATGGGTTATAGATAAACTTATGGATAACGGAGACATATATAATAGTCTCCTTCTTGTTGTGTGTGCAGTTGCGCACTCAGCTCCAAAGGCCGTAGATGTTATAATGTGACTGGGCCGGCACGCTGCTTATATGGAGGAAAAGTGGACGTGACGACAGACTGTCCTCACTCAGGTCCGGCTGGAAATCGGGAGAATGGTTGTCCCGGGAGATTTTCGGGAGAGGCACTGAAATTCGGGAGCCTCCAGGAAAATTCGGGAGGGTTGGCAAGTATGTCTCCCTGAGAGAGCATGAGGAGGTGGGGGAGGGTAGGGGGTAGCGGGGGTGTATATTGTAGCGTCCCGGAAGAGTTAGTGCTGCAAGGGGTTCTGGGTATTTGTTCTGTTGTGTTACTGTGCGGATGTTCTCCCGAAATGTGTTTGTCATTCTTGTTTGGTGTGGGTTCACAGTGTGGCGCATATTTGTAACAGTGTTAAAGTTGTTTATACGGCCACCCTCAGTGTGACCTGTATGTCTGTTGACCAAGTATGCTTGCATTCACTTGTGTGCGTGAAAAGCCGTAGATATTATGTGATTGGGCCGGCACGCAAAGGAAGTGCCTTTAGGATTTCTCCCTACGTCCGTGTACACAGCGGCGTTTTAAAAAGTCATAAATTTTACTTTTTGAAACCGATACCGATCATTTACGATATTACATTTTAAAGCATTTATCGGCTGATAATATCGGCAGTCCGATATTATCGGACATCCCTCCTTGTAACATTAGAAGCGTGATGGCAGACATTGTGTGACCTCTTATTACGGTAATGATGACGATAGAGGTGCATCCTAATGATATTAAAACACCTTTGTGTTGGAGGCGGTACAGCTCGGTTGGTAGAGCGGCCATGCCAGCAACTTGACGGTTCCAGGTTCCGTCATCCTAGTCACTGCCGTTGTGTCCTTGGGCAAGACACTTTACCCGCTCCCAGTGCCACCCACACTGGTTTAAATCCATCCATCCATCCATTTTCTTCCGCTTAGCTGAGGTCGGGTCGCGGGGGCAGCAGCCTAAACAGGGAAGCCCAGACTTTCCTCTCCCCAGCCACTTCGCCCAGCTCTTCCCGGGGGATCCCAAGGCGTTCCCAGGCCAGCCGGTAGACATAGTCTTCCCAACGTGTGCTGGGTCTTCCCCGTGGCCTCCTACCGGTCGGACATACTCTTTTACCTTCACTGTCCATTCTTGCAATCCTGCCTACTTGACGGCCGCAACCACTTCATGGCTTCACAGTTGTTATGAAGTACAAAACTAAACGTCGAGTAACCGCTCGACATAGATGGCGGACAATAACTGATACGGTCTGCTTTGCCAGTCCAAATGCATTCGCTGTTTTCCGTAGTCTTCCCTCGTCCACGGGAGCCCGCATTCTCGTTGTCTCTCCTTCGACAAATGGATAAAGTTTTTCACTAAGTAGAATCTCAGCTGACCTGAACATTGGAAAGTTGTCTTGCCGTTCCTCTGGCACAAAACACTCGGTGACAAACATGTCCCACCAGGCTGCCGTTCTCCCAGGCTTTATCCAAAACCTGAGATGTGTTGTATCCCAAATAGCTGCAATCGCCCGTTTCCTTCTCTTTAGGTATTCATGTGTGATTTCCACAAGCGTCTGTGCATGTAGAAGAAGGAGAAACACGGGCATGTCTGAAATTGGGGGTTACGAAACCGCTTGTTTTTTAAGCCTGCTGTGGCGCGTTCTTGCCGACGTCACTTCCTGTGTGGGGCGCGGTCTTTCTGACTTCACTTCCTCTCCGAACTCAGTTTGTAAACGATCAATGAGTCCATACAAAGCCAAGAGCCGGAGATTCAAGAAATACACGGCGCACTTACCCATGTAAAAATGATCCGAGGAGGGGATCCTTAGTTATCCGGCTTAATGTAGACATGGCATGAGTCTAAGATTAGATCTGACCAATCAAAGTGTAAGATTAGATCTAACCAATCAAAGTCGTAGACTAAGTCTGACCAATCTAAGTCTATGACTAGATATAACCGATTTAATTTTCCTTTCCTTTTTTTTATTTTGTTTTATAGTGTTTATACTTTTTTGCATGGTTTTTATTATTTAAATATGTAGTCTTTTTATTTCTTGGAATTGTTTTTTTAAATTTTAATATATTTACTTTTTTTCTTAGAATATTTTTCTCGTGATATTGAGACTATTTTTAGTTAGTTTATTTTAAATTATATTTAGACTTGTTCATGTATTACTTTTTCAATAAAATTAAAGGTTTCCTTTCCAGAACCTGTTTGTATTTTTTGATTCTTGCAATATTTAGATTTTCTCGTCTTGCAATGTTATACTTTCCTTTTTTTCTTTGAATTCATTTTTTTAATAGTTTTTAGACTTTTT
>NC_084584.2:13557500-13617500 GCF_033978685.3 Nerophis lumbriciformis | reverse complement strand
TTACAACTTTGAATGCATTAAAAAGCCAAGCATATGTGTTATTGTCTTACTTAATGATAATGTTTGCGTATTTCCAGTATGACTGAACTAATAATGTGGTCAAAGTGCAGAAGGAAATTACCGAAGATATTCGGAGTGGATTATTCCAAATGGCATTTTGTGACATTTTAGACGGTATTTTCACACAATTGTGTAAGGTTTGATAGATACACAAGTAAGCATATAAAGTCAACGTGTTCTTCCACTCTACTGCCGCTTCAAAAGTCAAACATGGCCTCTGTGACCTCTACAAAGTAGTTGGTTTAAGTGAGCGTTGCCAAGGCAGCAGTCGGCGCCCTGTGAGCGAACGCCGGGTCTTGCCAGGGATGGCGCTCCAGAGACGGGCAGGTTTCCTTCAGGGCCATCTGGGAACGCTCCAGGAGGAACTCGGGAAGGACGCCGGTGCTCGGTGGTGGTCTTCAACCTGTAAAGTGCTTCATCAGCAGAAATGACTAAATCTTTCCGCAAAGTTTTGGTGTGGGGAAAAATGCTGACTTGGGCTGTTCTCCTATTGGTCGCTGGGAAAGTTGGACCGGTACACGGACGCTAGGGGGGCGGATCTAAAAGTTATTTCGTTAACTCTCAAGCTTAACTGCTTCCTTTAGCGTCAATAACATCAATAAGTTGTCTTTCTTTTTACCTTCAACAAGCATCCTCGCTTGTGTGCAACTTTATTTGTATTTGTGTACAACTTTATATTGGTACACACTCTGTATAATGTAGTAACATTCATAATAACATGTCATATTTACATATTTTGCTCATTTCAGGCATTAATTCACAGACGCATCACAATGTTCCCTTTTTTCCTTTAACAACAACTCTACTAGTCATGCAGACTTCATGAGAGACAACAAAGACTAAATTTGATCCAGAACCTTATATTTTTGAGCCTGAACATAAGGAGGATGACCTACAAGTTCTAGAAGCTGAGTGATAAATAGATGCAGCGTTAGTGAAACACCAAGTATTGTGTAGCAGTATTGACAAGAAATATAAACTACAAACATAATAAAACTATCACTTACTGTACAATGTCTGCTCTCACTGGGATGCTTATATATTCCTGTTTAAATAAAGAATTAATCATAATCCTCACGCAGAAAAATAAAACTACGTCTTTTCGTGACTTTTTCGCCATTTGCGGGTCTTAGGTTGGATGTTGGAAGTTGACCGGCTTCTTGGTTTATGTACACGGCCTTCTACTATCCAGGTGAGAGGCATGATTTATTATCTAGAATTAACTTTCACCAACTCAGAGGCGTTGCAGCAGCTCACTATGTCAATATAGCGGCATAAGCTCGTTAGCTCTCTGTGTCCCCAATATTACAGTATCAGTCATTGTGTAAATATTAACATCTTAATCCCGTAAAAAAAATTAACACAAAAATAATCAAAAAACATAGTGACTACATTTGAGAAAAAAACCCAAAATAAATACGTAAATAATAAACAAATTGTTTGAAGAAAACAATTATTACAAAATTCAAACAATAAATGAAAAAATACATTTTCAGAAATGCATTGAAAAAAATATTAAATAAAACAAATGTAATAAATAAAAAAATACCTAAATGTGAAAAAATACATAAATCCTAATTAAGCATTGATGCTTTAATGCAGTGATTGCTAAACAGAGTGGGAGTCAGGGGGACTTTATGTATAAGTGTTTACTCTCGGTCGGGGGTCAGCGACCCGCGGCTCTCGAGCCGCATGCGGCTCTTTAGCACCGCACTAGTGGCTCCTTGGACCTCTTTCAGAGATGTGTGAGAATAGAAAAAGATGAATAAAAAAATACATTTTTTGTTTTAATATGGTTTTCTATAGGAGAACAAACATGACCCAAACCTTCCTAATTGTTAGAAATCCCACTGTTTATGTTATACATACCGTTTTGTCCTACTAATTTCAGCGATCCTTGAACTCATCGCAGTTTGTTTACATGTACAACTTTCTCCGATGCTGCCACAGAAAGACGTGTTCTATGATACTAATTCTTTGTCTCGTTTTGTCCGCCGAATGTTTTATGCTGTGCGTGAATACACAAAGGTGAGCTTTGTTGATTTCTGGAGTGCTTATCAGGCATATTTGGTCAATCCATGACTGCAAGCTAATCGATGCTAACATGCTATTTGCGCTACCTGCATGTACATATTGCATCATTATGTCTCGTTTATAGGTATATTTGAGCTCATTTAATATCCTTTACTTTTATCTCGTGTATTTAATTTGTATTTGCATGTCTCATGATACATTATCTGTATGTAACATTGGCTGCATTTCTCATAGTTGTTTGTGTGCCATGTTGTTCCAGACCACAGCAAACGTTACCCAGTTTGCAAAGATTGTAATAAATCCATTAGAAGAAGACAGCCTGCCGTTTCCTTTAACTTGGACACACACATCTACACTTTTGGCCATTCCAAGTCCGTCATTTTACTAATGATTTCCATTGTTGCAAAAATGTGTAGAATAAAAATTAAAATAGAACATTTCTGTCAACAAAGATTTGCGTCAGCCTAATATAGACTATATTGTATATATATTGTATATATTTATAGACACTGACATCATGTGTTGCCTTCATTATAACACTTATATAAGGCTTTTAAAGTCATTTTGATAGTAGGCTAATATAGACACATCATGTGTTGCCTTCATTATAACACTTATATAAGACTTTTAAAGTCATTTTGATAGTAGGCTAATATAGACACTGACATGTGTTGCCTCCATTATAACACTTATATAAGACTTTTAAAGTCATTTTGATAGTAGGCTAATACAGACACATCATGTGTTGCCTTCATTATAACACTTATATAAGACTTTTAAAGTCATTTTGATAGTAGGCTAATATAGACACTTACATCATGTGTTGCCTTCATTATAACACTTATATACGACTTTTAAAGTCATTTTGATAGTAGGCTAATATAGACACTTACATCATGTGTTGCCTTCATTATAACACTTATATAAGTCTTTTAAAGTCATTTTGATAGTAGGCTAATATAGACACTTACATCATGTGTTGCCTTCATTATAACACTTATATAAGACTTTTAAAGTCATTTTGACAGTAGGCTAATATAGACACTTACACCATGTCTTGCCTTCATTATAACACTTATATAAGGCTTTTAAAGTCATTTTGATAGTAGGCCAATATAGACACATCATGTGTTGCCTTCATTATAACACTTATATAAGACTTTTAAAGTCATTTTGACAGTAGGCTAATATAGCCACTTACATCATGTGTTGCCTTCATTATAACACTTATATAAGACTTTTAAAGTCATTTTTATAGTAGGCTAATATAGACACATCATGTGTTGCCTTCATCATAGCACTCATATATGACTTTTAAAGTCATTTTGATAGTAGGCTAATATAGACACTTACATCATGTGTTTCCTTCATTATAATACTTATATAAAACTTTTAAATTCATTTTGATAGTAGGCTAATATGGACACTTTCATCATGTGTTGCATGCATTATAACACCTATATAAGACTTTTAAAGTCATTTTGATAGTAGGCCAATATAAACACTTACATCATGTGTTGCCTGCATTATAACACCTAGTGTGTGAATGTGTGTGTGAATGGGTGAATGTGGAAATACTGTCAAAGCGCTTTGAGTACCTTGAAGGTAGAAAAGCGCTATACAAGTATAACCCATGTATCATTATATAAGGCTTTTAAAGTCATTTTGATAGTAGGCCAATATAGACACTTACATCATGTGTTGCCTTCATTCTAAATATTATATAAGGCTTTTAAAGTCATTTTGACAGTAGGCTAATATAGACACTTACATCATGTCTTGCCTTCATTATAACACTTATATAAGACTTTTAAAGTCATTTTGACAGTAGGCTATTATAGACACTTACATCATGTGTTGCCTTCATTATAACACTTATATAAGACTTTTAAAGTCATATTGATAGTAGGCTATTATAGACACATCATGTGTTGCCTTCATTCTAAATATTATATAAGGCTTTTAAAGTCATTTTGATAGTAGGCCAATATAGACACTTACATCATGTGTTGCCTGCATTATAACACTTATACAAGACTTTTAAAGTCATTTTGATAGTAGGCTAATATAGACACTTACATCATGTGTTGCCTTCATTATAACACTTATATAAGACTTTTAATTTTTTGCGACTCCAGACAGATTTTTATTCTTTGATTTTTGGTCCAATATGGCTCTCTCAACATTTTGGGTTGCCGACCCCTGGTCGAGGTCATGTGGACATGTCATACATTTAAGTCCATCTTTATTGGGAGTGCTCGTCAACAGCTAACTTTCCACACACACACAGAAATGGGCCGCCATGACAGAAGCTTATTTCATGTCAGGCTGACCTCCGCCAAGGTTCCATTGATCCCTCAGCATTGTGCTCCTTCTACCAGCAGCCTCATATCGCCACTGATGGCGTGATCAGCGCGGCCCTCCCGGAATGTCTGCACAGCTGCGACAGGAGGAGGGGGGGTGGAGATGAATTAGATGAAGTGATGGAAGAAAGCGTGGAGTGCAAAGGTGAGCACTTTACTGCTCGGCAGATGGAACGATTGATGGGATGGAGGAAGGGGTGGTGAAAGAGGACGTGTGGAAGGGGGAGGAGTCTAGCAGCACTGTACTATACTTACTACGCACCCAGGAGGAGATTAATGGGCGTGCTCCTCTTCGTCACGCTGGCACCGCCTCGTAAAGCAGCACACATCTGGCACACACGGGAAGAATGGTGGCAGCGGGGGGTTGTTAGGTGCCCGTGTGTGTGTGTGTGTGTGTGTGTGTGTGTGAGTGTAGTTTTTCCTGATAGACACCATGAGTCCCCAAAAGTGTATAAAAAAAAAACGAAGAGCGGTCATTTTTGTGTTTGTGTGCGTTTTACTAATGATTTCCAATGTTGCAAAAATGTGTAGAATAAAAATTAAAATACAACATTTCTGTCAACGAAGATTTGCGTCAGCCTTTGATAGTAGGCTAATATCAGAGGTGGGTAGTAACGCGCTACATTTACTCCGTTACATCTACAAACCCCGTGTCCATATGAGTTGGGAAATTGTGTTAGATGTAAATATAAACGGAATACAATGATTTGCAAATCCTTTTCAACCCATATTCAGTTGAATATGCTACAAAGACAACATATTTGATGTTCAAACTGATAAACTTTTTTTTTTTTTTTGCAAATAGTCATTAACTTTAGAATTTGATGCCAGCAACACGTGACAAGGAATTTGGGAAAGGTGGCAATAAATACTGATAAAGTTGAGGAATGCTCATCAAACACTTATTTGGAACATCCCACAGGTGAACAGGCAAATTGGGAACAGGTGGGTGCCATGATTGGGTATAAAAGTAGATTCCATGAAATGCTCAGTCATTCACAAACAAGGATGGGGCGAGGGTCACCACTTTGTCAACAAATGCGTGAGCAAATTGTTGAACAGTTTAAGAAAAACCTTTCTCAACCAGCTATTGCAAGGAATTTAGGGATTTCACCATCTACGGTCCGTAATATCATCAAAGGGTTCAGAGAATCTGGAGAAATCACTGCACGTAAGCAGCTAAGCCCGTGACCTTGGATCCCTCAGGTTGTACTGCATCAACAAGCGACATCAGTATGTAAAGGATGTCACCACATGGGCTCAGGAACACTTCAGAAACCCACTGTCAGTAACTACAGTTGGTCGCTACATCTGTAAGTGCAAGTTAAAACTCTCCTATGCAAGGCGGAAACCGTTTATCAACAACACCCAGAAACGCCGTCGGCTTTGCTGGGCCTGAGCTCATCTAAGATGGAGTGATACAAAGTGGAAAAGTGTTCTGTGGTCTGACGAGTCCACATTTCAAATTGTTTTTTGGAAACTGTGGACGTTGTGTCCTCCGGACCAAAGCGGAAAAGAACCATCCGGATTATTATAGACGCAAAGTTGAAAAGCCAGCATGTGTGATGGTATGGGGGTGTATTAGTGCCCAAGACATGGGTAACTTACACATCTGTGAAGGCGCCATTAATGCTGAAAGGTACATACAGGTTTTGGAACAACATATTTTGCCATCCAAGCAACGTTACCATGGACGCCCCTGCTTATTTCAGCAAGACAATGCCAAGCCACGTGTTACATCAACGTGGCTTCATAGTAAAAGAGTGCGGGTACTAGACTGGCCTGCCTGTAGTCCAGACCTGTCTCCCATTGAAAATGTGTGGCGCATTATGAAGCCTAAAATAGCACAACGGAGACCCCCGGACTGTTGAACAACTTAAGCTGTACATCAAGCAAGAATGGGAAAGAATTCCACCTGAGAAGCTTCAAAAATGTGTCTCCTCAGTTCCCAAATGTTTACTGAGTGTTTTTAAAAGGAAAGGCCATGTAACACAGTGGTGAACATGCCCTTTCCCAACTACTTTGGCACGTGTTGCAGCCATGAAATTCTACGTTAATTATTATTTGCAAAAAAATAAATAAAGTTTATGAGTTTGAACATCAAATATCTTGTCTTTGTAGTGCATTCAATTGAATATGGGTTGAAAAGTATTTGCAAATCATTGTATTCCGTTTATATTTACATCTAACACAATTTCCCAACTCATATGGAAACGGGGTTTGTACTTGAGTAACTTTTGGGATAAATGGTACTTCTAAGAGTAGTTTTAATGCAACATACTTTTACTTGAGTATATTTATAGAGAAGAAACGCTACTTTTACTCCGCTCCATTTATCTACATTCAGCTCGCTACTCGCTACTGATTTTTATCGATCTGTTAATGCACGCTTTGTTTGTTTTGGTCTGTCAGACAGACCTTCAAAGTAGGATCTATGCATGCCTGCGTTTCACCAATCAAATACAGTCACTGGTGACGTTTGACTCCGTTTCACCAATCAGATGCACTGCAAAACAACAAGAAGCTTAAGCTTACATGAACTCAACGTCAAATTTGAGAGAGCACATGGCGGTAAGTAACGTTAGTAGACATTTTGGCTGTCACCTTAGGCTGATGTTAGCTTCCCTGCTATAATCACTGTCAAATGTACATCGTGTGGGGACATTTATTAATGCACGCAGCCTTATAGAGAGACAGACAAAGACACACACACACACACACACACACA
Organism: Nerophis lumbriciformis; assembly: GCF_033978685.3. Taxonomy (NCBI): domain Eukaryota; kingdom Metazoa; phylum Chordata; class Actinopteri; order Syngnathiformes; family Syngnathidae; genus Nerophis; species Nerophis lumbriciformis. Next base: position 13,610,315 of record NC_084584.2, on the reverse strand, counting down.
CACACACACACACATACGCATGCATACAAACACCAATCAGAAGTGCACAGTGTGTTCCCAGGTGCAGCCCACACCTATCAGTTTATGGTTTGCGTAAAGGCTAACTTGTTATTTTCCTTTGTAATCTCTGCTTACTGAGCCTATGGTGCTGTTAAGTTATTGTGGCTCAATTTGCCTTAATTTTTTTACGTTAATGTATTTTTATTTAATATATATTATTGTTTTAGTTGCTTAAGAGATATTCCTGGCTCTGAATTTGCTCCTTGCTATGTTTATGTTTTTATGCATTATTTGTTGCCGTCATTAAACGAACAGGTTACTCATCAATTACTCAGTACTTGAGTAGTTTTTTCACAACATACTTTTTACTTTTACTCAAGTAAATATTTGGGTGACTACTCCTTACTTTTACTTGAGTAATAAATCTCTAAAGTAACTGTACTCTTACTTGAGTACAATTTCTGGCTACTCTACCCACCTCTGGTTAATATACACTATATTGCCAAAAGTATTTGGCCACCTGCCTTGACTCACATATGAACTAGAAGTGCCATCCCATTCCTAACCCATAGGGTTCAATTAATCAATCAATCAATCAATGTTTACTCATATAGCCCAAAATCACGAGTGTCTCAAAGGGCTGCACAAGCCACAACGACATCCTCGGCTCAGATCCCACATCAGGGCAAGGAAAAACTCAACCCAATGGGACAATTTATACACCTGTGGCCCCCACCCCAAGTGATTCCCTTGTTCTGACTTGGTAGCGACAGCAAAACCTGGAGAGGCATGATTGGGAGAAACAGCCGTCCGGATCTGAACCCGAGTGGTGTTTTTATTGGACTTTTGTGCTCGCCACAGATTATGGATAACATGTTCAGGCATAAGGGTGTCCATATGTGCACTTGGCACCAGGACCCCCTAGGCCGCAGTTCAATGATCGACTTTGTAGTTGTATCATCGGATTTGGGGTCTGATGTAGGGTTGTACGGTATACCGGTACTAGTATAGTGCCGCGATACTAATGAATCATATTCGGTACTATACCGCCTCTAAAAAGTATCCCTCCCTTTTTTTTTTTGCGGGCATGACAGCACGTCGTCACGTCGTATCATTGTCCGGTTTACGAGCAGACGAGCATGTTCGGCAGCACACAATCACTGAGTACTTACAAGCAGACAGTGTGTAGACAGAAAAGGGAGAACGGACAAATTTTGGCTTAAAAACTAACGATAAATGTGAAGTTACACTAAACGCCTTCAAGAAGAGGTGCTTTAAGACATGGCTATCAAGCTAGCGGCTAACGTCCAGCCGCAGTCTGCAGTGTTTTAGCTACTTCTAAATCACTAATCCTCGTCTCCATGGCGACAAATAAAGTAAGTTTCTTACAAGTAGCATTATCACTGCAGGACGAGGAATAGCTAAACATGCTTCACAATGTAAACAAGCGCCATTGGTGGATATACACCTAACGTCCACTGTAATGATACCAAGTACAGGAGCGTATGTAGACGATACTAAGATGATTACATCGATATTTTTTAGCATCACAAAATATTTTTTCGTTTTTTTTAGTTTTTTTATATACAGTATATATATATATATATATATTATGTTTATAAAGTCAGGACATATGTCGCTGGACACATGAGGACTTTGAATATGACCAATGTATGATCCTGTAACTACTTGGTATTGGATCGATACCCAAATGTGTGGTATCATCCAAAACTAATGTAAAGTATCAAACAAGAGAAGAATAAGTGATTATTACATTTTAACAGAAGTGTAGATAGAACATGTTAAAAGAGAAAGTAAGCAGATATTAACAGTAAATTAACAAGTAGATTAATAATTAATTTTCTACCGCTTGTCCTTCATAATGTTGACAATAATAGAATGATAAATGACACAATATGTTACTGCATATGTCAGCAGACTAATTAGGAGTCTTTGTTTACTTACTAATAAAAGACAAGTTGTCTAGTATGTTCACTATTTTATTTAAGGACAAACTTACAATAAGAAACATATGTTTAATGTACCATTAGATGTTTTGTTAAAATAAAGACAATAATGCAATTTTTTGTGGTCCCCTTTATTTAGAAAAGTATCAAAGTATCGAAATACATTTTGGTACCGGTACCAAAATATTGGTATCGGGACAACCCTAGTCTGATGTTTTGGACACGTGGGCTTTCCACCGATCACCACTTGATGGTGAGTTGGCTCCAATGGTGGGGGAGGATGCTGGTCAGACTTGGGAGGCCCAAACGCTTTGTGAGGGTTTGTTGAGAACGTCTGGCAGAGTCTACCGTCAGAGAGAGTTTTAATTTCCACCTCCAGGAGAACTTTAAACATGTCACAAGGTAGTCTCTGGACGTTGAGTCCGAGTGGACCATGTTTCGTGCCTCTAATATCGAGGCGGCCGATTGGAGCTGTGGCCGCAAGGTGGTTGGGGTCTGTCGTGGCTGTAATCCCAGAACCTGCTAGTGGACACCAGCGGTGAAGGATGCCGTCAAGCTGAAGAAGGAATCCGATTGGGTCTTTTTGGCGGAGGCAGCAGACAGGTACCGACTGGAGAAACGGCGTGCGGCTTTGGCGATTGCATAGGCAAAAACTCGGACATGGGAGGAGTTCAGGAAAGCCATGCGAAACACTTTCCGGACGGTTTCGAAGCGATTCTGGACCACCGTCCGTCCCCTCAGGAAGGGTAAGCAGTGCACTGTCAACACCGTGTATGGTGGGGATGGTGTGCTGCTGACCTGGACTAAGGATGTTGTGGATCAGTGGAGGGGATTCTTCGAAGACCTCCTCAATCCCATCGCCGCTTCTGCGTAAGAAGCGGTGCCTGGGGAATCTGTGGTGGACTCTCCCATTTCTGGGGCTGAGGTTGCCGAGGTAGTAAAAAGCTCCGCTCGGAGTTCCTTAAGGCTCTGGATGCTGTGGGGCTGTCTTTGTTGACGAGAGTCCGCAGCATTGCGTGGACATCAAGGGCGGTGCCTCTCGATTGGCAGACTGCGGTGATGGAGGGAACCGGAGGGTGTGCTCCAACTGTCGTGGGATCACACTCCTCAGCCCTTCCGGTAAGGTCTATTCAGGTGTACTGGAGAGGAGGTTACGCCGGATAGTCGAACCTAGGATTCAGGAGGAGTGGTATTGTTTTTGTCCTGGTCGTGGAACAGTGGACCAGCTCTATACTCTCGGCAGGGTCTATTCAATTCAATTAAATTTATTGTCATTGTCACAAAGAACAACGAGGGTCAGGGCGGGGAGGGGATCAAGTTTGGTGGCTGCAGGATCTCAGCTTTTTGTAGATGATGTGGTTTTGCTGGCTTCATCTGACCAGGATTTTCAGCTCTCACTGGATCGGTTCGCATCTGAGTGTGAACCGACTGGGATGAAAATCAGCACCTCCAAGTCCGAGCCCATGGCTCTCTCCCGGAAAAGACGGGAGTGCCATTTCTGGGTTGTGGAAGAGATTTTACCTCAAGTGGAGGAGTTCAAGTACCTAGCGGTCTTGTTCACGAGTGAGGGAAGGGTGGATCATGAGATCGCTGCGGCATCTGCAGTAATGCGGACGCTGTATCGATCAGTCGTGGTGAAGAAGGAGCTGAGCCGGAAGGCAAAGCTCTTAATTTACCGCTGGATCTACGTTCCCATCCTCACCTATGGTCATGAGCTTTGGGTTATGACCGAAAGGACAGGATCACGGGTACAAGCGGCCGAAATGAGTTTCCTCCGCCGAGTGGCGGGGCTCTCCCTTAGAGATAGGGTGAGAAGCTCTGTCATCCGGGAGGAGCTCAAAGTAAAGCCACTGCTCCTCTACATGGAGAGGAGCCAGATGAGGTGGCTCGGGCATCTGGTCAGGATGCCACCCGAACACCTCCCAAGGGAGGTGTTTCGGGCACGTCCGACCGGTAGGAGGCCACGGGTAAGACCCAGGACACGTTAGGGACATACTTGCCAACCCTCCCGATTTTCCCGGGAGACTCCCGAATTTCAGTGCCCCTCCCGAAAATCTCCTGGGACAACCATTCCCCCGAATTTCTCCCGATTTCCACCCAGGCAACAATATTGGGAGCGTGCCTTAAAGGCACTGCCTTTAGCGTCCTCTACAACCTGTCGTCACGTCCGCTTTTCCTCCATACAAACAGCGTGCCGGCCCATTCACATAATATATGCGGCTTTAAAACACACATAAGTGAATGCAAGCCATACTTGATCAACAGTCATACAGGTCACACTGAGGGTGGCCGTATTAACAACTTTAACACTGTTACAAATATGTGCCACACTGTGAACCCACACCAAACAAGAATGACAAACACATTTCGGGAGAACATCCACACCGTAACACAACATAAACAGAACAAATACCCAGAATCCCTTGCAGCACTAACTCTTCCGGGATGCTACAATATACACCCCCGCTACCACCAAACCCGCCCCCCATCTCCCGAATTCGGAGGTCTCAAGGTTGGCAAGTATGGTTAGAGAGACTGTTTCCCAACTGGCCTGGTAACACCTCGGGGTCCCTCGGGAGGAGCTGGACAAAGTAGCCGGGGAGAGGGATGTCTTGGCTTCCCTGCTTCGGCTGCTGCCCCCGCGACCCGACCTCGGATAAGCGGAGGAACACTGATGGATGGATGGATAGCATACAAAATATTATGACAATAATACAACCATCAGGCAAAACCTTGCAACTAACTGTCAAAAGTCGCTTGTCATTTTTCTAACATTTTGATGATGTGAATATTTCATTTGTCTACGTGTACCTAATGAAATGACCACAATGTTTAATCACGTTGAATATTGAAGTGTGCAGTCTTCCCCCATTTCTCACGCATGATACATTAATAAAATATTAACTAGATGTGTTTTTTTTACTGCTGCCAGATGCTCTGACATATAGCTGATGATAGCTTCACGCACAAACACTCACACACACACAGACACACACACACACACACACACACACACACACACACACACACGCACGCACGCACGCACAACCACGTACCCCCCTCGCGACCTTCCCCCAGCTGTTTAAAGTGCAGGAGGAGGAGGAGGAACATAAAGAGGTCCTCTCTAATGCACCATCTCCGCTAAAAAGCACTTTTTCATCTTTATTACCTCCGCCAAGCAACATTGCTCTCAGGGCTCTTTGCCGTTTGCTGGCGAGATGACACAAAATCGACACAACCACGATTCTACCGACTTTGTAGGACAGACAAACGACTCCATGATTATTTTGGTGCCAATCTGGAACAAAAAATGCAGCAGATTTGATTTGAGGACTACGGAGCCCCTAAAGGGACATGGGGGAAATTTTTATTTTTATAAAAAAAATTTTTATTAGTATTATTTTTTTAGACATGTATCAGAAAGTAACAAGAATGTTTTTATAAAGTTATAAAAAAAAAAATTTTTTTAATTTTAATTGTTTTTTTTGTTTTTTTTAGACATGTATCTCTTGCGCACAAGATACATGTCTAAAAAAATATTATTTTTTTTTAATTATAAAAAAATGTTTTCCCCCCATGTCCCTTTAGGGCATGGGTGTCAAACTCTGGCCCGCGGGCCAAATTTGGCCCGCCGTGTAATTTCATTTGGCCCTTGAGGCAATATCAAATTAACATTAGAGCTGGCCCGCCGGTATTATACAGCGGCAGTGTCACCGCTAATACTCATACTTGCCAACCCTCCCGATTTTCCCGGGAGACTCCCGAATTTCAGTGCCCCTCCCGAAAATTCTCCTGAATTTCTCCCGATTTCCACCCGGACAACATTATTGGGGGCACTGTCGTCACGTCCGCTTTTCCTCCATAAAAACAGCGTGACAGTCCAGGCACATACTATATGCGGCTTTACACTCACACAAGTGAATGCAACGCATACTTGGTCAACAGCCATACAGGTCACACTGACGGTGGCCGTACAAACAACTTTAACACTGTTACAAATATGCGCCACACTGTGACCCCACACCAAACAAGAATGACAAACACATTTCGGGAGAACATCCGCACCGTAACACAACAGAACAAATACCCAGAACCCCTTGCAGCACTAGCACTTCCGGGACGCTACAATATACACCCCCCGCTACCACCAAACCCCGCCCCCGCCTACCAAGTTAATGTTGATATTTACCTCAGAAGGCTGCAAATAGAAAAGAGGCATTCAATTTTTTATTTAAATTGTATTTAATATACCATTTATGTTTTTTCGTTTGTTTTTTGAAAGCTGATTTTGCACTATTAAGTTATATAAGCGTTGCTTGTTCCATATTCAGTGTTAAAGCAAATCAGTGTAGCAAACTGAGCAATATTTAACGTTTTATTCATGCACTTTCTCTTGCTACTTCAAGGCTTGAATGTTTGATTCGTTCATTATTGTTATTTTATTTTCAAATTTATTATTAGCCTGTGGAAAAAGTTTATTTTGATATTTACCTCAGAAGGCTGCAAATAGAAAAGAGGCGTTCAATTTTTGTTTACATTTTATTTGATATGCCATTGATATTTTTTTATTATTATTAATATTATTTGAAACTCGATTTTGCATGTCACTATAAAGTTATATAAGCCTTGCTTGTTCAATATTCAATGCAAAACTTGTTTGGGTCCCTATTAAAAGGTTAATTTGTTCAACCTTGGCCCGCAGCTTTGTTCAGTTTTAAATTTTGGCCCACTCTGTATTTGAGTTTGACACCCCTGCTTTAGGGGCTCCGTAGAGGACGATGGAAAACAAGATAAAATGTGTTTTTTTCTGGGAATTTTTTTTTCTTTTTCTGTCAATTAATTTCACACATTTTCTGCGTGTGCAATTTCCTTCCAGACGTCATCAAAGCAAGGCCGACTGAACCCACACTTGCCAACCTTGAGACCTCAGATTTCGGGAGGTGGGGGGGAGTGGGGGCGTGGTCGGGGGGGGGCGTGGTTGGTGCGTGGTTAAGAGGGGAGGAGTATATTGACAGCTAGAATTCACCAAGTATTTCATCCATCCATCCATTTTCTACCGCTTATTCCCTTCGGGGTCGCGGGGGGCGCTGGAGCCTATCTCAGCTACAATCGGGCGGGAAGCGGGGTACACCCTGGACAAGTCGCCACCTCATCGCAGGGTCAACACAGATAGACAGACAACATTCACACTCACATTCACACACTAGGGCCAATTTAGTGTTGCCAATCAACCTATCCCCAGGTGCATGTTTTTGGAGGTGGGCGGAAGCCGGAGTACCCGGAGGGAACCCACGCAGTCACGGGGAGAACATGCAAACTCCACACAGAAAGATCCCGAGCCTGGGATTGAACCCCAGACTACTCAGCACCTTCGTATTGTGAGGCAGACGCACTAACCCCTCTTCCACCGTGCTGCCCAAGTATTTCATACATATATATATATATATATATATATATATATATATATATATATATATATATATATGTATATATATATATATGTATATATATATATATGTGTATATATATATATATATATATATATATATGTGTGTATATATATATATATATATATATATATATATATATATGTATATAAATTGTTGCGTTTTGGACCAGTTGTTCCTCCCAGGGAATTCAAGTCACAAGTCGCTCCCAAGCTCTTTACGACACTTAAAGCTGAGTAGAAAAACCACCAGAGACAGAATAGGTATTTTGTAATATATTTGCAAAGCTTTGCATATATACATTGAGACCAGTCCAGCATAGAACATTCAATCGCCCTGCTAAGATGGTCTGCCCCCCCGAAAAACTCTCTCCCCTCTTAAGTCCCTGGCAGTCATGTCTCTCTAGCCAAAACAAATGCCCATTATCTCTCTTTATAACATTCCTCATTCAAGGTTAAGCACACAGTGTTGCAGACAACCAAAAGACCACAATTGGAAGAAAAACACTAGCTGTTTTGTAATATGATTATGAAATAAAAAGAAGTAACACTTAAATTCGGATATATGTAAATATCTGCCTCCGACAATATATATATATATGTATATATATGTATATATATATATATATATATATATATATATATATATATATATATATATATATATATATATATATATATATATATATCTCTACATCCTGAAAATATGCAAACAAATCTGTGTTTAGATAATTGATACTTCAAACTTGCATAAATATAACATGAATATAAGATAACTTGGCTTCTGAGAGCTTCAAATTGTAATGAATAAAATGGTAAAGTTGTTGATAAACAAGCAATTCTTTTAATAATTAAATATGGTCATTTTAAATGAATTGTTATGATAATTAAAATTAATTATTTCAAATATGTTTATATTAATGTACCGGTATAATTCTATGGCTGGATGTAATAAGGAGTCAGAAAAAATACAAATAAAAATACAATTAATTTTGATGTTTTTAGCAAAATATAGTAAAAATGTATTTCGTTTTTTTTATTTTTTTATTAATAAATATATGTATTTTTGGGTAAGATAAACATAATACAATTTATCTCTAGTCTGGAAGATTTAGTTCTTGTCACCCTGTTGTCCTCCCGTCGTGAAAAAAGGCTGTCCTCACTCAGGTCCTCATGGAGCTGGAGGGGACGTGGCCTCCAGCTCCGGCTGAAAATCGGGAGATTTTCGGGAGAATATTTGTCCCGGGAGGTTTTCGGGTGAGGCGCTGAATTTCGGGAGTCTCCCGGAAAATTCGGGAGGGTTGGCAAGTATGACTGAAGCTCACTTATTTGGTGAGAGTTTATTTGAAACATGCATGCATACAACATGATACATTTTGAATCCTAATAAACACAAACACACAGCAGAATTGATTGACACCATGTTCTCCATGGGCTTATTCCCACTGATCACACAACCCACAAGAATCACACTTATTGACAACATATTTTGTAACATTGTAGATCAGACTGTAACTGGAGGCTTGTTTGTGAGTGACGTCAGTGTTCATGGTGTACAATATTAACTGCAACACATCCAAACATGTAAATAGTGAATATTATCGTCGAGCCACAACAGAAAGATCATTAACGGCACTAAAGAATGATTTAGCGAAACAAAACTGGGATTCCCTTTTTTTCAAACGCCAGATATAAATGCAGCTTATAATTTATTTCATGACATTTTTTTCTCACTTTATGATACACACTGCCCCATCAAAAAAATGCACTATAACTAACTCCACAAAAACTCCATGGATAACCAAAGGGCTTGCAAAAGAAAAATGATTAATGTAGGACTTTTTTTAGGCATCAAACCATAGAAACAGAACAAAAGTACAAATATATAAAAAGAAATTAACCAGCATATTAAGAGCAAGCAGAAAATAATACACCACCAAACTATTAATCCAAAAGAAAAATGATATAAAGGGAATTTGGAAGGTATTAAAGGGGAACATTATCACAATTTCATCCATCTATCCATCCATCTTCTTCCGCTTATCCGAGGTCGGGTCGCAGGGGCAGCAGCCTAAGTAGGGAAGCCCAGACTTTCCTCTCCCCAGCCACTTCGTCCAGCTCCTCCCGGGGGATCCCGAGGCGTTCCCAGGCCAGCCGGGAGACATAGTCTTCCCAACGTGTCCTGGGTCTTCCCCGTGGCCTCCTACCGGTTGGACGTGCCCTAAACACCTCCCTAGGGAGGCGTTCGGGTGGCATCCTGACCAGATACCCGAACCACCTCATCTGGCTCCTCTCGATGTGGAGGAGCAGTGGCTTTACTTTGAGCTCCCCGCGGATGGCAGAGCTTCTCACCCTATCTCTAAGGGAGAGCCCCGCCACCCGGCGGAGGAAACTCATTTCGGCCGCCTGTACCCGTGATCTTGTCCTTTCGGTCATAACCCAAAGCTCATGACCATAGGTAAGGATGGGAACGTAGATCGACCGGTAAATTGAGAGCTTTGCCTTCCGGCTCAGCTCCTTCTTCACCACAACGGATCGATACAGCGTCCGCATTACTGAAGATGCTGCACCGATCCGCCTGTTGATCTCACGATCCACTTTTCCCTCACTCGTGAACAAGACTCCTAGGTACTTGAACTCCTCCACTTGGGGCAGGGTCTCCTCCCCAACCCGGAGATGGCACTCCACCTTTTCCGGGCGAGAACCATGGACTCGGACTTGTAGGTGCTGATTCTCATCCCAGTCGCTTCACACTCGGCTGCGGACCGATTCAGTGAGAGCTGAAGATCCTGGCCAGATGAAGCCATCAGGACCACATCATCTGCAAAAAGCAGAGACCTAATCCTGCAGCCACCAAACCGGATCCCCTCAACGCCTTGACTGCGCCTAGAAATTCTGTCCATAAAAGTTATGAACAGAATCGGTGACAAAGGGCAGCCTTGGCGGAGTCCAACCCTCACTGGAAACGTGTCCGACTTACTGCCGGCAGTGCGGACCAAGCTCTGACACTGATCATACAGGGAGCGGACAGCCACAATCAGACAGTCCGATACCCCATACTCTCTGAGCACTCCCCACAGGACCTCCCGAGGGACACAGTCAAATGCCTTCTCCAAGTCCACAAAGCACATGTCGACTGGTTGGGCAAACTCCCATGCACCCTCAAGGACCCTGCCGAGAGTATAGAGCTGGTCCACAGTGCCACAACCAGGACGAAAACCACACTGTTCCTCCCGAATCCGAGGTTCGACTATCCGGCGTAGCCTCCTCTCCAGAACACCTGTATAGACCTTACCGGGAAGCGTGAGGAGTGTGATCCCACGATAGTTGGAACACACCCTCCGGTTCCCCTTCTTAAAGAGAAGAACCACCACCCCGGTCTGCCAATCCAGAGGTACCGCCCCCGATGTCCACGCGATGCTGCAGAGTCTTGTCAACCAAGACAGCCCCACAGCATCCAGAGCCTTAAGGAACTCCGGGCGGATCTCATCCACCCCCGGGGCCTTGCCACGGAGGAGCTTTTTAACTACCTCAGCAACCTCAGAATGGTTAAAACCATTAAAAATCAGTTCCCAGTGGCTTATTATATTTTTCGAAGTTTTTCTCAAAATTTTACCCATCACGCAATATCCCTAAAAAAAGCTTCAAAGTGCCTGATTTTAACCATCGTTATAAACACCCGTCCATTTTCCTGTGACGTCACATAGTGAAGCCAACACAAACAAACATGGCTGAAAGAACAGCAAGCTATAGCGACATTAGCTCGGATTCAGACTCGGATTTCAGCGGCTTAAGCGATTCAACAGATTACGCATGTATTGAAACGGATGGTTGTAGTGTGGAGGCAGGTAGCGAAAACGAAATTGAAGAAGAAACTGAAGCTATTGAGCCATATCGGTTTGAACCGTATGCAAGCGAAAACGACGAAAACGACACGGGAGAAAGCGAGGACGAATTCTGCGATCGCCTTCTAACCAACGATTGGTATGTGTTTGTTTGGCATTAAAGGAAACTAACAACTATGAACTAGGTTTACAGCATATGAAATACATTTGGCAACAACATGCACTTTGAGAGTGCAGACAGCCCAATTTTCATCAATTCAAATCAAATCAAATCAACTTTATTTATAGAGCACATTTAAAATTTACCACAGGGGTAGCCAAAGTGCTGTACAATGAGCAGGTTAAAAGATAAAACGAGTACCGAGCAAACACAACACAAACAGAACACGATAAAAAATAAATAATTAAAATAGAATTAATAAAAACATAAAAACATAAAAACAGGATCACAGCAGGTGTATTATGGGGCGCCATTGCAGGATGGATATCACTCAGTGTTAAAAGCCATGGAATAAAAGTATGTTTTTAAGAGAGATTTAAAAACAGGAAGAGAGGAGGCTTGTCTAACACTCAGGGGTAGGTCGTTCCAGAGCTTGGGAGCAGCAACGGCGAAAGCTCTGTCACCTCTAAGCTTCAGCCTTGTGTCAGGGACCGTCAACAGCAGCTGATCGGCTGATCTTAAGGATCGGGTGGGGCAGTAAGGCTGAAGGAGGTCGGAGAGATAGGTTGGCGCGAGGTTGTTTAGACATTTAAAAACAAATAAAAGGAGTTTAAAATGTATACGGTAACGCACAGGGAGCCAGTGAAGGGACGCTAAAATAGGGGTGATGTGCTCACGTCTGCGGGTCTGTGTTAGCAGACGAGCAGCAGAGTTCTGCACGAGCTGCAGGCGGGCGAGGGAGGCCTGGCTAATGCCTACATACAGGGCATTACAGTAATCAAGACGAGTCGAGATAAAAGCGTGGATTAATTTCTCAAGATCATGTCTTGATAGAAGCGGTTTCACTTTCGCTATTTGGCGTAATTGATAAAAGCTTTTTTGAACGACGCTGCTGATTTGTTTTTCGAATTTAAAATCTGAGTCAAACTTTACCCCCAGGTTTGTGACAGAGTCGCTGAGATACGGGGTCAGAGTGCCGAGGTCAACGTTGGGGGAGGGAGAGCGACTTGGACCGAACAACATAACTTCTGTTTTATCTTCATTTAGGCTCAGGAAGTTAGCTGAAAGCCAGACTTTGATGTCGTGCAGGCAGTCAATAAGACGTTGAACCGTGTTATTTTGTGCCATGGGAAAATAAATCTGGCAATCATCGGCATAAAAATGAAATGCAATACTGTACTTCCTAAAAATAGAACCAAGGGGGAGAAGGTAAAGCGCAAATAAAATTGGGGCAAGGATTGAGCCCTGGGGGACCCCATGTGGTAAAGGAGCTGTGGACGACATAAAACTGTCTACTTTTACACAAAAACTCCTGTCGGTTAGGTACGACCGGAACCAGTTGAGGGCGGCGCCCTTAATGCCCACACAGTTCTCAAGACGAGTGATTAAGGTGGCGTGGTCGACGGTGTCGAACGCAGCAGACAGATCTAAATTAATATATTCTGTAGACATACCCTCATGTCAGCAGGCCAGGGAAGGTAGGGTCAATATTCTTCTCTTGATCATCTTCGGGACGGTGTGAGCCAAGACATCCAGGGGGTTTAGCTCGCTCGTCTGCGGGAACAAACTGCCGCCATTGCTTGCCGTGCTACCGAGGTCCTTTGTCCCTGAATTGCTCACACACTCCGGCAGATTCAATGGGGGTCTGGCGGCAGATTTCTTTGACTTTATCGTTGGAAATGCATCTGCTTTGAGTGTCGCAGGATATCCACACATTCTTGCCATCTCTGTCGTAGCATAGCTTTCGTCGGTAAAGTGTGCGGAACAAACGTCCAATTTCTTGCCACTTTCGCATCTTTGGGCCACTGGTGCAACTTGAATCCGTCCCTGTTCGTGTTGTTACACCCTCCGACAACACACCGACGAGGCATGATGTCTCCAAGGTACGGAAAACAGTAGAAAAAACGGAAAATAACGGAGCTGATTTGACTCGGTGTTTGAGAAAATGGCAGATTGCTTCCCGATGTGACGTCACATCGGGAAGAGCGAATATTAGAAAGGCGTTTCATTCGCCAAAATTCACCCATTTAGAGTTCGGAAATCGGTTAAAAAAATATATGGTCTTTTTTTCTGCAACATCAAGGTATATATTGACGCTTACATAGGTCTGGTGATAATGTTCCCCTTTAAATAGAATTATTGGGCATGGTTCAAACAGTCCTTGTTATTCGGAGTTTTTTGTTGAGAACGACAAAATCATAAGTGACAAGAAGATGATTGCGGACAGCTTCAACATGTTTTTTGTTAATATTGGGCCTGAGCTGGCAAAAAAAAATCCCAATTAATGATAAACAGCCCATGGAACTTATCTTTATTCGATGTTCCTTACTCCGACTGTCGAAAAGGAAGTCTTAGAGGTTATTCAGAAAAGCAAGAACAAAACATCATGTGACATTTATGACCTCGACATGAGGACGGGTCCGGAACGTAGCGGAAGAAATCATCAAACCAATCACACACATCTGCAATTTATCTTTTCAACTTGGACAATTTCCTTCAGAAATGAAACTCTCAAAAGTCATCCCCATCTTCAAATCTGGAGACAAACGCCACTTCACAAATTACCGGCCCGTCTCCCTTCTGCCACAGTTGTCAAAAATATTGTAACAATGATTTGATAATAGACTTCGTGGCTTCATTGGAAAGCACAAATTATTATCCGATTGTCAATATGGGTTCCGACAAAATATCTAATAGAGAACATTACTAATGGTATCGAGAAAAACAAATTTGTTACAATTACTATTTACTTCATTACAATTACTACTTACTCCATTACAATTACTATTTACTTCATTACAATTACTATTTACTTCATTACAATTACTATTTACTTCATTAAAATGATATTTACTCCATTAAGATTACTATTTACTCAGTTACAATTACTATTTACTTCATTACAATTATTTACTTCATTACAATTACTATTTACTCAATTACAATTACTATTTACTACGTTACAATTACTATTTACTTCATTACAATTATTTACTTCATTACAATTACTATTTACTCAATTACAATTACTATTTACTCCGTTACAATTACTATTTACTTCATTACAATTATTTACTTCATTACAATTACTATTTACTCAATTACAATTACTATTTACTACGTTACAATTACTATTTACTTCATTACAATTATTTACTTCATTACAATTACTATTTACTCAATTACAATTACTATTTACTCCATTACAATTACTATTTACTTCATTACAGTTACTATTTACTTCATTACAATTACTATTTACTTCATTACAATGATATTTACTCCATTAAAATTACTATTTACTCCATTTCAATTACTATTTACTTCATTACAATTATTATTTACTGCATTACAATTACTATTTACTTCATTACAGTTACTATTTACTTCATTACAATTACTACTTACTCCATTACAATTACTATTTACTTCATTACAATTACTATTTACTTCATTAAAATGATATTTACTCCATTAAGATTACTATTTACTCCGTTACAATTACTATTTACTCCGTTACAATTACTATTTACTTCATTACAATTATTTACTTCATTACAATTACTATTTACTCAATTACAATTACTATTTACTCCATTACAATTACTATTTACTTCATTACAGTTACTATTTACTTCATTACAATTACTATTTACTTCATTACAATTATATTTACTCCATTAAAATTACTATTTACTCCATTTCAATTACTATTTACTTCATTACAATTATTATTTACTGCATTACAATTACTATTTACTTCATTACAATTACTATTTACTCAATTACAATTACTATTTACATCATTACAGTTACTATTTACTTCATTACAATTATATTTACTCCATTAAAATTACTATTTACTCCATTTCAATTATTATTTACTGCATTACAATTACTATTTACTTCATTACAATTACTATTTACGTCATTACAGTTACTATTTACTTCATTACAATTATTTACTTCATTGCAATTACTATTTACTTCATTACAATTACTATTTACTTCATTACAGTTACTATTTACTTCATTAAAATTACTATTTACTTCATTAAAATGATATTTACTCCATTAAAATTACTATTTACTCCATTACAATTAGTAGTTAGCCAATTACAATTATAATTAGACTGTAATTACTGTTTACCAGACTTTATTATTGAAAAAGTAGGAAACGTTTGTGTATTTTTTTGTCAACAATATTCCTCTGACTTCTTTTTCTAACACACACACGCACACACACACACACACACAGACGTACGCACACACACAAAGAAACACACACACACAGACACAGACACACAACAATGGCTAATGGCCTTTAAAAGGTTATGAAATATGGATGTTTCCTCCCGCATGTTAGATGAAGTGTAATTGTAGGAGCAAAGATGCGTTCAAGGACATCAGTGATGTTAATGAAATGAACAAGCAGTATTGTAGGATTATATAAACAATTATTTAGTTAAATTATTGTCAATATTTCACTTTTGTGTTGTCCATGTACTTGTTCTCCCACTGCAAGTGTCATGGCCCACTTTAATACCTTCTTTTTAATAAAGTACTTCATCAGCTTCATCCTCAATGTAGTGTACAGGAGACACACACTCCAACTATTATTATATGCTGTCTTACACACAGTACTCATGTAGTACTCAACATGTTGTACTCACCTAGTAATCACATAGTAAACATGTAGTACTCATGTAGTACTCAACATGTTGTACTCACCTAGTAATCACATAGTAAACATGTAGTACTCACGTATTAAACATGTTGTACTCACATAGTAAACATGTAGCACTTATGTAGTAATCACATAGTAAACATGTATTACTCACGTAGTACTCAACATGTTGTACTCACCTAGTAATCACATAGTAAACATGTAGTACTCACGTACTAAACATGTTGTACTCACATAGTAAACATGTAGCACTTATGTATTAATCACATAGTAAACATGTAGTACTCACGTAGTACCCAACATGTTGTACTCACCTAGTAATCACATAGTAAACAACAAACGTTGTAAACATGTAGTACACACGTAATAATCACTTTGTATACATGTAGCACTCACGTTATAATCACTTTGTATACATGTAGTACTCACGTAATCACGTTGTAAACATGTAGCACTCACATTATAATCACGTTGTAAACATGTAGTACTCACGTAGTACTCAACATGTTGTACTCACCTAGTAATCACATAGTAAACATGTAGTACTCACGTAATAATCACGTTGTAAACATGTAGTACTCATGTAGTAATCACTTTGTAAACATGTAGCACTCACGTAATAATCACGTTGTAAACATGTAGTACTCACGTAATAATGACTTTGTAAACATGTAGTACTCACGTAGTAATCACTTTGTAAACATGTACTACTCACGTAATAATCACGTTGTAAACATGTAGTACTCACGTATTAATCACGTTGTAAACATGTAGTACTCATGTAATAATCACTTTGTAAACATGTAGTACTCACGTAATAATCACTTTGTAAACATGTAGTACTCACGTAATCACTTTGTAAACATGTAGTACTCACGTAATAATCACGTTGTAAACATGTAGTACTCATGTAGTAATCACTTTGTAAACATGTAGCACTCACGTAATAATCACGTTGTAAACATGTAGTACTCACGTAATCACTTTGTAAACATGTAGTACTCACGTATTAATCACGTTGTAAACATGTAGTACTCATGTAATAATCACTTTGTAAACATGTAGTACTCACGTAATAATCACTTTGTAAACATGTAGTACTCACGTAATCACTTTGTAAACATGTAGTACTCACGTAATAATCACGTTGTAAACATGTAGTACTCATGTAGTAATCACTTTGTAAACATGTAGCACTCACGTAATAATCACGTTGTAAACATGTAGTACTCACGTAATAATTACTTTGTAAACATGTAGTACTCACGTAGTAATCACTTTGTAAACATGTAGTACTCACGTTGTAAACATGTAGTACTCACGTAATAATCACGTTGTAAACATGTAGTACTCACGTAGTAATCACTTTGTAAACATGTAGTACTCACGTAATAATCACTTTGTAAACATGTAGTATTCACGTAATAATCACTTTGTAAACATGTAGTACTCACGTATTAATCACGTTGTAAACATGTAGTACTCACGTAATAATCACGTTGTAAACATGAAGTACTCACGTAATAATCACGTTGTAAACATTTAGTACTCACGTAACAATCATGTTGTAAACATGTAGTACTCACGTAATAATCACGTTGTAAACATGTAGTACTCATGTAATAATCACGTTGTAAACATGTAGTACTCACGTAATAATCACTTTGTAAACATGTAGTACTCACGTAATAAACATGGTGTAAACATGTAGTACTCACATAATAATCACTTTGTAAACATGTAGTACTCACGTAATAATCACTTTGTAAACATGTAGTACTCACGTAATAATCACTTTGTAAACATGTAGTACTCACGTAATAATCACTTTGTAAACATGTAGCACTCACGTAATAATCACGTTGTAAACATGTAGTACTCACGTAATAATCACGTTGTATACATGTAGTACTCACGTAATAATCACTTTGTAAACATGTAGTACTCACGTAATAATCACTTTGTAAACATGTAGTACTCACGTAATAATCACTTTGTAAACATGTAGTACTCACGTAATAATTACTTTGTAAACATGTAGTACTTACGTAATAATCACTTTGTAAACATGTAGTACTCACGTAATAATCACGTTGTAAACATGTAGTACTCACGTAATAATCACTTTGTAAACATGTAGTACTCACGTAATAATCACGTTGTAAACATGTAGTATTCACGTAATAATCACTTTGTAAACATGTAGTACTCACGTAGTAATCACGCTGTAAACATGTAGTACTCACGTAATAATCACGTTGTAAACATGTAGTGCTCACGTAATAATCACGTTGTAAACATGTAGTACTCACGTAATAATCACGTAAACATATACTACTCACGTAATAATCACATTGTAAACATGTAGTACTCACGTAATAATCACTTTGTAAACATGTAGTACTCACGTAATAATTACGTTGTAAACATGTAGTACTCACGTAATAATAACGTAAACATGTAGTACTCATGTAATAATAACGTTGTAAACATGTAGTACTCACGTAATAATCACTTTGTCAACATGTAGTACTCACATAATAATCACGTTGTAAACATGTAGTACTCACGTAATAATCACGTTGTAAACATGTAGTATTCACGTAATAATCACTTTGTAAACATGTAGTACTCACGTATTAATCACGTTGTAAACATGTAGTACTCACGTAATAATCACGTTGTATACATGTAGTACTCACGTAACAAACAATAATAATAATAAACATGATTCTGATAAACGCCGACAGACTTAGTTTTTTAATTTTCTCACATTTGTGCTAACATTTCGTGGTCTTCGTTTCTCGGACTTGGAGGATTAAATCGAGAGAAACTGCTCTTTAGTCCCAGGGGGGAAAAGGCTCCTGAGTTGGCATAATGACATGCTAATGTCCAACCTGCTTATTAATTCCTTTGTGCTGTGACTGCCTGCACTTAATTAAATCACCTTTTTAGACGTCTGCTTTACAAGCACATCATTATGATGATGATGGTGGAGTCTATGACCCACACAAGCACCTTTTTCTTTGGGAATGTTCGAGATTTCAACCTGTTGTTTATATTGCACTTTTTTTCTTCTTTTTTTTTTACATATTAATATGAATAAATAGGGTTTTGTCTCTAATGGAATAATAACCATTATTTTTATCAGCATCCACATGCAAAATGTGTATTTATAGTTGAATATTTTAATATTGCAGTTGTTGCAAAGTCATGGAAAATAATACAATTGCTATCATGCTACACAAACGCTAACACATACCTTACAAACGTTAACATACTTCACAAACGCTAACACATACCTTACAAATGTTAACATGCTTCACAAACGCTAACACATACCTTACAAATGTTAACATGCTTCACAAACGCTAACACGTACCTTACAAACGTTAACATGCTTCACAAACGCTAACACATACCTTACAAATGTTAACATACTTCACAAACGCTAACACGTACCTTACAAATGTTAACATGCTTCACAAACGCTAACACATACCTTACAAATGTTAACATGCTTCACAAACGCTAACACGTACCTAACAAATATTAACATACTTAAGAAACGCTAACACATACCTTACAAATGTAAACATACTTCACACACGCTCACACATACCTTACAAATGTTAAGATACTTCACACACGCTAACACATACCTTACAAATGTCAACATACTTCACAAACGCTAACACATACCTTACAAATGTAAACATACTTCACAAACGCTAACACATACCTTACAAATGTAAACATACTTCACAAACGCTAACACATACCTTACAAACGTTAACATACTTCACACACGCTAACACATACCTTATAAATGTCAACATACTTCACAAACGCTAACACATACCTTACAAATGTAAACATACTTCACAAACGCTACCACATACCTTACAAATGTAAACATACTTCACAAACGCTAACACATACCTTACAAACGTTAACACGCTTCACAAACGCTAACACATACCTTACAAACGTTAACATGCTTCACAAACGCTAACACATACCTTACAAACGTTAACATACTTCACAAACACTAACACATAACTTACAAATGTTAACATACTTCACAAACGCTAACACATAACTTACAAATGTTAACATACTTCACAAACGCGAACACATACCTTACAAATGCTAACATACTTCACAAACGCTAACACATACCTTACAAATGTAAACATACTTCACAAACGCTAACACATACCTTACAAATGCTAACATACTTCACATACCTTACAAATGTAAACATACTTCACAAACGCTAACACATACCTTACAAATGCTAACATACTTCACAAACGCTAACACATACCTTACAAATGCTAACATACTTCACAAACGCTAACACATACCTTACCAATGTTAACATACTTCACATACCTTACAAATGTAAACATACTTCACAAACGCTAACACATACCTTACAAATGCTAACATACTTCACAAACGCTAACACATACCTTACAAATGCTAACATACTTCACAAACGCTAACACATACCTTACAAATGCTAACATACTTCACAAACGCTAACACATACCTTACCAATGTTAACATACTTCACATACCTTACAAATGTAAACATACTTCACAAACGCTAACACATACCTTACAAATGCTAACATACTTCACAAACGCTAACACATACCTTACAAATGTTAACATACTTCACAAACGCTAACACATACCTTACAAATGTTAACATGCTTCACACACGCTAACACATACCTTACAAATGTTAACATGCTTCACAAACGCTAACACATACCTTACAAATGTTAACATACTTCACAAACACTAACACATACCTTACAAATGTTAACATGCTTCACAAACGCTAACACATACCTTACAAATGTTAACATACTTCACAAACGCTAACACGTACCTTACAAATATTAACATACTTCACAAACGCTAACACATAACTTACAAATGTTAACATACTTCACAAACGCTAACACATACCTTACAAACGCTAACACATACCTTACAAACGTTAACATACTTCACAAACGCTAACACATACCTTACAAATGTTAACATACTTCACAAACGCTAACACATTCCTTACAAATTTTAACATGCTTCACAAACGCTAACACATACCTTACAAATATTAACATACTTCACAAACGCTAACACATACCTTACAAATGTTAACATACTTCACAAACGCTAACACACACCTTACAAATGTTAACATGCTTCACACACGCTAACACATACCTTACAAATGTTAACATGCTTCACAAACGCTAACACATACCTTACAAATGTTAACATACTTCACAAACACTAACACATACCTTACAAATGTTAACATGCTTCACAAACGCTAACACATACCTTACAAATATTAACATACTTAAGAAATGCTAACACATACCTTACAAATGTAAACATACTTCACAAACGCTAACACATACCTTATAAACGTTAACATACTTCACAAACGCTAACACATACCTTACAAATGTTAACATACTTCACAAACGCTAACACATACCTTACAAATATTAACATACTTAAGAAATGCTAACACATACCTTACAAATGTAAACATACTTCACACACGCTAACACATACCTTACAAACGTTAACATACTTCACAAACGCTAACACATACCTTACAAACGTTAACATACTTCACAAACGCTAACACATACCTTACAAACGTTAACATGCTTCACAAACACTAACACATACCTTACAAACGTTAACATACTTCACAAATGCTAACACATACCTTACAAATATTAACATACTTCACAAACGCTAACACATACCTTACAAACGTTAACATACTTCACAAACGCTAACACATACCTTACAAATGTTAACATACTTCACAAACGCTAACACATACCTTACAAATGTTAACATGCTTCACAAACGCTAACACATACCTTACAAATATTAACATACTTAAGAAATGCTAACACATACCTTACAAATGTTAACATGCTTCACAAACGCTAACACATACCTTACAAATGTAAACATACTTCACAAACGCTAACACATACCTTACAAACGTTAACATACTTCACAAACGCTAACACGTACCTTACAAATGTTAACATGCTTCACAAACGCTAACACATACCTTACAAATATTAACATACTTCACAAACGCTAACACATACCTTACAAACGTTAACATGCTTCACAAACGCTAACACATACCTTACAAACGTTAACATACTTCACAAACGCTAACACATACCTTACAAACGTTAACATACTTCACAAACGCTAACACGTACCTTACAAATGCTAACATACTTCACAAACGCTAACACATACCTTACAAATGTTAACATGCTTCACAAACGCTAACACATACCTTACAAATGTTAACATACTTCACAAACACTAACACATACCTTACAAATGTTAACATGCTTCACAAACGCTAACACATACCTTACAAATATTAACATACTTAAGAAATGCTAACACATACCTTACAAATGTAAACATACTTCACAAACGCTAACACATACCTTATAAACGTTAACATACTTCACAAACGCTAACACATACCTTACAAATGTTAACATACTTCACAAACGCTAACACATACCTTACAAATATTAACATACTTAAGAAATGCTAACACATACCTTACAAATGTAAACATACTTCACACACGCTAACACATACCTTACAAACGTTAACATACTTCACAAACGCTAACACATACCTTACAAACGTTAACATACTTCACAAACGCTAACACATACCTTACAAACGTTAACATGCTTCACAAACACTAACACATACCTTACAAACGTTAACATACTTCACAAATGCTAACACATACCTTACAAATATTAACATACTTCACAAACGCTAACACATACCTTACAAACGTTAACATACTTCACAAACGCTAACACATACCTTACAAATGTTAACATACTTCACAAACGCTAACACATACCTTACAAATGTTAACATGCTTCACAAACGCTAACACATACCTTACAAATATTAACATACTTAAGAAATGCTAACACATACCTTACAAATGTTAACATGCTTCACAAACGCTAACACATACCTTACAAATGTAAACATACTTCACAAACGCTAACACATACCTTACAAACGTTAACATACTTCACAAACGCTAACACGTACCTTACAAATGTTAACATGCTTCACAAACGCTAACACATACCTTACAAATATTAACATACTTCACAAACGCTAACACATACCTTACAAACGTTAACATGCTTCACAAACGCTAACACATACCTTACAAACGTTAACATACTTCACAAACGCTAACACATACCTTACAAACGTTAACATACTTCACAAACGCTAACACATACCTTACAAAGTAAACATACGTCACAAACGCTAACACATACCTTACAAATGTTAACATACTTCACATACCTTACAAAGTAAACATACGTCACAAACGCTAACACATACCTTACAAATGTTAACATACGTCACATACCTTACAAATGTAAACATACTTCACAAACGCTAACACATACCTTATGAACATATTTACAAATGCTAACATAAAGATGTGTTATAAGTACTTTTCAAAAACAATTACTAAATAAATCCAAAGTTACTCACCAATTACTCGGTACTTTAGTAGTTTTTTTTGCTTAATACTCTAATAGGTGAGTAGTGTATTTAAGTGGCTACTTTTTACTTTTACTTGAGTACAGTTTATTTGTCGTCTAAAAGTGAGTTGTTTCTTGTTGTCTGTGTCTCCATGGCAACAAAGAAGTGTGTGTGCAAGTTGAAAGTCGGACTTTGTTTCAATGGGAGGCTGCAAGGCCTCGTGTACGTTAAATATTTCATATTTTAATATTTAATAGTTTAATAGGCGCTGGCGTGGCGTCAAATTCTTAATGGCCGCTGCGCTTGTTTAAACCTTCAAGATGTTAAAAGCCGGACTCTTTTTTTTTTTTTGTCCATTCAGCATCTTTCATTTACCAGCTGCTTCTTAAAACACGAGCAATTGGTTTCATATCATCACTGTTCATATGGAAATGTCTCTTGGAACTAAAGTACTAGAAGCAAATACACCACAACTATGTTTAACTGGTGACGTTTGTAACCATGGCAACCAGAATGACAACCAAGCATATTTAATCACTTTTTATAACTTCACATTGCAAGTGTCGCTTGGTTGTCAACTCAAACGTATTGTTGACATAAACGGGTTGTTGACGGAAGTGAGCTGTCCATATAGATGGGTTGTCGACATAAGCGGGCTGTCAACTCAAACATGTTGTCGACATAAACGGGTTGTTGACGGAAGTGAGTTGTCCATATAGATGGGTTGTTGGCATAAGCGGCTTTTTCGACGGAAGCCAGTTATTTATATAGAGGGGTTGTCGACAGAAGCGGGTTACCTATAGAGAGGGATTGTTAACATAGATGAGTTGTTGACATAAGCGGGTTGTCAACACAAACGGTTTGTCGACATAAGCGGGCTGTCAACTCAAACGGGTTGTTGACGGAAGTGAGTTGTCCATATAGATGGGTTGTTGGCATAAGCGGCTTTTTCGACGGAAGCCAGTTATTTATATAGAGGGGTTGTCGACAGAAGCGGGTTATCTATAGAGAGGGATTGTTAACATAGATGAGTTGTTGACATAAGCGGGTTGTCAACACAAATGGTTTGTCGACATAAGCGGGCTGTCAACTCAAACGGGTGTCGACATAAACGGGTTGTTGACGGAAGTGAGTTGTCCATATAGATGGGTTGTTGGCATAAGCGGCTTTTTCGACGTAAGCCAGTTATTTATATAGAGGGGTTGTCGACAGAAGCGGGTTACCTATAGAGAGGGATTGTTAACATAGATGAGTTGTTGACATAAGTGGGTTGTCGACTCAAACGTAATGTCGACATAAACGGGTTGTTGGCAGAAGTGAGTTGTCCATATGGATGGGTTGTTGGCATAAGAGGGTTGTCGACTCAAACGTATTGTCGACATAAACCGGTTGTTGACAGAAGTGAGCTGTCCTTATAGCTGGGTTGTCGACATAAGCGAGCTGTCAACTCAAACGGGTTGTCGACATAAACGGGTTGTTGATGGAAGTGAGTTGTCCATATGGATGGGTTGTTGGCATAAGCGGCTTTTTCGACGTAAGCCAGTTATTTATATAGAGGGGTTGTCGACAGAAGCGGGTTACCTATAGAGAGGGATTGTTTACATACATGAGTTGTTGACATAAGCGGGATGTCGACACAAACGGTTTGTCGCTATAAACGGGTTGTTGACAGAAGCGAGTTGTCCATATACTGTAGATGGGTTGTTGGCATAAGTGGGTTGCCTATCGAGAGGGATTGTTAACATAGATGAGTTGCTGACATAAGCGGATTGTCGACTCAAACATTTTGTCGACATAAAACGGGTTGTTGGCGGAAGTGAGTTGTCCATATACTGTAGATGGGTTGTCGACAGAAGCGGGTTACCTATAGAGAGGGATTGTTTACATACATGAGTTGTTGACATAAGCGGGATGTCGACACAAACGGTTTGTCGCTATAAACGGGTTGTTGACAGAAGCGAGTTGTCCATATACTGTAGATGGGTTGTTGGCATAAGTGGGTTGCCTATCGAGAGGGATTGTTAACATAGATGAGTTGCTGACATAAGCGGATTGTCGACTCAAACATTTTGTCGACATAAAACGGGTTGTTGGCGGAAGTGAGTTGTCCATATAGATGGGTTGTTGACATAAGCGGGTTGTCAACTCAAACATTTTGTTGACATAAACGGGTTGTTGACAGAAGTGAGTTGTCCATATAAATGGGTTGTTGACATAAGCAGGTTGTCAACTCAAACATTTTGTTGACATAAATGGGTTGTTGACGGAAGTGAGTTGTCCATATAGATGTGTTGTTGGCATAAGCGCGTTGTCAACTAAAACATTTTGTCGACATAAACAATTTGTGACGGAAGTGAGTTGTCCATATGGATGGGTTGTTGACATAAGCGGGTTGTCGACTCAAACGTATTGTCGACATAAAAGGGTTGTTGACGGAAGTGACTTGTCCATATACCTGTAGATGGGTTGTTGGCATAAGCACGTTGTCAACTCAAACATTTTGTCGACAAACAAGTTGTTGACGGAAGTGAGTTGTCTATATAGATGTGTTGTTGACCTAAGCGGGTTGTCAACTCAAACATTTTGTCGACATAAAACGGGTTGTTGGCGGAAGTGAGTTGTCCATATAGATGGGTTGTTGACATAAGCGGGTTGTCAACTCAAACATTTTGTCGACATAAACGGGTTGTTGGCGGAGGTGAGTTGTCCATATAGATGGGTTGTTGGCATAATCGGGTTGTCGACAGAAGCGGGTTACCTATAGAGAGGGATTGTTAACATAAACAGGTTGTTGGCATAAGCGGGTTGTCGACTCAAACGTTTTGTCGACATAAATGGGTTGTTGACGGAAGTGAGTTGTCCATATAGATGTGTTGTTGGCATAAGCGCGTTGTCAACTAAAACATTTTGTCGACATAAACAATTTGTGACGGAAGTGAGTTGTCCATATGGATGGGTTGTTGACATAAGCGGGTTGTCGACTCAAACGTATTGTCGACATAAAAGGGTTGTTGACGGAAGTGACTTGTCCATATACCTGTAGATGGGTTGTTGGCATAAGCACGTTGTCAACTCAAACATTTTGTCGACAAACAAGTTGTTGACGGAAGTGAGTTGTCTATATAGATGTGTTGTTGACCTAAGCGGGTTGTCAACTCAAACATTTTGTCGACATAAAACGGGTTGTTGGCGGAAGTGAGTTGTCCATATAGATGGGTTGTTGACATAAGCGGGTTGTCAACTCAAAAATTTTGTTGACATAAACAGGTTGTTGACGGAAGTGAGTTGTCCATATAGATGTGTTGTTGGCATAAGCGCGTTGTCAACTAAAACATTTTGTCGACATAAACAATTTGTGACGGAAGTGAGTTGTCCATATGGATGGGTTGTTGACATAAGCGGGTTGTCGACTCAAACGTATTGTCGACATAAAAGGGTTGTTGACGGAAGTGACTTGTCCATATACCTGTAGATGGGTTGTTGGCATAAGCACGTTGTCAACTCAAACATTTTGTCGACAAACAAGTTGTTGACGGAAGTGAGTTGTCTATATAGATGTGTTGTTGACCTGAGCGGGTTGTCAACTCAAACATTTTGTCGACATAAAACGGGTTGTTGGCGGAAGTGAGTTGTCCATATAGATGGGTTGTTGACATAAGCGGGTTGTCAACTCAAAAATTTTGTTGACATAAACAGGTTGTTGACGGAAGTGAGTTGTCCATATAGATGGGTTGTTGGCATAAGCGTGTTGTCAACTAAAACACCATTTTGTCAACATAAACAAGTTGTTGACGGAAGTGAGTTGTCCATATGGATGGGTTGTTGACATAAGCGGGTTGTTGACTCAAACGTTTTGTCGACATAAATGGGTTGTTGACGGAAGTGAGTTGTCCATATAGATGTGTTGTTGGCATAAGCGCGTTGTCAACTCAAACATTATGTCGACATAAACGGGTTGTTGGCGGAAGTCAGTTGTCCATATAGATGGGTTGTTGGCATAAGTGCGTTGTCATCTCAAACATTTTGTTGACATAAACAAGTTGTTGATGGAAGTGAGTTGTCTATATACATGTGTTGTTGACATAAGCGGGTTGTCATCTCAAACATTTTGTTGACATAAACAAGTTGTTGATGGAAGTGAGTTGTCTATATAGATGTGTTGTTGACATAAGCGGGTTGTCAACTCAAACATTTTGTTGACATAAACGGGTTGTTGACGGAAGTGAGTTGTCCATATAGATGGGTTGTTGGCATAAGCGCGTTGTCAACTCAAACATTTTGTTGACATAAACAAGTTGTTGATGGAAGTGAGTTGTCTATATAGATGTGTTGTTGACATAAGCGGGTTGTCAACTCAAACATTATGTCGACATAAACGGGTTGTTGGCGGAAGTCAGTTGTCCATATAGATGGGTTGTTGGCATAAGCGCGTTGTCATCTCAAACATTTTGTTGACATAAACAAGTTGTTGATGGAAGTGAGTTGTCTATATAGATGTGTTGTTGACATAAGCGGGTTGTCAACTCAAACATTTTGTTGACATAAACGGGTTGTTGACGGAAGTGAGTTGTCCATATAAATGGGTTGTTGACATAAGCGGGTTGTCAACTCAAACATTTTGTTGACATAAACAAGTTGTTGACGAAGTGAGTTGTCCATATAGATGGGTTGTTGACATAAGCGGGTTGTCAACTCAAACATTTTGTCGACATAAACGGGTTGTTGGCGGAAGTGAGTTGTCCATATAGATGGGTTGTTGGCATAATCGGGTTGTCGACAGAAGCGGGTTACCTATAGAGAGGGATTGTTAACATAAACAGGTTGTTGGCATAAGCGGGTTGTCGACTCAAACGTTTTGTCGACATAAATGGGTTGTTGACGGAAGTGAGTTGTCCATATAGATGTGTTGTTGGCATAAGCGCGTTGTCAACTAAAACATTTTGTCGACATAAACAATTTGTGACGGAAGTGAGTTGTCCATATGGATGGGTTGTTGACATAAGCGGGTTGTCGACTCAAACGTATTGTCGACATAAAAGGGTTGTTGACGGAAGTGACTTGTCCATATACCTGTAGATGGGTTGTTGGCATAAGCACGTTGTCAACTCAAACATTTTGTCGACAAACAAGTTGTTGACGGAAGTGAGTTGTCTATATAGATGTGTTGTTGACCTAAGCGGGTTGTCAACTCAAACATTTTGTCGACATAAAACGGGTTGTTGGCGGAAGTGAGTTGTCCATATAGATGGGTTGTTGACATAAGCGGGTTGTCAACTCAAAAATGTTGTTGACATAAACAGGTTGTTGACGGAAGTGAGTTGTCCATATAGATGGGTTGTTGGCATAAGCGTGTTGTCAACTAAAACACCATTTTGTCAACATAAACAAGTTGTTGACGGAAGTGAGTTGTCTATATGGATGGGTTGTTGACATAAGCGGGTTGTCGACTCAAACGTTTTGTCGACATAAATGGGTTGTTGACGGAAGTGAGTTGTCCATATAGATGTGTTGTTGGCATAAGCGCGTTGTCAACTAAAACATTTTGTCGATATAAACAATTTGTGACGGAAGTGAGTTGTCCATATGGATGGGTTGTTGACATAAGCGGGTTGTCGACTCAAACGTATTGTCGACATAAAAGGGTTGTTGACGGAAGTGACTTGTCCATATACCTGTAGATGGGTTGTTGGCATAAGCACGTTGTCAACTCAAACATTTTGTCGACAAACAAGTTGTTGACGGAAGTGAGTTGTCTATATAGATGTGTTGTTGACCTGAGCGGGTTGTCAACTCAAACATTTTGTCGACATAAAACGGGTTGTTGGCGGAAGTGAGTTGTCCATATAGATGGGTTGTTGACATAAGCGGGTTGTCAACTCAAAAATTTTGTTGACATAAACAGGTTGTTGACGGAAGTGAGTTGTCCATATAGATGGGTTGTTGGCATAAGCGTGTTGTCAACTAAAACACCATTTTGTCAACATAAACAAGTTGTTGACGGAAGTGAGTTGTCCATATGGATGGGTTGTTGACATAAGCGGGTTGTCGACTCAAACGTTTTGTCGACATAAATGGGTTGTTGACGGAAGTGAGTTGTCCATATAGATGTGTTGTTGGCATAAGCGCGTTGTCAACTAAAACATTTTGTCGACATAAACAATTTGTGACGGAAGTGAGTTGTCCATATGGATGGGTTGTTGACATAAGCGGGTTGTCGACTCAAACGTATTGTCGACATAAAAGGGTTGTTGACGGAAGTGACTTGTCCATATACCTGTAGATGGGTTGTTGGCATAAGCACGTTGTCAACTCAAACATTTTGTCGACAAACAAGTTGTTGACGGAAGTGAGTTGTCTATATAGATGTGTTGTTGACCTAAGCGGGTTGTCAACTCAAACATTTTGTCGACATAAAACGGGTTGTTGGCGGAAGTGAGTTGTCCATATAGATGGGTTGTTGACATAAGCGGGTTGTCAACTCAAAAATTTTGTTGACATAAACAGGTTGTTGACGGAAGTGAGTTGTCCATATAGATGTGTTGTTGGCATAAGCGCGTTGTCAACTAAAACATTTTGTCGACATAAACAATTTGTGACGGAAGTGAGTTGTCCATATGGATGGGTTGTTGACATAAGCGGGTTGTCGACTCAAACGTATTGTCGACATAAAAGGGTTGTTGACGGAAGTGACTTGTCCATATACCTGTAGATGGGTTGTTGGCATAAGCACGTTGTCAACTCAAACATTTTGTCGACAAACAAGTTGTTGACGGAAGTGAGTTGTCTATATAGATGTGTTGTTGACCTGAGCGGGTTGTCAACTCAAACATTTTGTCGACATAAAACGGGTTGTTGGCGGAAGTGAGTTGTCCATATAGATGGGTTGTTGACATAAGCGGGTTGTCAACTCAAAAATTTTGTTGACATAAACAGGTTGTTGACGGAAGTGAGTTGTCCATATAGATGGGTTGTTGGCATAAGCGTGTTGTCAACTAAAACACCATTTTGTCAACATAAACAAGTTGTTGACGGAAGTGAGTTGTCCATATGGATGGGTTGTTGACATAAGCGGGTTGTTGACTCAAACGTTTTGTCGACATAAATGGGTTGTTGACGGAAGTGAGTTGTCCATATAGATGTGTTGTTGGCATAAGCGCGTTGTCAACTCAAACATTATGTCGACATAAACGGGTTGTTGGCGGAAGTCAGTTGTCCATATAGATGGGTTGTTGGCATAAGTGCGTTGTCATCTCAAACATTTTGTTGACATAAACAAGTTGTTGATGGAAGTGAGTTGTCTATATACATGTGTTGTTGACATAAGCGGGTTGTCATCTCAAACATTTTGTTGACATAAACAAGTTGTTGATGGAAGTGAGTTGTCTATATAGATGTGTTGTTGACATAAGCGGGTTGTCAACTCAAACATTTTGTTGACATAAACGGGTTGTTGACGGAAGTGAGTTGTCCATATAGATGGGTTGTTGGCATAAGCGCGTTGTCAACTCAAACATTTTGTTGACATAAACAAGTTGTTGATGGAAGTGAGTTGTCTATATAGATGTGTTGTTGACATAAGCGGGTTGTCAACTCAAACATTTTGTTGACATAAACGGGTTGTTGACGGAAGTGAGTTGTCCATATAAATGGGTTGTTGACATAAGCGGGTTGTCAACTCAAACATTTTGTTGACATAAACAAGTTGTTGACGAAGTGAGTTGTCCATATAGATGGGTTGTTGACATAAGCGGGTTGTCAACTCAAACATTTTGTCGACATAAACGGGTTGTTGGCGGAAGTGAGTTGTCCATATAGATGGGTTGTTGGCATAATCGGGTTGTCGACAGAAGCGGGTTACCTATAGAGAGGGATTGTTAACATAAACAGGTTGTTGGCATAAGCGGGTTGTCGACTCAAACGTTTTGTCGACATAAATGGGTTGTTGACGGAAGTGAGTTGTCCATATAGATGTGTTGTTGGCATAAGCGCGTTGTCAACTAAAACATTTTGTCGACATAAACAATTTGTGACGGAAGTGAGTTGTCCATATGGATGGGTTGTTGACATAAGCGGGTTGTCGACTCAAACGTATTGTCGACATAAAAGGGTTGTTGACGGAAGTGACTTGTCCATATACCTGTAGATGGGTTGTTGGCATAAGCACGTTGTCAACTCAAACATTTTGTCGACAAACAAGTTGTTGACGGAAGTGAGTTGTCTATATAGATGTGTTGTTGACCTAAGCGGGTTGTCAACTCAAACATTTTGTCGACATAAAACGGGTTGTTGGCGGAAGTGAGTTGTCCATATAGATGGGTTGTTGACATAAGCGGGTTGTCAACTCAAAAATGTTGTTGACATAAACAGGTTGTTGACGGAAGTGAGTTGTCCATATAGATGGGTTGTTGGCATAAGCGTGTTGTCAACTAAAACACCATTTTGTCAACATAAACAAGTTGTTGACGGAAGTGAGTTGTCTATATGGATGGGTTGTTGACATAAGCGGGTTGTCGACTCAAACGTTTTGTCGACATAAATGGGTTGTTGACGGAAGTGAGTTGTCCATATAGATGTGTTGTTGGCATAAGCGCGTTGTCAACTAAAACATTTTGTCGACATAAACAATTTGTGACGGAAGTGAGTTGTCCATATGGATGGGTTGTTGACATAAGCGGGTTGTCGACTCAAACGTATTGTCGACATAAAAGGGTTGTTGACGGAAGTGACTTGTCCATATACCTGTAGATGGGTTGTTGGCATAAGCACGTTGTCAACTCAAACATTTTGTCGACAAACAAGTTGTTGACGGAAGTGAGTTGTCTATATAGATGTGTTGTTGACCTGAGCGGGTTGTCAACTCAAACATTTTGTCGACATAAAACGGGTTGTTGGCGGAAGTGAGTTGTCCATATAGATGGGTTGTTGACATAAGCGGGTTGTCAACTCAAAAATTTTGTTGACATAAACAGGTTGTTGACGGAAGTGAGTTGTCCATATAGATGGGTTGTTGGCATAAGCGTGTTGTCAACTAAAACACCATTTTGTCAACATAAACAAGTTGTTGACGGAAGTGAGTTGTCCATATGGATGGGTTGTTGACATAAGCGGGTTGTCGACTCAAACGTTTTGTCGACATAAATGGGTTGTTGACGGAAGTGAGTTGTCCATATAGATGTGTTGTTGGCATAAGCGCGTTGTCAACTAAAACATTTTGTCGACATAAACAATTTGTGACGGAAGTGAGTTGTCCATATGGATGGGTTGTTGACATAAGCGGGTTGTCGACTCAAACGTATTGTCGACATAAAAGGGTTGTTGACGGAAGTGACTTGTCCATATACCTGTAGATGGGTTGTTGGCATAAGCACGTTGTCAACTCAAACATTTTGTCGACAAACAAGTTGTTGACGGAAGTGAGTTGTCTATATAGATGTGTTGTTGACCTGAGCGGGTTGTCAACTCAAACATTTTGTCAACATAAACAAGTTGTTGACGGAAGTGAGTTGTCCATATGGATGGGTTGTTGACATAAGCGGGTTGTCGACTCAAACGTTTTGTCGACATAAATGGGTTGTTGACGGAAGTGAGTTGTCCATATAGATGTGTTGTTGGCATAAGCGCGTTGTCAACTAAAACATTTTGTCGACATAAACAATTTGTGACGGAAGTGAGTTGTCCATATGGATGGGTTGTTGACATAAGCGGGTTGTCGACTCAAACGTATTGTCGACATAAAAGGGTTGTTGACGGAAGTGACTTGTCCATATACCTGTAGATGGGTTGTTGGCATAAGCACGTTGTCAACTCAAACATTTTGTCGACAAACAAGTTGTTGACGGAAGTGAGTTGTCTATATAGATGTGTTGTTGACCTGAGCGGGTTGTCAACTCAAACATTTTGTCGACATAAAACGGGTTGTTGGCGGAAGTGAGTTGTCCATATAGATGGGTTGTTGACATAAGCGGGTTGTCAACTCAAAAATTTTGTTGACATAAACAGGTTGTTGACGGAAGTGAGTTGTCCATATAGATGGGTTGTTGGCATAAGCGTGTTGTCAACTAAAACACCATTTTGTCAACATAAACAAGTTGTTGACGGAAGTGAGTTGTCTATATGGATGGGTTGTTGACATAAGCGGGTTGTCGACTCAAACGTTTTGTCGACATAAATGGGTTGTTGACGGAAGTGAGTTGTCCATATAGATGTGTTGTTGGCATAAGCGCGTTGTCAACTAAAACATTTTGTCGACATAAACAATTTGTGACGGAAGTGAGTTGTCCATATGGATGGGTTGTTGACATAAGCGGGTTGTCGACTCAAACGTATTGTCGACATAAAAGGGTTGTTGACGGAAGTGAGTTGTCCATATAGATGGGTTGTTGGCATAAGCACGTTGTCAACTCAAACATTTTGTCGACAAACAAGTTGTTGACGGAAGTGAGTTGTCTATATAGATGTGTTGTTGACCTGAGCGGGTTGTCAACTCAAACATTTTGTCGACATAAAACGGGTTGTTGGCGGAAGTGAGTTGTCCATATAGATGGGTTGTTGACATAAGCGGGTTGTCAACTCAAAAATGTTGTTGACATAAACAGGTTGTTGACGGAAGTGAGTTGTCCATATAGATGGGTTGTTGGCATAAGCGTGTTGTCAACTAAAACACCATTTTGTCAACATAAACAAGTTGTTGACGGAAGTGAGTTGTCCATATGGATGGGTTGTTGACATAAGCGGGTTGTTGACTCAAACGTTTTGTCGACATAAATGGGTTGTTGACGGAAGTGAGTTGTCCATATAGATGTGTTGTTGGCATAAGCGCGTTGTCAACTAAAACATTTTGTCGACATAAACAATTTGTGACGGAAGTGAGTTGTCCATATGGATGGGTTGTTGACATAAGCGGGTTGTCGACTCAAACGTTTTGTCGACATAAATGGGTTGTTGACGGAAGTGAGTTGTCCATGTAGATGGGTTGTTGGCCTAAGAGGGTTGTCGACTCAAACGTATTGTCGACATAAACGGGTTGTTGACGGAAGTGAGTTGTCCATATAGATGGGTTGTTGGCATAAGCGTGTTGTCAACTAAAACACCATTTTGTCAACATAAACAAGTTGTTGACGGAAGTGAGTTGTCCATATAGATGGGTTGTTGGCATAAGCGGGTTGTCAACTCAAACGTATTGTCGACATAAACGGGTTGTTACGGAAGTGATTTGTCCATATCGATGGGTTGTTGGCATACGCAGCTTGTCAACAGAAGCGTGTTGTCGACTTAATCGAGTTGTCGACATGACGATGAGGTACCACTCTTTTCTCATTTGAAAAGGTGGACTTCCTCCTCGTTGTCAGTGTTACTGAAAAACTTGTGGAGAAGAAGAAGAGAGTCAACATAAACGGTAACTGAGAGGTAGGAGTATTAAGCTCCGCCCTCACAAGGTGTTCACCATTTGTCCCACGCGAGAAAAGAATCGTTAAAGGCGACGGAACGGATCGTTTGCTGCTAATTGTTTTCTACCCACTGCTGCTGCTGCTGCACGCACACTTCTACTAATTAGTGTGCGTGTGTGTGTGTGTGTGTGTGTGTGTGTGTGTGTGTGTGTGTGTGTGTGTGTGTGTGTGTGTGTGTGTGTGTGTGTGTGTGTGTGTGACAAGTCACCATGAGGTTGAAGTGCGTCCATTGAGTTCTTTCTCTGCTGCCAAACAATCACACTGAGTTATTGTTCACGTTTGTAGAAAGAAAAAAAAAGCTTTAAGAAAAAACAACTCTGTGGTTTTTGAACGTTAAAGAATATGAAAATGTGAATAGTTCATGTTAAAAAATGGTTTGTACTTTACTACATTTGTTTTCTCTGGTTATTTTTTTATTTTTATTTTTTTTAATATAATAACATATATTACTTCCTTTTAGCATCACTATTTCCCAAAACATGATCAAAGTAATATTAAGTACTATTTAATGCAGTTATACAAATACAAACCCCGTTTCCATATGAGTTGGGAAATTGTGTTAGATGTAAATATAAACGGAATACAATGATTTGCTAATCATTTTCAACCCATATTCAGTTGAATATGCTACAAAGACAACATATTTGATGTTCAAAATGATAAACATGTTTTTGTTTTGCAAATAATCATTAACTTTAGAATTTGATGCCAGCAACACGTGACAAAGAAGTTGGGAATGGTGGCAATAAATACTGATAAAGTTGAGGAATGCTCATCAAACACTTATTTGGAACATCCCACAGGTGTGCAGGCTAATTGGGAACAAAAACCGCTTCCCAAAAAATGTATGATTTATGTCATCACTTGTTCACATCTCCTCATATGGAAGCTGCTTTTCCTTCTTCATGTCTCAAGAAGGGTAGAAATACAAGAACACACACACACACACACACGTACGTGTTGTTGCAACAGGCCCCAGGTGGGAGGCCCTGTCGTTAGCGGATGACGGATGGCGTCACACCAGGTGTGAAGACGGCGAGGGCCAGCTGCAACGCCCTTTTTGGAGGGGAAGTCAGGGATGCTGGTGTGGTCGAGCGAGGAAGAGGATGATGAAGATGGATGTGTCTGTTATCTCGGCCAATCACAGCTCACCTGTGGCGGCCATGTTGGAATGCAGGTGTTGTCTTCTCCTTCAAAACACTTGTTTTCTTCTTCTGGAACATTTCTCATGTTGCGGGACAGTAGTAGTAGTAGTAGGAGCAGTACTATTTGCAGTAGTAGTAGTAGGAGGAGGAGAAGCAGTACTATTTGCAGTAGTAGTAGTAGGAAGAGGAGGAGGAGGAGCAGTACTATTTGCAGTAGTAGTAGTAGTAGTAGGAGGAGCTGTGCTATTTGCAGTAGTAGTTATAGTAGTAGTACGAGCAGTACTATTTGCAGTAGTAGTAGTAGTACGAGCAGTACTATTTGCAGTAGTAGGAGGAGGAGGAGGAGCAGTATTATTTGCAGCAGTAGTAGTAGTAGTAGTACGAGCAGTACTATTTGCAGTAGTAGTAGTAGTAGTAGTAGGAGGAGGATGAGCAGTACTATTTGCAGCAGTAGTAGTAGTAGTAGTAGTAGTACGAGCAGTACTATTTGCAGTAGTAGTAGGAGGAGGAGGAGGAGGAGGAGGAGGAGGAGGAGCAGTACTATTTGCAGTAGTAGTAGGAGAAGGAGGAGGAGCAGTACTATTTGCAGTAGTAGTAGTAGTAGGAGGAGGAGGAGCAGTACTATTTGCAGCAGTAGTAGTAGTAGTAGTAGTAGTACGAGCAGTACTATTTGCAGTAGTAGTAGGAGGAGGAGGAGGAGGAGGAGGAGGAGGAGGAGCAGTACTATTTGCAGTAGTAGTAGGAGAAGGAGGAGGAGCAGTACTATTTGCAGTAGTAGTAGTAGGAGGAGGAGGAGGAGCAGTACTATTTGCAGTAGTAGTAATAATAGGAAGAGCAGTACTATTTGCAGTAGTAGTAGTAGTAGGAGCAGTATTATTTGCAGTAGTAGTAGTAGTAGGAGCAGTATTATTTGTAGTAGTAATAGTAGGATCAGTACTGTTTGCAGTAGTAGGAGGAGGAGGAGGAGCAGTACTATTTGCAGTAGTAGTTGTAGTAGGAAGAGGAGGAGGAGGAGCAGTACTATTTGCATTAGTAGTAGGAGCAGTATTGTTTGCAGTAGTAGTAATAGGAAGAGCAGTACTATTTGCAGTAGTAGTAGTAGGAAGAGGAGGAGGAGGAGCAGTACTATTTGCAGTAGTAGTAGTAGGAAGAGGAGGAGGAGGAGCAGTACTATTTGCAGTAGTAGTAGTAGGAGGAGGAGCAGTATTATTTGCAGTAGTAGTAGTAGTAGGAAGAGGAGGAGGAGGAGCAGTACTATTTGCAGTAGTAGTTGTAGTAGGAAAAGGAGGAGCAGTACTATTTGCAGTAGTAATAGTAGTAGGAGGAGGAGGAGCAGTACTATTTGCATTAGTAGTAGGAGCAGTATTGTTTGCAGTAGTAGTAATAGGAAGAGCAGTACTATTTGCAGTAGTAGTAGTAGTAGTAGGAAGAGGAGCAGTACTATTTGCAGTAGTAGTAGTAGTAGGAAGAGGAGGAGGAGGAGCAGTACTATTTGTAGTAGTAGTAGGAGGAGGAGGAGCAGTACTATTTGCAGTAGTAGTGGGAGCAGTATTATTTGCAGTGGTAATAGTAGGATCAGTAATGTTTGCAGTAGTAGTAGGAGGAGGAGGAGGAGCAGTACTATTTGCAGTAGTAGTAGTAGTAGTAGGAAGAGGAGGAGGAGGAGGAGCAGTACTATTTGCAGTAGTAGTAGTAGTAGGAAGAGGAGGAGGAGGAGCAGTACTATTTGCAGTAGTAGTAGTAGTGGGAGCAGTATTATTTGCAGTAGTAATAGTAGGATCAGTAATGTTTGCAGTAGTAGTAGTAGGGGGAGGAGGAGCAGTACTATTTGCAGTAGTAGTAGTAGTAGGAAGAGGAGGAGGAGGAGCAGTACTATTTGCAGTAGTAGTAGTAGTGGGAGCAGTATTATTTGCAGTAGTAATAGTAGGATCAGTACTGTTTGCAGTAGTAGTAGGAGGAGGAGGAGGAGCAGTACTATTTGCAGTAGTAGTAGTAGGAGGAGGAGGATGAGGAGGAGCAGTACTATTTTGCTGTAGTAGTAGTAGGAGGAGGAGCAGGAGCAGTACTATTTGCAGTAGTAGTAGTAGGAGGAGGAGGAGCAATACTATTTGCAGTAGTAGTAGTAGGAGGGGAAGCAGTACTATTTGCAGTAGTAATAGTAGGAGGAGGAGGAGGAGCAGTACAATTGCAGTAGTAGGAGGATCAGTATTATTTGCAGTAGTAGTACTAGGAGGAACAGTACTATTTGCAGTAGTAATAGGAGGAGGAGGAGCATAACTTTTTGCAGTAGTAGTAGTAGTAGTAGCAGTATTATTTTGCAGTAGTAGTAGTAGGACCAGTACTGTTTGTAGTAGTAGTAGTAGTAGGAGCAATACTGTTTGCAGTAGTAGTAGTAGTAGGACCAGTATTGTTTGTAGTAGTAGTAGTAGGAGCAGTACTGTTTGCAGTAGTAGTAGTAGTAGGACCAGTACTATTTGCTGTAGTAGTAGTAGTAGGAGCAGTGCTATTTGCAGTAGTAATAGTAGTAGGAGCAGTACTATTTGCAGTAGTAATAGTAGTAGTAGTAGTAGGAGCAGTACTATTTGCAGTAGTAGTAGTTATAACATTAATAAAATTACTATTTGCAGTAGTAGTTATAACATTAATAATAATAGTATTTGCAGTAGTAGTAGTAGTAGGAAGAGCTGTGCTATTTGCACTAGTAGTTATAGTAGTAGTAGGAGCAATACTATTTGCAGAAGTAGTAGGAGTAGGAGTAGGAGTAGGAGCAGTACTATTTGCAGTAGTAATAGTAGTATGAGCAGTACTATTTGCAGTAGTAGCAAAAGTAGTAGGACCAGTACTATTTGCAGTAGTAATAGTAGTAGTAGGAGGAGGAGCAGTATTATTTGTAGTAGTAGTAGTAGTAGTAGGAGCAGTACTATTTGCAGTAGTAGTAATAGTAGTAGGAGCAGTACTATTTGCAGTAGTAATAGTAGTAGTAGTAGTAGGAGGAGCAGTACTATTTGCAGTAGTAGTAGTTACAACATTAATAAAAGTACTATTTGCAGTAGTAGTTATAACATTAATAATAGTATTTGCAGTAGTAGTAGTAGGAAGAGCTGTACTATTTGATAGTAGTAGTAGGAGCAATACTATTTGCAGAAGTAGTTGTAGTAGTAGTAGTAGTAGGAGTAGGAGCAGTACTATTTGCAGCAGTAATAGTAGTAGGAGTAGTACTATTTGCAGTAGTAATAGTAGTATGAGCAGTACTATTTGCAGTAGTAGCAAAAGTAGTAGGACCAGTACTATTTGCAGTAGTAATAGTAGTAGTAGTAGGAGGAGCAGTATTATTTGTAGTAGTAGTAGTAGTAGGAGCAGTACTATTTGCAGTATTAATAGTAGTAGGAGCAGTACTATTTGTTGTAGTAGTAGGACCAGTACTATTTGCAGTAGCAGTAATAGTAGTAGTAGGAGCAGTGCTATTTGCAGTAGTAGTAGTAGTAGTTATAACATTAATAAAAGTACTATTTGCAGTAGTAGTTGTAGAAGTAGGAGCAGTACTATTTGCAGTAGCAGTAATATTAGTAGTAGGAGCAGTACTATTTGCAGTAGTAGTAGTTATAACATTAATAAAAGTACTATTTGCAGTAGTAGTTATAACATTAAAAAGGACATTATGTAAAATGAAGAGTTTGTGTCTGTGATAGTTGATATAATAATGTAAGTGCATCATTAACCCTACATGAGATATAATAATATAAGTTCATACATGAAGTCCATGGTGTTCAGGGATGAATAGTCTCTCCTATTGCTATTGTACTATTTTGTCAGCTATAGTTACATTAATCTTCAGTAATGTAGCAGTCTAGTTTTGAATGGCAGGGTCCCTGCTATCACATGTTGATAACAATATAACATTTACATAATAAATCAACTAGTGCTGTAATAAATGAAGCATGATGAGTTGACTTGAAACTGTTTAATGTTGCACTTTTTATATGTAGAAGAAAAGTTTGGTCATTTTATTTAATCTGAGCAACAACTTGAGGCAGTTTAATGCTGATTAACGTGGGCAGAATTATTATAGTGTTCCCAATGTTAAAAGGATAAAGCCATTGTTTACACATTTGGTAAATAAATAACCAAAAAATGTATATTTTGTTGTTTTCTTAATGTACCGAAAATGAACCGAACTGTGACCTTTAAACCGAGGTACGTACCGAACCCAAATTTGTGTGTACCGTTACACCCCTAGTATATACAGGTAAAAGCCAGTAAATTAGAATATTTTGAAAAACTTGATTTATTTCAGTAATTGCATTCAAAAGGTGTAACTTGTACATTATATTTATTCATTGCACACAGACTGATGCATTCAAATGTTTATTTCATTTAATTTTGATGATTTGAAGTGGCAACAAATGAAAATCCAAAATTCCGTGTGTCACAAAATTAGAATATTACTTAAGGCTAATACAAAAAAGGGATTTTTAGAAATGTTGGCCAACTGAAAAGTATGAAAATGAAAAATATGAGCATGTACAATACTCAATACTTGGTTGGAGCTCCTTTTGCCTCAATTACTGCGTTAATGCGGCGTGGCATGGAGTCGATGAGTTTCTGGCACTGCTCAGGTGTTATGAGAGCCCAGGTTGCTCTGATAGTGGCCTTCAACTCTTCTGCGTTTTTGGGTCTGGCATTCTGCATCTTCCTTTTCACAATACCCCACAGATTTTCTATGGGGCTAAGGTCAGGGGAGTTGGCGGGCCAATTTAGAACAGAAATACCATGGTCCGTAAACCAGGCACGGGTAGATTTTGCGCTGTGTGCAGGCGCCAAGTCCTGTTGGAACTTGAAATCTCCATCTCCATAGAGCAGGTCAGCAGCAGGAAGCATGAAGTGCTCTAAAACTTGCTGGTAGACGGCTGCGTTGACCCTGGATCTCAGGAAACAGAGTGGACCGACACCAGCAGATGACATGGCACCCCAAACCATCACCCAACCATGCACATTTTGCATTTCCTTTGGAAATCGAGGTCCCAGAGTCTGGAGGAAGACAGGAGAGGCACAGGATCCACGTTGCCTGAAGTCTAGTGTAAAGTTTCCACCATCAGTGATGGTTTGGGGTGCCATGTCATCTGCTGGTGTCGGTCCACTCTGTTTCCTGAGATCCAGGGTCAACACAGCCGTCTACCAGCAAGTTTTAGAGCACTTCATGCTTCCTGCTGCTGACCTGCTCTATGGAGATGGAGATTTCAAGTTCCAACAGGACTTGGCGCCTGCACACAGCGCAAAATCTACCCGTGCCTGGTTTACGGACCATGGTATTTCTGTTCTAAATTGGCCCGCCAACTCCCCTGACCTTAGCCCCATAGAAAATCTGTGGGGTATTGTGAAAAGGAAGATGCAGAATGCCAGACCCAAAAACGCAGAAGAGTTGAAGGCCACTATCAGAGCAACCTGGGCTCTCATAACACCTGAGCAGTGCCAGAAACTCATCGACTCCATGCCACGCCGCATTAACGCAGTAATTGAGGCAAAAGGAGCTCCAACCAAGTATTGAGTATTGTACATGCTCATATTTTTCATTTTCATACTTTTCAGTTGGCCAACATTTCTAAAAATCCCTTTTTTGTATTAGCCTTAAGTAATATTCTAATTTTGTGACACACGGAATTTTGGATTTTCATTTGTTGCCACTTCAAATCATCAAAATTAAATGAAATAAACATTTGAATGCATCAGTCTGTGTGCAATGAATAAATATAATGTACAAGTTACACCTTTTGAATGCAATTACTGAAATAAATCAAGTTTTTCAAAATGTTCTAATTTACTGGCTTTTACCTGTATATACATATATATATACATATATGTGTGTGTGTGTGTGTGTGTGTGTGTGTGTGTGTGTGTGTGTGTGTGTGTGTGTGTGTGTGTGTGTGTGTGTGTGTGTGTGTGTGTGTATATATGTACATAGTTTGAGTAGTGTTAGTGAAGTGTTAGTGTGTGATGTTTCATCTTCCTGTGGGCTGCATGGTGTCTCCGTGGGGAGAAGATGACGCCATTAGCCGCAATTGATTGCAGCGCCGCTCGCTTTTCTCTCCACCTTTGTCGTCTCGTCTTTACGGGGCGTCTGTGCTGCTGCCGCCGCCGCCACCTCGCACGCTTTTGTATGACAAAGGCAGCCCGAGCCAGGATGCGAGCGCAGGAGACAGGGCGTCAACGCTGAAGGATAAGATTGGTGCGGCGTGAGAAAGGCTAAGATGGACGCTCGGTAACTGAGCAACAACCTGGACATCGACAGGTTGTGTGTGTGTGTGTGTGTGTGTGTGTGTGTGTGTGTGTGTGTGTGTGTGTGTGTGTGTGTGTGTGTGTGTGTGTGTGTGTGTGTGTGTGTGTGTGTGTGTGTGTGTGTGTGTCCTGTGATAATTGTGCAGGAAACACACAGTGCCTGTTTTTGCTGCTGCAGGGGTTCCTGGAAGTCAACTACACACACACACACACACACACACACACATACATAGACACACACCCATACACGTACGCGCACAAACACACACACACATGCAACCACACACACATAGACACACACACATACACACACACTTACACTCACACACACCTACACACACACACACACACACAGACGCACTCACACACGTGCAACCACACACACACACACACACACAGACACACACATATAGACACACACACATGTGCAACCACACACACACATATAGACACACACACATGCACACACAGACACACACATGCAACCACCCACACACACACAGACATACACACATAGGCACACACACATGCACACACAGACACACACAGACACACACACATGCACACACAGACACACACACACATGCAACCACCCACACACACATACACACACACACTTGCACACACACACAAAACATTGACACACACAAAGACATGTACACACACACACGCACACACACACACACACACACGTGCACACTCAACCACACACGCACACAAACACACACACATACACACACACCTACACTCACACACACTTACACACACACACACATACACACACACACATGCAACCACACACAGATACACAGACACACACACACATAGACCCACACACATGCACACACACACACATGCAACCACCCACCCACACAGACACGCACACACACAGACCCACACACACACACCTACTCACACACACACACACACACACACACACACACAGACACACACACACACACATGCACACACACAGACGCACACACACACACATAGACACACACAGACACACACATGCAACCACACACACACACACACAGACACACACATGCAACCACACACTCACACACACACATGCACACACATGCACACACACACAGACACATGCACACACACACAGACACACACACACACACACACATGCACACACATGCACACACACACACACACACACACACACACACACACACACACACACAGACACAAACACACACACACACAGGATACCTGGCCTGGGAAGGGGAAAAAGATGGTGTGTGTGATACACGTGAACACCGACAAGCACACTTCCTGGATCTTCCCACGTACTAGGCGGAGCACCTGTGTCACATGACCTGTGTCACATGACCCTTGTCACATGACGGTGGTCAGGTGAGCAGACACATGATGCAGACGAGGAGGCGGGGCTACAAATAGAAGGCAGCAGCTGACAGTCAACAAATGTGACTGGAAGTGTTATTAATATTCTTAATGTTGTTCCTCCATCAACTAAGAACATAACCAAGCATGCATCACTATAGCTCTTGTCTCAAAGTAGGTGTACTGTAACCCCCTGACTTATTTG
This sequence comes from Nerophis lumbriciformis, assembly GCF_033978685.3. NCBI lineage: Eukaryota > Metazoa > Chordata > Actinopteri > Syngnathiformes > Syngnathidae > Nerophis > Nerophis lumbriciformis. The sequence goes on along the minus strand of NC_084584.2, from coordinate 13,566,161 downwards.
GACTTTTTTGATGTTTTCCTGTGTGTAGTCTTCTTGTCTTGTGCTCTTATTTTGGTGGCTTTTCCTGTTTTGTTGGTATTTTCCTGTCATGTCTTTCTTTGAGTGATATTCCCCGCATCTACTTTGTTTTAGCAATCAAGAATATTTCAGTTGTTTGTATCCTTCTTTGTGGGGACATTGTTGATTGTCATGTCATGTTCGGATGTACTTTGTGGACGCCGTCTGCTGCTCCACAGTAAGTCTTTGCTGTCATCCAGCATTCTGTTTTTGTTTACTTTGTAGCCAGTTCAGTTTTAGTTTTGTTCTCTAAGCTCCAATGCCTTTTCTTAGGGGTACTCACCTTTTGTTTATTTTTGCTTTAAGCATTAGACACCTTTTTACCTGCACTCTGCCTCCCACTGTCGTCTGCATATTATGATCATGACAAACCATGTTCCTGACATTTACAAAGCAATTATCCACCTGCTGCCACCTACTGATATGGAAGAGTATTACACGGTTACTGTGCCGAGCTCTAGACAGCACCCACACTCAACAACAACAACAACAACAACAACAACAACAACAACAACAACACATCATTTACAGACTATAATTGCTGCTTTGCAACAAAATATTTTTACCCCAAATAGGTGAGATGACATCATCTCCCACGGCACACCAGACTGTATCTCACGGTACAATAGTGTGCCACGGCACAGTGGTTGAAAAACAAAGATCTATCGCTCCATCACACTCTCTCTTTTCTCTCTCTCTTTTTTCTCTCTTTTTTCTCTCTCTCTCTCTCTACAGTATATCTCTATCTATCTATCTATCTATCTATCTATCTATCTATCTATCTATCTATCTATCTATCTCTCCATCTCTCTCTGTCTATTTCCATCTTTCTCTTTCTCTCTCTCTCTCTGGCTATCTCTCAATCTATATCTCTCTCTCTATCTATCTATCCATCTATCTATCTATCTATCTATCTATCTATCTATCTATCTATCTATCTATCTATCTATCTATCTATCTATCTATCTATCTCTCTCTGTCTATTTCCATCTCTTTCTTTCTCTCTCTCAATATATCTATCTATCTATCTATCTATCTATCTCTCCATCTCTCTCTGTCTATTTCCATCTTTCTCTTTCTCTCTCTCTCTCTGGCTATCTCTCAATCTATATCTCTCTCTCTATCTATCTATCTATCTATCTATCTATCTCTCTCTGTCTATTTCCATCTTTCTCTTTCTCTCTCTCTCTGGCTATCTCTCAATCTATATCTCTCTCTCTCTATCCATCTATCTATCTATCTATCTATCTCTATCTATCTATCTATCTCTCTCTGTCTATTTCCATCTCTTTCTTTCTCTCTCTCAATATATCTATCTATCTATCTATCTATCTATCTATCTATCTATCTATCTATCTATCTATCTATCTATCTATCCATCTCCATATCTCTCTCTCTCTCTTGCTCTCTCAATCTATATCTCTCTATCTATCTATCTATCTATCTATCTATCTATCTATCGATCACTTCATTCTCTCTGTCTATATCAACACACTCTCACTCTCTCTCTTTTCTCTCTATCTATCTATCTATCTATCTATCTATCTATCTCTGTCTATCTCCATATTTCTCTCTCTCTCTCTTTCTCTCTTGCTCTCTCTCTCAATCTATCTCTCTATCTATCTATCGCTCCATCTCTCTCTGTCTATATCTCCAACTCTCTCTCTTTTCTCTCTCGCTCTCTCTCTCTGTATCTCTCTCTCTCTCTCTCTATCATCTATCTCTCCATATCTATCTATCTCTCCATCTCTCTCTCGCTCTCGCTCTCTCTCTCCTACCACGTCCCCCCTCGGGTGGGGAGGACAAGTTAGCCCCGCCCCCGCCACCTGGCGGTGCAGTATCAGTACGGTATCGGCAGAGAGCTGCGGGAGGCTCCCCACGCGCCATCATCATCATCATCATCGTCGTCGTCGTCGTCGTGGTCACCATCACCACAGGAGAGAGGAAAAAGGATTGTTTTATTTTCTTCTTCTCTTCGTCGTCCTCCTCACGCCAGGGAGAAAGAAGCGACGTGTGATGTGGATGTGGATGTGGACGTGGACGTGACACACAGGTGCAACATCTTGTCTGCAGGCTGCACTTTGGGAGTAAAAAGAGAAAAGGTGCTAGTTTGCAGCCCGGCGAGCCTCCTCCTCCTCCTCCTCCTTCTCCTTCATCACAGACTTGCTGCATGCTCTTTTCTCCGTAAGTCACTCACTTTTACTTTCATTTTCTCTTTAATATCTGCATTACTATAGTCGACTATCGTTCATTTACTTTTACTTTCATTTTTTTCTCTTTAATACTAGTCGACTAGCGTTCATTTACTTTTACTTTCATTTTCTCTTTAATATCTGCATTACTGGTCGACTAGCACAGAAATATGCTGCAAACTTCACACGCATGCACCACGTGACATTTTTATTATATTCTGCAATATTTCTTCTTCTACCTCTTCTTATCTACAAGACATGACTCACATGTTTATTATCATGCATTGTATTCTACTTACTATTCTTATTCTACTGAGTGTGTTATATTTATTCTACTTACTACTCTTCTTCTACTGACTGTTATATTTATTCTACTTACTACTCTTCTTCTACTGACTGTTATATTTATTCTACTTACTACTCTTCTTCTACTGAGTGTTATATTTATTCTACTTACTACTCTTCTTCTACTGACTGTTATATTTATTCTACTTACTACTCTTCTTCTACTGAGTGTGTTATATTTATTCTACTTACTACTCTTCTTCTACTGAGTGCTATATTTATTCTACTTACTACTCTTCTTCTACTGAGTGTGTTATATTTATTCTACTTTCTACTCTTCTTCTACTGACTGTTATATTTATTCTAATTACTATTCTTCTTCTACTGAGTGTGTTATATTTATTCTACTTACTACTCTTCTACTGAGTGTGTTATATTTATTCTACTTACTATTCTTCTTCTACTGAGTGTTATATTTATTCTACTTACTATTCTTCTTCTACTGTGTGTTATTGTACTCACTGTACTTATTCTACTTACTATTGTTCTTCTACTGAGTGTGTTATTGTACTTATTCTACTTAGTATTCTTCTTCTACTGAGTGTGTTAATTGTACTTACTGTACTTCTTCTACTTACTATTGTTCTTCTACTGACTGTTATATTTATTCTACTTAGTATTCTTTTTCTACTGAGTGTTATATTTATTCTACTTACTACTCTTCTTCTACTGAGTGTGTTATATTTATTCTACTTACTATTCTTCTTATACTGAGTGTGTTAATTGTACTTACTGTACTTATTCTACTTACTATTCTTCTACTTAGTGTGTTAATTGTACTTATTGTACTTATTCTACTTAGTATTCTTCTTCTACTGAGTGTGTTATATTTATTCTACTTAGTATTTGTCTTCTACTGAGTGTGTTATTGTACTTAATGTACTTATTCTACTTACTATTCTTCTTCTACTGAGTGTGTTAATTGTACTTACTGTACATATTCTACGTAGTATTCTTCTTCTACTTGGTGTGTTCATTGTACTTATTCTACTTAGTATTCTGCTTCTACTGAGTGTGTTATATTTATTCTACTTAGTATTCTTCTTCTACTGAGTGTGTTATATTTATTCTACTTAGTATTCTTCTTCTACTGAGTGTTATATTTATTCTACTTAGTATTCTTCTTCTACTTGGTGTGTTAATTGTACTTATTGTACTCATTCTACTTACTATTCTTCTTCTACTTAGAGTGTTAATTGTACTTAATGTACTTCTTCTACTTAGTATTCTTCTTCTACTGAGTGTGTTAATTGTACTTACTGTACTTGTCCTACTTAGTATTTTTCTTCTACTGAGTGTGTTATTGTACTTAATGAACTTCTTCTACTTAGTATTCTTCTTCTACTGAGTGTGTTAATTGTACATACTGTACTTATTGTACTTAGTATTCTTCTTCTACTTAGTGTGTTAATTGTACTTAATGTACTTCTTCTACTTAGTATTCTTCTTCTACTGAGTGCGTTAATTGTACTTACTGTACTTATTCTACTTAGTATTTTTCTTCTACTGAGTGTGTTAATTATACTTACTGTACTTCTTCTACGTACCATACTTACTGTTTCTATTCTACTTAATAGTATTCTTCTACTTAGTGTGTTAATTGTACTCACAGTACTTCTACTTAATATTTTTCTTCTACATAGTGTGTTATTTGAACTTAATGTACTTGTTCTACTTATCATACTTTTTGTACCTATTCTACTTAGTATTCTTCTACTTGGTGTGTTAATTGTACTTACTGTACTTTTTGTACTTCGTATTCTTCTTCTACTGAGTTTGTTAATTGTACTCACTGTACTTATTCTACTTAGTATTCTTCTTCTACTTAGTGTGTTAATTGTACTCACTGCACTTATTCTACTTAGTATTCTTCTTCTACTTAGTGTGTTAATTGTACTTACTGTACTTATTCTACTTAATATTCTTCTTCTACTAAGTCCGTTAATTGTACTTATTGTACTTCTTGTACTTACTGTACTTATTCTACTTAGTATTCTTCTTCAACTTAGTGTATTTATTGTGTTTTGCGTACTTACTGTACTTCTTCCGCTTAGCGTACACAAAGTACTTTTTCTACTTTGTGTACTTATTATACATAGTGTACTTGTTTTACTTAGTGTACTTAATGTATTTATTTTAGTGGCATACTTACTGTACTTATTCTATTGCTCATACTTACTGTACTTGATGGACTTACTGTACTTCTTCCACTTTGCATACTGACTGTATTTACGTCTCATACTTACTGTACTTCCTCTACTTAACGCAGTCACTGTACTTGATCTACTTGCTGTACTTATTCTACTTCGTATTCTTTTTGTACTTAATCTTCTTAGCGTAGTTACTGTACTTCTTCTACTTGCCGTACTTCTACTTACCGTAGTTATTGTACTTGATGTACTTCATCTACTTAGCATACTTACTGTACTTCTACTACGTAATGTACTTACTGGACTTCTTCTACTTGGTGTACTTCGACTTAGCGCAATTACAGTACTTGATGTACTCAGTGTACTTTTTCTACTTAGTGTATTTATTGTACTTATTCTTCTTGGTGTACTTACTGTACTTCCACCTAGTGCACATACTGTAGTTACTGTACTTTTTCTACTTAGTGTAGTTACCGTACTTACTCTGTTTATTAGTGTACTTATGACAGCAGCGATAAATACAAAAAATACGCAGTATTTCAAACTTTTTTATTATTTTTTTACAATATTTTAATCTTCTGCAGTTGCAACTTTATTCTAGTAAAATAACAGCTTCTATCAAAATATCTCTTTATTTTTGTCAAACTGAAATTGTTATTCTCATTATTTTTGCAGTTTTATTCCTGCAATAAATACGAAAAATACACAGTATTTCACACTTTTTTATTATTTTTTTTACAATATTTTAATGTTCTGCAGTTGCAACTTTATTCTAGTAAAATAACAACTTCTATCAAAATATCTCTTTATTTTTGTCAAACTGAAATTGTCATTCTCATTATTTTTGCAGTTTTATTCCCGCAATAAGACAAGTTTTCTTTTGTCAAAGTGCAATAATCAACCATTTTTTTTGTACAATTGCAGTATTTTATCGTACAAAATATTGCTTCTTCTTTTCTACACATTTTTCTCACAAAATGATGACTTTTATTTTGAATGTACTTTTGTCTTATATTATATTATAGCATTGCGATATTTTGTATGTAAATGTACACATTTTCTCCCACAATATTTCCACTTTGATGGTGTCAAATTGTCTAATAAAACACACAAATAATAGATATTTATTCTGGATATTTGTAGTAAAGTGTATGATGTGTTGAAGTACAATATAAAATTAAATGATTAGATTTTATTTTTTTTAAATGACAGTAAAAATAAGATGGGTATTGTTTTTTAATGTACAGTAATTTGTTGTAAAAAATATTTTACAGTACAACGTTTGCATTTTTTTTTTTTCAATTTTTAATTTTTGACAGTGTGCAATATTAATAGTTCCGTTCTTGATCTTTCCTGAAAAATGTCGGCACACGACTTTCATCGCCTCCACTCGTCTTTGTTCACGTATTTTTTAGCGGGAAGGCAAAGTGACGGAAGAGGGTTTTTCGAGCTCTGCCTTCTCCTTGGCATTAATTACCGCCGGCCATAGAAAGACCGGACCGGATTTGTTTAGTGGACTGCACAAGCTATACCTGGCTATGTCCTGGGAGGGAGTGGAGAGGGGGAGGAGCTATTTGGCGGCTCAGGCTATTACCTGGAGTGTGAGGGTGTGTGTTTTTGCAGAGATAAAGAGCATGCGAATAAATGGAAGGTAAACAAACTGAATTATAAGAGCTGTTTGCAGGTTATCTGACACACACACACACACACACACACACACACACACACACACACCCACACACACACAATATATATAAACAAGACAAAGGGAGTGCTTATTGAATTTCATTCAGTGTGTGTGTGTGACGTTTTCATACCAATTCTCCTAATATATCATTTAGTAGAGATGTCGCCCGTTTAATTAAAACATTTGAAAAATACAATTACCGTATTTTTCGGAGTATAAGTCGCACCGGAGTATAAGTCGCACCTGCCGAAAATGCATAATAAAGAAGGAAAAAAACATATATAAGTCGCAACTATGAAAAAAAAATGCGACTTATAGTCCGAAAAATACGGTAACTTGTATTCCTCGTATATTTTAACAACATCAATGAAATGTAAGCTTTTAAATACCAAGTTAAATACAACAAATAATACAAATAAAATATTCTGTAAGCATAATTATTCATAGTTTATGATTATAATTTTGCACTTGAATAACAATCACAACCAAAAGCCACAGTATAGGTTCAGATATACACAACCAAAAGAAAATGGCTAAGTAAAGTTATTGTGACCGAAATGATCACGGTTATCATTCTCATCGTGGTATGTGCTCAAAAAGTACACACTGAATTATTTGAACCAAGTAGTACTCTTTTAATAAGTCAAATAAATAGACACACAATATACTTTATGGGGAGAGGAAACATGAAATATTGTTCTGGCTTCATAAGCCATATTCTTTTTATTGTTATTATTGTTATTATTAGGGCCCGAGCAGCAAAGGCTACAAGAGCCCTGTTGTAATTGCTCCCTGCATTATTTTTCTCCAATTTATTATTTATTTATAACTTACATCCAATTTTGGAGGTCCTTCCCAGCAGGCACAAGACATTGAAACAACGTTGAGAACTTGTTGAATTAGGTCCTGACAGAGCAACTCAAATACAACGTTGAAAAAACATGCTTTTTGTTGACGTTTGATCAATGTTGGGTTCTGACGTTGATTTGACCATTGATTGTTGGTAATTTCCCATATATATATATATATATATATATATATATATATATATATATATATATATATTATATGTCTATAATATAATTTATAATAATATATATTAAAATAAATACAAAAATAAAATATTAAATTAAATTAAAAAAATTAAAACATTTATATATATATTCATATTTAATTATAATATAATATAATACAAAATATTATATTACAATAAAAATAAATAGTAGATTTAGTGATCCATTCTAGTCTTTCACAGCAAAATCTAATGTTTGCATTGCAAATTGTGTTTTCATGGCAATATTTGTGGCAAAACATACAAACCCCGTTTCCATATGAGTTGGGAAATTGTGTTAGATGTAAATATAAACGGAATACAATGATTTGCAAATCATTTTCAACCCATATTCAGTTGAATATGCTACAAAGACAACATATTTGATGTTCAAACATTTTTTTTTTTGCAAATAATCATTAACTTTAGAATTTGATGCCAGCAACACGTGACAAAGAAGTTGGGAAAGGTGGAAATAAATACTGATAAAGTTGAGGAATGCTCATCAAACACTTATTTGGAACATCCCACAGGTGAACAGGCCAATTGGGAACAGGTGGGTGCCATGATTGGGTATAAAAGTTGATTCCATGAAATGCTCAGTCATTCACAAACAAGGATGGGGCGAGGGTCACCACTTTGTCAACAAATGCGTGAGCAAATTTTTGAACAGTTTAAGAAAAACCTTTCTCAAGCAGCTATTGCAAGGAATTTAGGGATTTAACCATCTACGCTCCGTAATATCATCAAAGGGTTCAGAGAATCTGGAGAAATCACTGCACGTAAGCAGCTAAGCCCGTGACCTTCGATCCCTCAGGCTGTACTGCATCAACAAGCGACATCAGTGTGTAAAGGATATCACCACATGGGCTCAGGAACACTTCAGAAACCCACTGTCAGTAACTACAGTTGGTCGCTACATCTGTACGTGCAAGTTAAAACTCTCCTATGCAAGGCGAAAACCGTTTATCAACAACACCCAGAAACGCCGTCGGCTTCGCTGGGCCCGAGCTCATCTAAGATGGACTGATACAAAGTGGAAAAGTGTTCTGTGGTCTGACGAGTCCACATTTCAAATTGTTTTTGGAAACTGTGGACGTCGTGTCCTCCGGACCATACAGGTTTTGGAGCAACATATGTTGCCATCCAAGCAACGTTTTCATGGACGCCCCTGCTTAT